>NC_073257.2:52551666-52857777 GCF_029289425.2 Pan paniscus | reverse complement strand
CAAGTGGAGATTTCAAGCGATTTGAGGCCAATCTTAGAAATCGAAATATCTTTGTATAAAAACTAGACAGAATCATTCTCAGAAAAAACTTTGTGATGTGTGCGTTCAACTCACAGAGTTTAAACTTTCTTTTCACAGAGCAGTTTGGAAACACTCTGTTTCTTAAGTCTGCAAGGGGATATTTAGACCTCCTTGAGGCCTTCGTTGGAAACGGGATTTCTTCATATAAAGCTAGACAGATGAATTCTCAGTAACTTCTTTGTGTTGTGTGTATTCAACTCACAGAGTTGAACCTTCCTTTAGACAGAGCAGTTTTGAAACTCTCTTTTTGTGGATTTTACAATTGGAGATTTCAAACGATTTGAGGCCTTTTGTATTAAAGGAAATATCTTCGTTTTAAAACTAGACAGAACCATTCTCAGAAACTACTTTGTGATGTGTGCGTTCAACTCACAGAGTTTCACCTTTCTTTTCATAGAGCAGTTTGGAAACACTCTGTTTGTTAAGTTTGCAAGAGGATATTTGGACCCCTTTGAGGCCTTCGTTAGAAACGAGATTTCTCAGTTAAATGCTAGACAGATGAATTCCCAGTAACTTCTTTGTGTTGTGTGTATTCAACTCACAGAGTTGAACCTTCCTTTAGACAGAGCAGTTTTGAAACACTCTTTTTGTGGAATTTGCAAGTGGAGATTTCAAGCGATTTGAGGCCAATCTTAGAAATCGAAATATCTTTGTATAAAAACTAGACAGAATCATTCTCAGAAACCACTTTGTGATGTGGGCGTTCAACTCACAGAGTTTAACCTTTCTTTTCATAGAGCAGTTTGGAAACACTCTGTTTGTTAAGTTTGCAAGAGAATATTTGGACCATTTTGAGGCCTTCGTTGGAAACGGGATTTCTCAGTTGAATGCTAGACAGATGAATTCCCAGTAACATCTTTGCGTTGTGTGTATTCAACTCACAGAGCTGAACTTTCCGTTAGACAGAGCAGTTTTGAAACACTCTTTTTGTGGAATTTGCAAGTGGAGATTTCAAGCGATTTGAGGCCAATCTTAGAAATCGAAATATCTTTGTATAAAAACTAGACAGAATCATTCTCAGAAACCACTTTGTGATGTGTGCGTTCAACTCACAGAGTTTAACCTTTCTTTTCATAGAGCAGTTTGGAAACACTCTCTTTGTTAAGTTTGCAAGAGGATATTTGGACCATTTTGAGGCCTTCGTTGGAAACGGGATTTCTCCGTTGAATGCTAGACAGATGAATTCCCAGTAACATCTTTGCGTTGTGTGTATTCAACTCACAGAGTTGAAACTTCCTTTAGACAGAGCAGTTTTGAAGCACTCTTTTTGTGGAATTTGCAAGTGGAGATTTCAAGCGATTTGAGGCCAATCTTAGAAATCGAAATATCTTTGTATAAAAACTAGACAGAATCATTCTCAGAAACCACTTTGTAATGTGTGCGTTCAACTCACAGAGTTTAACCTTTCTTTTCACAGAGCAGTTTGGAAACACTCTCTTTCTTATGTCTGCAAGGGGATATTTAGACCTCCTTGAGGCCTTCGTTGGAAACGGGATTTCTTCACATAAAGCTAGACAGATGAATTCTCAGTAACTTCTTTGTGTTGTGTGTACTCAACTCACAGAGTGGAACCTTTCTTTAGACAGAGCAGATTTGAAACACTCTTTTTGTGGATTTCACAAGTGGAGATTTCAAGCGATTTGAGGCCAACTGTATTAAAGGAAATATATTCGTTTTAAAACTAGACAGAACCATTCTCAGAAACTACTTTGTGATGTGTGCGTTCAACTCACAGAGTTTCACCTTTCTTTTCATAGAGCAGTTTGGAAACACTCTGTTTGTTAAGTTTGCAAGAGAATATTTGGACCACTTTGAGGCCTTCGTTGGAAACGGGATTTCTTCGTATAAAGCTAGACAGATGATTTCTCAGTAACTTCTTTGTGTTGTGTGTATTCAACTCACAGAGTTGAACCTTTCTTTAGACAGAGCAGATTTGAAACACTCTTTTTGTGTATTTTACAATTGGAGATTTCAAACGATTTGAGTCCTATTGTATTAAAGGAACTATCTTCGTTTAAAACTAGACAGAACCATTCTCAGAAACTACTTTGTGATGTGTGCGTTCAACTCACAGAGTTTCACCTTTCTTTTCATAGAGCAGTTTGGAAACACTCTGTTTGTTAAGTTTGCAAGACGATATTTGGAACCCTTTGAGGCCTTCGTTGGAAACGGGATTTCTCAGTTAAATGCTAGACAGATGAATTCCCAGTAACTTCTTTGTGTTGTGTGTATTCAACTCACAGAGTTGATCCTTCCTTTCGACAGAGAAGTTTTGAAACACTCTTTTTGTGGAATTTGCAAGTGGAGATTTCAAGCGATTTGAGGCCAATCTTAGAAATCGAAATATCTTTGTATAAAAACTAGACAGAATCATTCTCAGAAACCACTTTGTGATGTGTGCGTTCAACTCACAGAGTTTAACCTTTCTTTTCATAGAGCAGTTTGGAAACACTCTGTTTGTTAAGTTTGCAAGAGAATATTTGGACCACTTTGAGGCCTTCGTTGGAAACGGGATTTCTCAGCTAAATGCAAGACAGATGAATTCCCAGTAACTTCTTTGCGTTGTGTGTATTCAACTCACAGAGTTGAACCTTCCTTTAGACAGAGCAGTTTTGAAACACTCTTTTTGTGGAATTTGCAAGTGCAGATTTCAAGCGATTTGAGGCCAATCTTAGAAATCGAAATATCTTTGTATAAAAACTAGACAGAATCATTCTCACAAAAAACTTTGTGATGTGTGCGTTCAACTCACAGAGTTTAACCTTTCTTTTCATAGAGCAGTTTGGAAACACTCTGTTTCTTAAGTCTGCAAGGGGATATTTAGACCTCCTTGAGGCCTTCGTTGGAAACGGGGTTTCTTCATATAAAGCTAGACAGATGAATTCTCAGTAACTTCTTTGTGTTGTGTGTACTCAACTCACAGAGTGGAACCTTTCTTTAGACAGAGCAGATTTGAAACACTCCTTTTGTGGATTTCACAAGTGGAGATTTCAAGCGATTTGAGGCCAACTGTATTAAAGGAAATATCTTCGTTTTAAAACTAGACAGAACCATTCTCAGAAACTACTTTGTGATGTGTGCGTTCAACTCACAGAGTTTCACCTTTCTTTTCATAGAGCAGTTTGGAAACACTCTGTTTGTTAAGTTTGCAGGAGGATATTTGGACCCATTTGAGGCCTTCGTTGGAAACGGGATTTCTCAGTTAAATGCTAGACAGATGAATTCCCAGTAACTTCTATGTGTTGTGTGTATTCAACTCACAGAGTTGAACCTTCCTTTGGACAGAGCAGTTTTGAAACACTCTTTTTGTGGAATTTGCAAGTGGAGATTTCAAGCGATTTGAGGCCAATCTTAGAAATCGAAATATCTTTGTATAAAAACTAGACAGAATCATTCTCAGAAACCACTTTGTGATGTGTGCGTTCAACTCACAGAGTTTAACCTTTCTTTTCATAGAGCAGTTTGGAAACACTCTGTTTGTTAAGTTTGCAAGAGAATATTTGGACCACTTTGAGGCCTTCGTTGGAAACGGGATTTCTCAGCTAAATGCAAGACAGATGAATTCCCAGTAACTACTTTGCGTTGTGTGTATTCAACTCACAGAGTTGAACCTTCCTTTAAACAGAGCAGTTTTGAAACACTCTTTTTGTGGAATTTGCAAGTGGAGATTTCAAGCGATTTGAGGCCAATCTTAGAAATCGAAATATCTTTGTATAAAAACTAGACAGAATCATTCTCAGAAAAAACTTTGTGATGTGTGCGTTCAACTCACAGTTTAACCTTTCTTTTCATAGAGCAGTTTGTAAACACTCTGTTTCTTAAGTCTGCAAGGGGATATTTAGACCTCCTTGAGGCCTTCGTTTGAAACGGGGTTTCTTCATATAAAGCTAGACAGATGAATTCTCAGTAACTTCTTTGTGTTGTGTGTATTCAACTCACAGAGTGGAACCTTTCTTTAGACAGAGCAGATTTGAAACACTCTTTTTGTGGATTTTACAAGTGGAGATTTCAAACGATTTGAGGCCTTTTGTATTAAAGGAAATATCTTCGTTTAAAACTAGACAGAACCATTCTCAGAAACTACTTTGTGATGTGTGCGTTCAACTCACAGAGTTTCACCTTTCTTTTCATAGAGCAGTTTGGAAACACTCTGTTTGTTAAATTTGCAAGAGGATATTTGGACCCCTTTGAGGCCTTCGTTGGAAACGGGATTTCTCAGTTAAATGCTAGACAGATGAATTCCCCGTAACTTCTTTGTGTTGTGTGTATTCAACTCACAGAGTTGAACCTTCCTTTAGACAGAGCAGTTTTGAAACACTCTTTTTGTGGAATTTGCAAGTGGAGATTTCAAGCGATTTGAGGCCAATCTTAGAAATCGAAATATCTTTGTATAAAAACTAGACAGAATCATTCTCAGAAACCACTTTGTGATGTGTGCGTTCAACTCACAGAGTTTAACCTTTCTTTTCATAGAGCAGTTTGGAAACACTCTGTTTGTTAAGTTTGCAAGAGAATATTTGGACCATTTTGAGGCCTTCGTTGGAAACGGGATTTCTCAGTTGAATGCTAGACAGATGAATTCCCAGTAACATCTTTGCGTTGTGTGTATTCAACTCACAGAGTTGAACCTTCCTTTAGACAGAGCAGTTTTGAAACACTCTTTTTGTGGAATTTGCAAGTGGAGATTTCAAGCGACTTGAGGCCAATCTTAGAAATCGAAATATCTTTGTATAAAAACTAGACAGAATCATTCTCAGAAAAAACTTTGTGATGTGTCCGTTCAACTCACAGAGTTTAACGTTTCTTTTCACAGAGCAGTTTGGAAACACTCTGTTTCTTAAGTCTGCAAGGGGATATTTAGACCTCCTTGAGGCCTTCGTTGGAAACGGGATTTCTTCATATAAAGCTAGACAGATGAATTCTCAGTAACTTCTTTGTGTTGTGTGTATTCAACTCACAGAGTTGAACCTTTCTTTAGACAGAGCAGATTTGAAACACTCTTTTTGTGGATTTTACAATTGGAGATTTCAAACGATTTGAGGCCTTTTGTATTAAAGGAAATATCTTCGTTTTAAAACTAGACAGAACCATTCTCAAAAACTACTTTGTGATGTGTGCGTTCAACTCACAGAGTTTCACCTTTCTTTTAATAGAGCAGTTTGGAAACACTCTGTTTGTTAAGTTTGCAAGAGGATATTTGGACCCCTTTGAGGCCTTCGTTGGAAACGGGATTTCTCAGTTAAATGCTAGACAGATGAATTCCCAGTAACTTCTTTGCGTTGTGTGTATTCAACTCACAGAGTTGAACCTTCCTTTAGACAGAGCAGTTTTGAAACACTCTTTTTGTGGAATTTGCAAGTGGAGATTTCAAGCGATTTGAGGCCAATCTTAGAAATCGAAATATCTTTGTATAAAAACTAGACAGAATCATTCTCAGAAAAAACTTTGTGATGTGTGCGTTCAACTCACAGAGTTTAAACTTTCTTTTCACAGAGCAGTTTGGAAACACTCTGTTTCTTAAGTCTGCAAGGGGATATTTAGACCTCCTTGAGGCCTTCGTTGGAAACGGGATTTCTTCATATAAAGCTAGACAGATGAATTCTCAGTAACTTCTTTGTGTTGTGTGTATTCAACTCACAGAGTTGAACCTTCCTTTAGACAGAGCAGTTTTGAAACTCTCTTTTTGTGGATTTTACAATTGGAGATTTCAAACGATTTGAGGCCTTTTGTATTAAAGGAAATATCTTCGTTTTAAAACTAGACAGAACCATTCTCAGAAACTACTTTGTGATGTGTGCGTTCAACTCACAGAGTTTCACCTTTCTTTTCATAGAGCAGTTTGGAAACACTCTGTTTGTTAAGTTTGCAAGAGGATATTTGGACCCCTTTGAGGCCTTCGTTAGAAACGAGATTTCTCAGTTAAATGCTAGACAGATGAATTCCCAGTAACTTCTTTGTGTTGTGTGTATTCAACTCACAGAGTTGAACCTTCCTTTAGACAGAGCAGTTTTGAAACACTCTTTTTGTGGAATTTGCAAGTGGAGATTTCAAGCGATTTGAGGCCAATCTTAGAAATCGAAATATCTTTGTATAAAAACTAGACAGAATCATTCTCAGAAACCACTTTGTGATGTGGGCGTTCAACTCACAGAGTTTAACGTTTCTTTTCACAGAGCAGTTTGGAAACACTCTGTTTCTTAAGTCTGCAAGGGGATATTTAGACCTCCTTGAGGCCTTCGTTGGAAACGGGATTTCTTCATATAAAGCTAGACAGATGAATTCTCAGTAACTTCTTTGTGTTGTGTGTATTCAACTCACAGAGTTGAACCTTTCTTTAGACAGAGCAGATTTGAAACACTCTTTTTGTGGATTTTAGAATTGGAGATTTCAAACAATTTGAGGCCTTTTGTATTAAAGGAAATATCTTCGTTTAAAACTAGACAGATACATTCTCAGAAACTACTTTGTGATGTGTGCGTTCAACTCACAGAGTTTCACCTTTCTTTTCATAGAGCAGTTTGGAAACACTCTGTTTGTTAAGTTTGCAAGAGGATATTTGGACCCCTTTGAGGCCTTCGTTGGAAACGGGATTTCTCAGTTAAATGCTAGACAGATGAATTCCCAGTAACTTCTTTGTGTTGTGTGTATTCAACTCACAGAGTTGAACCTTCCTTTAGACAGAGCAGTTTTGAAACACTCTTTTTGTGGAATTTGCAAGTGGAGATTTCAAGCGATTTGAGGCCAATCTTAGAAATCGAAATATCTTTGTATAAAAACTAGACAGAATCATTCTCAGAAACCACTTTGTGATGTGTGCGTTCAACTCACAGAGTTTAAACTTTCTTTTCATAGAGCAGTTTGGAAACACTCTGTTTGTTAAGTTTGCAAGAGAATATTTGGACCACTTTGAGGCCTTCGTTGGAAACGGGATTTCTCAGCTAAATGCAAGACAGATGAATTCCCAGTAACTTCTTTGCGTTGTGTGTATTCAACTCACAGAGTTGAACCTTCCTTTAGACAGAGCAGTTTTGAAACACTATTTTTGTGGAATTTGCAAGTGGAGATTTCAAGCGATTTGAGGCCAATCTTAGAAATCGAAATATCTTTGTATAAAAACTAGACAGAATCATTCTCAGAAAAAACTTTGTGATGTGTGCGTTCAACTCACAGTTTAACCTTTCTTTTCATAGAGCAGTTTGTAAACACTCTGTTTCTTAAGTCTGCAAGGGGATATTTAGACCTCCTTGAGGCCTTCGTTGGAAACGGGGTTTCTTCATATAAAGCTAGACAGATGAATTCTCAGTAACTTCTTTGTGTTGTGTGTATTCAACTCACAGAGTGGAACCTTTCTTTAGACAGAGCAGATTTGAAACACTCTTTTTGTGGATTTTACAAGTGGAGATTTCAAACGATTTGAGTCCTATTGTATTAAAGGAACTATCTTCGTTTAAAACTAGACAGAACCATCCTCAGAAACTACTTTGTGATGTGTGCGTTCAACTCACAGAGTTTCACCTTTCTTTTCATAGAGCAGTTTGGAAACACTCTGTTTGTGAAGTTTGCAAGAGGGTATTTGGAACCCTTTGAGGCCTTCGTTGGAAACGAGATTTCTCATTTAAATGCTAGACAGATGAATTCCCAGTAACTTCTTTGTGTTGTGTGTATTCAACTCACAGAGTTGAACCTTTCTTTTCATAGAGCAGTTTGGAAACACTCTGTTTGTTAAGTTTGCAAGAGGATATTTGGACCCCTTTGAGGCCTTCGTTGGAAACGGGATTTCTCAGTTAAATGCTAGACAGATGAATTCCCAGTAACTTCTTTGTGTTGTGTGTATTCAACTCACAGAGTTGAACCTTCCTTTAGACAGAGCAGTTTTGAAACACTCTTTTTGTGGAATTTGCAAGTGGAGATTTCAAGCGATTTGAGGCCAATCTTAGAAATTGAAATATCTTTGTATAAAAACTAGACAGAATCATTCTCAGAAACCACTTTGTGATGTGTGCGTTCAACTCACAGAGTTTAACCTTTCTTTTCATAGAGCAGTTTGGAAACACTCTGTTTGTTAAGTTTGCAAGAGAATATTTGGACCATTTTGAGGCCTTCGTTGGAAACGGGATTTCTCAGTTGAATGCTAGACAGATGAATTCCCAGTAACATCTTTGCGTTGTGTGTATTCAACTCACAGAGTTGAACCTTCCTTTAGACAGAGCAGTTTTGAAACACTCTTTTTGTGGAATTTGCAAGTGGAGATTTCAAGCGATTTGAGGCCAATCTTAGAAATCGAAATATCTTTGTATAAAAACTGGACAGAATCATTCTCAGAAAAAACTTTGTGATGTGTGCGTTCAACTCACAGAGTTTAACCTTTCTTTTCACAGAGCAGTTTGGAAACACTCTGTTTCTTAAGTCTGCAAGGGGATATTTAGACGTCCTTGAGGCCTTCGTTGGAAACGGGATTTCTTCATATAAAGCTAGACAGATGAATTCTCAGTAACTTCTTTGTGTTGTGTGTATTCAACTCACAGAGTTGAACCTTTCTTTAGACAGAGCAGATTTGAAACACTCTTTTTGTGGATTTTACAATTGGAGATTTCAAACGATTTGAGGCCTTTTGTATTAAAGGAAATATGTTCGTTTTAAAACTACACAGAACCATTCTCAGAAACTACTTTTTGATGTGTGCGTTCAGCTCACAGAGTTTCACCTTTCTTTTCATAGAGCAGTTTGGAAACACTCTGTTTGTTAAGTTTCAAGAGGATATTTGGACCCCTTTGAGGCCTTCGTTGGAAACGGGATTTCTCAGTTAAATGCTAGACAGATGAATTCCCAGTAACTTCTTTGTGTTGTGTGTATTCAACTCACAGAGTTGAACCTTTCTTTAGACAGAGCAGTTTTGAAACACTCTTTTTGTGGAATTTGCAAGTGGAGATTTCAAGCGATTTGAGGCCAATCTTAGAAATCGAAATATCTTTGTATAAAAACTAGACAGAATCATTCTCAGAAACCACTTTGTGATGTGTGCGTTCAACTCACAGAGTTTAACCTTTCTTTTCATAGAGCAGTTTGGAAACACTCTGTTTGTTAAGTTTGCAAGAGAATATTTGGACCACTTTGAGGCCTTCGTTGGAAACGGGATTTCTCAGCTAAATGCAAGACAGATGAATTCCCAGTAACTTCTTTGCGTTGTGTGTATTCAACTCACAGAGTTGAACCTTCCTTTAGACAGAGCAGTTTTGAAACACTCTTTTTGTGGAATTTGCAAATGGAGATTTCAAGCGATTTGAGGCCAATCTTAGAAATCGAAATATCTTTGTATAAAAACTAGACAGAATCATTCTCAGAAAAAACTTTGTGATGTGTGCGTTCAACTCACAGAGTTTAACCTTTCTTTTCATAGAGCAGTTTGTAAACACTCTGTTTCTTAAGTCTGCAAGGGGATATTTAGACCTCCTTGAGGCCTTCGTTGGAAACGGGGTTTCTTCATATAAAGCTAGACAGATGAATTCTCAGTAACTTCTTTGTGTTGTGTGTATTCAACTCACAGAGTGGAACCTTTCTTTAGACAGAGCAGATTTGAAACACTCTTTTTGTGGATTTTACAAGTGGAGATTTCAAACGATTTGAGGCCTTTTGTATTAAAGGAAATATCTTCGTTTAAAACTAGACAGAACCATTCTCAGAAACTACTTTGTGATGTGTGCGTTCAACTCACAGAGTTTCACCTTTCTTTTCATAGAGCAGTTTGGAAACACTCTGTTTGTTAAGTTTGCAAGAGGATATTTGGACCCCTTTGAGGCCTTCGTTGGAAACGGGATTTCTCAGTTAAATGCTAGACAGATGAATTCCCAGTAACTTCTTTGTGTTGTGTGTATTCAACTCACAGAGTTGAACCTTCCTTTAGACAGAGCAGTTTTGAAACACTCTTTTTGTGGAATTTGCAAGTGGAGATTTCAAGCGATTTGAGGCCAATCTTAGAAATCGAAATATCTTTGTATAAAAACTAGACAGAATCATTCTCAGAAACCACTTTGTGATGTGTGCGTTCAACTCACAGAGTTTAACCTTTCTTTTCATAGAGCAGTTTGGAAACACTCTGTTTGTTAAGTTTGCAAGAGAATATTTGGACCATTTTGAGGCCTTCGTTGGAAACGGGATTTCTCAGTTGAATGCTAGACAGATGAATTCCCAGTAACATCTTTGCGTTGTGTGTATTCAACTCACAGAGTTGAAATTTCCGTTAGACAGAGCAGTTTTGAAACACTCTTTTTGTGGAATTTGCAAGTGGAGATTTCAAGCGATTTGAGGCCAATCTTAGAAATCGAAATATCTTTGTATAAAAACTAGACAGAATCATTCTCAGAAAAAACTTTTTGATGTGTGCGTTCAACTCACAGAGTTTAACCTTTCTTTTCACAGAGCAGTTTGCAAACACTCTGTTTCTTAAGTCTGCAAGGGGATATTTAGACCTCCTTGAGGCCTTCGTTGGAAACGGGATTTCTTCATATAAAGCTAGACAGATGAATTCTCAGTAACTTCTTTGTATTGTGTGTATTCAACTCACAGAGTTGAACCTTTCTTTAGACAGAGCAGATTTGAAACACTCTTTTTGTGGATTTTACAATTGGAGATTTCAAACGATTTGAGGCCTTTTGTATTAAAGGAAATATCTTCGTTTTAAAACTAGACAGAACCATTCTCAGAAACTACTTTGTGATGTGTGCGTTCAACTCACAGAGTTTCACCTTTCTTTTCATAGAGCAGTTTGGAAACACTCTGTTTGTTAAGTTTGCAAGAGGATATTTGCACCCCTTTGAGGCCTTCGTTGGAAACGGGATTTCTCAGTTGAATGCTAGACAGATGAATTCCCAGTAACTTCTTTGTGTTGTGTGTATTCAACTCACAGAGTTGAACCTTCCTTTAGACAGAGCAGTTTTGAAACACTCTTTTTGTGGAATTTGCAAGTGGAGATTTCAAGCGATTTGAGGCCAATCTTAGAAATCGAAATATCTTTGTATAAAAACTAGACAGAATCATTCTCAGAAAAAACTTTGTGATGTGTGCGTTCAACTCACAGAGTTTAACGTTTCTTTTCATAGAGCAGTTTGGAAACACTCTGTTTCTTGAGTCTGCAAGGGGATATTTAGACCTCCTTGAGGCCTTCGTTGGAAACGGGATTTCTTCATATAAAGCTAGACAGATGAATTCTCAGTAACTTCTTTGTGTTGTGTGTATTCAACTCACAGAGTGGAACCTTTCTTTAGACAGAGCAGATTTGAAACACTCTTTTTGTGGATTTTACAAGTGGAGATTTCAAACAATTTGAGGCCTTTTGTATTAAAGGAAATATCTTCGTTTAAAACTAGACAGATACATTCTCAGAAACTACTTTGTGATGTGTGCGTTCAACTCACAGAGTTTCACCTTTCTTTTCATAGAGCAGTTTGGAAACACTCTGTTTGTTAAGTTTGCAAGAGGATATTTGGACCCCTTTGAGGCCTTCGTTGGAAACGGGATTTCTCAGTTAAATGCTAGACAGATGAATTCCCAGTAACTTCTTTGTGTTGTGTGTATTCAACTCACAGAGTTGAACCTTCCTTTAGACAGAGCAGTTTTGAAACACTCTTTTTGTGGAATTTGCAAGTGGAGATTTCAAGCGATTTGAGGCCAATCTTAGAAATCGAAATATCTTTGTATAAAAACTAGACAGAATCATTCTCAGAAACCACTTTGTGATGTGTGCGTTCAACTCACAGAGTTTAACCTTTCTTTTCATAGAGCAGTTTGGAAACACTCTGTTTGTTAAGTTTGCAAGAGAATATTTGGACCACTTTGAGGCCTTCGTTGGAAACGGGATTTCTCAGCTAAATGCAAGACAGATGAATTCCCAGTAACTTCTTTGCGTTGTGTGTATTCAACTCACAGAGTTGAACCTTCCTTTAGACAGAGCAGTTTTGAAACACTCTTTTTGTGGAATTTGCAAGTGGAGATTTCAAGCGATTTGAGGCCAATCTTAGAAATCGAAATATCTTTGTATAAAAACTAGACAGAATCATTCTCAGAAAAAACTTTGTGATGTGTGCGTTCAACTCACAGTTTAACCTTTCTTTTCATAGAGCAGTTTGTAAACACTCTGTTTCTTAAGTCTGCAAGGGGATATTTAGACCTCCTTGAGGCCTTCGTTGGAAACGGGGTTTCTTCATATAAAGCTAGACAGATGAATTCTCAGTAACTTCTTTGTGTTGTGTGTATTCAACTCACAGAGTGGAACCTTTCTTTAGACAGAGCAGATTTGAAACACTCTTTTTGTGGATTTTACAAGTGGAGATTTCAAACGATTTGTGGCCTTTTGTATTAAAGGAAATATCTTCGTTTAAAACTAGACAGAACCATTCTCAGAAACTACTTTGTGATGTGTGCGTTCAACTCACAGAGTTTCACCTTTCTTTTCATAGAGCAGTTTGGAAACACTCTGTTTGTTAAATTTGCAAGAGGATATTTGGACCCCTTTGAGGCCTTCGTTGGAAACGGGATTTCTCAGTTAAATGCTAGACAGATGAATTCCCCGTAACTTCTTTGTGTTGTGTGTATTCAACTCACAGAGTTGAACCTTCCTTTAGACAGAGCAGTTTTGAAACACTCTTTTTGTGGAATTTGCAAGTGGAGATTTCAAGCGATTTGAGGCCAATCTTAGAAATCGAAATATCTTTGTATAAAAACTAGACAGAATCATTCTCAGAAACCACTTTGTGATGTGTGCGTTCAACTCACAGAGTTTAACCTTTCTTTTCATAGAGCAGTTTGGAAACACTCTGTTTGTTAAGTTTGCAAGAGAATATTTGGACCATTTTGAGGCCTTCGTTGGAAACGGGATTTCTCAGTTGAATGCTAGACAGATGAATTCCCAGTAACATCTTTGCGTTGTGTGTATTCAACTCACAGAGTTGAACCTTCCTTTAGACAGAGCAGTTTTGAAACACTCTTTTTGTGGAATTTGCAAGTGGAGATTTCAAGCGATTTGAGGCCAATCTTAGAAATCGAAATATCTTTGTATAAAAACTAGACAGAATCATTCTCAGAAAAAACTTTGTGATGTGTGCGTTCAACTCACAGAGTTTAACGTTTCTTTTCACAGAGCAGTTTGGAAACACTCTGTTTCTTAAGTCTGCAAGGGGATATTTAGACCTCCTTGAGGCCTTCGTTGGAAACGGGATTTCTTCATATAAAGCTAGACAGATGAATTCTCAGTAACTTCTTTGTGTTGTGTGTATTCAACTCACAGAGTTGAACCTTTCTTTAGACAGAGCAGATTTGAAACACTCTTTTTGTGGATTTTACAATTGGAGATTTCAAACGATTTGAGGCCTTTTGTATTAAAGGAAATATCTTCGTTTTAAAACTAGACAGAACCATTCTCAAAAACTACTTTGTGATGTGTGCGTTCAACTCACAGAGTTTCACCTTTCTTTTAATAGAGCAGTTTGGAAACACTCTGTTTGTTAAGTTTGCAAGAGGATATTTGGACCCCTTTGAGGCCTTCGTTGGAAACGGGATTTCTCAGTTAAATGCTAGACAGATGAATTCCCAGTAACTTCTTTGCGTTGTGTGTATTCAACTCACAGAGTTGAACCTTCCTTTAGACAGAGCAGTTTTGAAACACTCTTTTTGTGGAATTTGCAAGTGGAGATTTCAAGCGATTTGAGGCCAATCTTAGAAATCGAAATATCTTTGTATAAAAACTAGACAGAATCATTCTCAGAAAAAACTTTGTGATGTGTGCGTTCAACTCACAGAGTTTAAACTTTCTTTTCACAGAGCAGTTTGGAAACACTCTGTTTCTTAAGTCTGCAAGGGGATATTTAGACCTCCTTGAGGCCTTCGTTGGAAACGGGATTTCTTCATATAAAGCTAGACAGATGAATTCTCAGTAACTTCTTTGTGTTGTGTGTATTCAACTCACAGAGTTGAACCTTCCTTTAGACAGAGCAGTTTTGAAACTCTCTTTTTGTGGATTTTACAATTGGAGATTTCAAACGATTTGAGGCCTTTTGTATTAAAGGAAATATCTTCGTTTTAAAACTAGACAGAACCATTCTCAGAAACTACTTTGTGATGTGTGCGTTCAACTCACAGAGTTTCACCTTTCTTTTCATAGAGCAGTTTGGAAACACTCTGTTTGTTAAGTTTGCAAGAGGATATTTGGACCCCTTTGAGGCCTTCGTTAGAAACGAGATTTCTCAGTTAAATGCTAGACAGATGAATTCCCAGTAACTTCTTTGTGTTGTGTGTATTCAACTCACAGAGTTGAACCTTCCTTTAGACAGAGCAGTTTTGAAACACTCTTTTTGTGGAATTTGCAAGTGGAGATTTCAAGCGATTTGAGGCCAATCTTAGAAATCGAAATATCTTTGTATAAAAACTAGACAGAATCATTCTCAGAAACCACTTTGTGATGTGTGCGTTCAACTCACAGAGTTTAAACTTTCTTTTCATAGAGCAGTTTGGAAACACTCTGTTTGTTAAGTTTGCAAGAGAATATTTGGACCACTTTGAGGCCTTCGTTGGAAACGGGATTTCTCAGCTAAATGCAAGACAGATGAATTCCCAGTAACTTCTTTGCGTTGTGTGTATTCAACTCACAGAGTTGAACCTTCCTTTAGACAGAGCAGTTTTGAAACACTATTTTTGTGGAATTTGCAAGTGGAGATTTCAAGCGATTTGAGGCCAATCTTAGAAATCGAAATATCTTTGTATAAAAACTAGACAGAATCATTCTCAGAAAAAACTTTGTGATGTGTGCGTTCAACTCACAGTTTAACCTTTCTTTTCATAGAGCAGTTTGTAAACACTCTGTTTCTTAAGTCTGCAAGGGGATATTTAGACCTCCTTGAGGCCTTCGTTGGAAACGGGGTTTCTTCATATAAAGCTAGACAGATGAATTCTCAGTAACTTCTTTGTGTTGTGTGTATTCAACTCACAGAGTGGAAACTTTCTTTAGACAGAGCAGATTTGAAACACTCTTTTTGTGGATTTTACAAGTGGAGATTTCAAACGATTTGAGTCCTATTGTATTAAAGGAACTATCTTCGTTTAAAACTAGACAGAACCATCCTCAGAAACTACTTTGTGATGTGTGCGTTCAACTCACAGAGTTTCACCTTTCTTTTCATAGAGCAGTTTGGAAACACTCTGTTTGTGAAGTTTGCAAGAGGGTATTTGGAACCCTTTGAGGCCTTCGTTGGAAACGAGATTTCTCATTTAAATGCTAGACAGATGAATTCCCAGTAACTTCTTTGTGTTGTGTGTATTCAACTCACAGAGTTGAACCTTTCTTTTCATAGAGCAGTTTGGAAACACTCTGTTTGTTAAGTTTGCAAGAGGATATTTGGACCCCTTTGAGGCCTTCGTTGGAAACGGGATTTCTCAGTTAAATGCTAGACAGATGAATTCCCAGTAACTTCTTTGTGTTGTGTGTATTCAACTCACAGAGTTGAACCTTCCTTTAGACAGAGCAGTTTTGAAACACTCTTTTTGTGGAATTTGCAAGTGGAGATTTCAAGCGATTTGAGGCCAATCTTAGAAATTGAAATATCTTTGTATAAAAACTAGACAGAATCATTCTCAGAAACCACTTTGTGATGTGTGCGTTCAACTCACAGAGTTTAACCTTTCTTTTCATAGAGCAGTTTGGAAACACTCTGTTTGTTAAGTTTGCAAGAGAATATTTGGACCATTTTGAGGCCTTCGTTGGAAACGGGATTTCTCAGTTGAATGCTAGACAGATGAATTCCCAGTAACATCTTTGCGTTGTGTGTATTCAACTCACAGAGTTGAACCTTCCTTTAGACAGAGCAGTTTTGAAACACTCTTTTTGTGGAATTTGCAAGTGGAGATTTCAAGCGATTTGAGGCCAATCTTAGAAATCGAAATATCTTTGTATAAAAACTGGACAGAATCATTCTCAGAAAAAACTTTTTGATGTGTGCGTTCAACTCACAGAGTTTAACCTTTCTTTTCACAGAGCAGTTTGGAAACACTCTGTTTCTTAAGTCTGCAAGGGGATATTTAGACGTCCTTGAGGCCTTCGTTGGAAACGGGATTTCTTCATATAAAGCTAGACAGATGAATTCTCAGTAACTTCTTTGTGTTGTGTGTATTCAACTCACAGAGTTGAACCTTTCTTTAGACAGAGCAGATTTGAAACACTCTTTTTGTGGATTTTACAATTGGAGATTTCAAACGATTTGAGGCCTTTTGTATTAAAGGAAATATGTTCGTTTTAAAACTACACAGAACCATTCTCAGAAACTACTTTTTGATGTGTGCGTTCAGCTCACAGAGTTTCACCTTTCTTTTCATAGAGCAGTTTGGAAACACTCTGTTTGTTAAGTTTCAAGAGGATATTTGGACCCCTTTGAGGCCTTCGTTGGAAACGGGATTTCTCAGTTAAATGCTAGACAGATGAATTCCCAGTAACTTCTTTGTGTTGTGTGTATTCAACTCACAGAGTTGAACCTTTCTTTAGACAGAGCAGTTTTGAAACACTCTTTTTGTGGAATTTGCAAGTGGAGATTTCAAGCGATTTGAGGCCAATCTTAGAAATCGAAATATCTTTGTATAAAAACTAGACAGAATCATTCTCAGAAACCACTTTGTGATGTGTGCGTTCAACTCACAGAGTTTAACCTTTCTTTTCATAGAGCAGTTTGGAAACACTCTGTTTGTTAAGTTTGCAAGAGAATATTTGGACCACTTTGAGGCCTTCGTTGGAAACGGGATTTCTCAGCTAAATGCAAGACAGATGAATTCCCAGTAACTTCTTTGCGTTGTGTGTATTCAACTCACAGAGTTGAACCTTCCTTTAGACAGAGCAGTTTTGAAACACTCTTTTTGTGGAATTTGCAAATGGAGATTTCAAGCGATTTGAGGCCAATCTTAGAAATCGAAATATCTTTGTATAAAAACTAGACAGAATCATTCTCAGAAAAAACTTTGTGATGTGTGCGTTCAACTCACAGAGTTTAACCTTTCTTTTCATAGAGCAGTTTGTAAACACTCTGTTTCTTAAGTCTGCAAGGGGATATTTAGACCTCCTTGAGGCCTTCGTTGGAAACGGGGTTTCTTCATATAAAGCTAGACAGATGAATTCTCAGTAACTTCTTTGTGTTGTGTGTATTCAACTCACAGAGTGGAACCTTTCTTTAGACAGAGCAGATTTGAAACACTCTTTTTGTGGATTTTACAAGTGGAGATTTCAAACGATTTGAGGCCTTTTGTATTAAAGGAAATATCTTCGTTTAAAACTAGACAGAACCATTCTCAGAAACTACTTTGTGATGTGTGCGTTCAACTCACAGAGTTTCACCTTTCTTTTCATAGAGCAGTTTGGAAACACTCTGTTTGTTAAGTTTGCAAGAGGATATTTGGACCCCTTTGAGGCCTTCGTTGGAAACGGGATTTCTCAGTTAAATGGTAGACAGATGAATTCCCAGTAACTTCTTTGTGTTGTGTGTATTCAACTCACAGAGTTGAACCTTCCTTTAGACAGAGCAGTTTTGAAACACTCTTTTTGTGGAATTTGCAAGTGGAGATTTCAAGCGATTTGAGGCCAATCTTAGAAATCGAAATATCTTTGTATAAAAACTAGACAGAATCATTCTCAGAAACCACTTTGTGATGTGTGCGTTCAACTCACAGAGTTTAACCTTTCTTTTCATAGAGCAGTTTGGAAACACTCTGTTTGTTAAGTTTGCAAGAGAATATTTGGACCATTTTGAGGCCTTCGTTGGAAACGGGATTTCTCAGTTGAATGCTAGACAGATGAATTCCCAGTAACATCTTTGCGTTGTGTGTATTCAACTCACAGAGTTGAAATTTCCGTTAGACAGAGCAGTTTTGAAACACTCTTTTTGTGGAATTTGCAAGTGGAGATTTCAAGCGATTTGAGGCCAATCTTAGAAATCGAAATATCTTTGTATAAAAACTAGACAGAATCATTCTCAGAAAAAACTTTTTGATGTGTGCGTTCAACTCACAGAGTTTAACCTTTCTTTTCACAGAGCAGTTTGCAAACACTCTGTTTCTTAAGTCTGCAAGGGGATATTTAGACCTCCTTGAGGCCTTCGTTGGAAACGGGATTTCTTCATATAAAGCTAGACAGATGAATTCTCAGTAACTTCTTTGTATTGTGTGTATTCAACTCACAGAGTTGAACCTTTCTTTAGACAGAGCAGATTTGAAACACTCTTTTTGTGGATTTTACAATTGGAGATTTCAAACGATTTGAGGCCTTTTGTATTAAAGGAAATATCTTCGTTTTAAAACTAGACAGAACCATTCTCAGAAACTACTTTGTGATGTGTGCGTTCAACTCACAGAGTTTCACCTTTCTTTTCATAGAGCAGTTTGGAAACACTCTGTTTGTTAAGTTTGCAAGAGGATATTTGCACCCCTTTGAGGCCTTCGTTGGAAACGGGATTTCTCAGTTGAATGCTAGACAGATGAATTCCCAGTAACTTCTTTGTGTTGTGTGTATTCAACTCACAGAGTTGAACCTTCCTTTAGACAGAGCAGTTTTGAAACACTCTTTTTGTGGAATTTGCAAGTGGAGATTTCAAGCGATTTGAGGCCAATCTTAGAAATCGAAATATCTTTGTATAAAAACTAGACAGAATCATTCTCAGAAAAAACTTTGTGATGTGTGCGTTCAACTCACAGAGTTTAACGTTTCTTTTCATAGAGCAGTTTGGAAACACTCTGTTTCTTGAGTCTGCAAGGGGATATTTAGACCTCCTTGAGGCCTTCGTTGGAAACGGGATTTCTTCATATAAAGCTAGACAGATGAATTCTCAGTAACTTCTTTGTGTTGTGTGTATTCAACTCACAGAGTGGAACCTTTCTTTAGACAGAGCAGATTTGAAACACTCTTTTTGTGGATTTTACAAGTGGAGATTTCAAACAATTTGAGGCCTTTTGTATTAAAGGAAATATCTTCGTTTAAAACTAGACAGATACATTCTCAGAAACTACTTTGTGATGTGTGCGTTCAACTCACAGAGTTTCACCTTTCTTTTCATAGAGCAGTTTGGAAACACTCTGTTTGTTAAGTTTGCAAGAGGATATTTGGACCCCTTTGAGGCCTTCGTTGGAAACGGGATTTCTCAGTTAAATGCTAGACAGATGAATTCCCAGTAACTTCTTTGTGTTGTGTGTATTCAACTCACAGAGTTGAACCTTCCTTTAGACAGAGCAGTTTTGAAACACTCTTTTTGTGGAATTTGCAAGTGGAGATTTCAAGCGATTTGAGGCCAATCTTAGAAATCGAAATATCTTTGTATAAAAACTAGACAGAATCATTCTCAGAAACCACTTTGTGATGTGTGCGTTCAACTCACAGAGTTTAACCTTTCTTTTCATAGAGCAGTTTGGAAACACTCTGTTTGTTAAGTTTGCAAGAGAATATTTGGACCACTTTGAGGCCTTCGTTGGAAACGGGATTTCTCAGCTAAATGCAAGACAGATGAATTCCCAGTAACTTCTTTGCGTTGTGTGTATTCAACTCACAGAGTTGAACCTTCCTTTAGACAGAGCAGTTTTGAAACACTCTTTTTGTGGAATTTGCAAGTGGAGATTTCAAGCGATTTGAGGCCAATCTTAGAAATCGAAATATCTTTGTATAAAAACTAGACAGAATCATTCTCAGAAAAAACTTTGTGATGTGTGCGTTCAACTCACAGTTTAACCTTTCTTTTCATAGAGCAGTTTGTAAACACTCTGTTTCTTAAGTCTGCAAGGGGATATTTAGACCTCCTTGAGGCCTTCGTTGGAAACGGGGTTTCTTCATATAAAGCTAGACAGATGAATTCTCAGTAACTTCTTTGTGTTGTGTGTATTCAACTCACAGAGTGGAAACTTTCTTTAGACAGAGCAGATTTGAAACACTCTTTTTGTGGATTTTACAAGTGGAGATTTCAAACGATTTGAGTCCTATTGTATTAAAGGAACTATCTTCGTTTAAAACTAGACAGAACCATCCTCAGAAACTACTTTGTGATGTGTGCGTTCAACTCACAGAGTTTCACCTTTCTTTTCATAGAGCAGTTTGGAAACACTCTGTTTGCGAAGTTTGCAAGAGGGTATTTGGAACCCTTTGAGGCCTTCGTTGGAAACGAGATTTCTCATTTAAATGCTAGACAGATGAATTCCCAGTAACTTCTTTGTGTTGTGTGTATTCAACTCACAGAGTTGAACCTTTCTTTTCATAGAGCAGTTTGGAAACACTCTGTTTGTTAAGTTTGCAAGAGGATATTTGGACCCCTTTGAGGCCTTCGTTGGAAACGGGATTTCTCAGTTAAATGCTAGACAGATGAATTCCCAGTAACTTCTTTGTGTTGTGTGTATTCAACTCACAGAGTTGAACCTTTCTTTTCATAGAGCAGTTTGGAAACACTCTGTTTGTTAAGTTTGCAAGAGGATATTTGGACCCCTTTGAGGCCTTCGTTGGAAACGGGATTTCTCAGTTGAATGCTAGACAGATGAATTCCCAGTAACTTCTTTGTGTTGTGTGTATTCAACTCACAGAGTTGAACCTTCCTTTAGACAGAGCAGTTTTGAAACACTCTTTTTGTGGAATTTGCAAGTGGAGATTTCAAGCGATTTGAGGCCAATCTTAGAAATCGAAATATCTTTGTATAAAAACTAGACAGAATCATTCTCAGAAACCACTTTGTGATGTGTGCGTTCAACTCACAGAGTTTAACCTTTCTTTTCATAGAGGAGTTTGGAAACACTCTGTTTGTTAAGTTTGCAAGAGAATATTTGGACCATTTTGAGGCCTTCGTTGGAAACGGGATTTCTCAGTTGAATGCTAGACAGATGAATTCCCAGTAACATCTTTGCGTTGTGTGTGTTCAACTCACAGAGTTGAAATTTCCGTTAGACAGAGCAGTTTTGAAACACTCTTTTTGTGGAATTTGCAAGTGGAGATTTCAAGCGATTTGAGGCCAATCTTAGAAATCGAAATATCTTTGTATAAAAACTAGACAGAATCATTCTCAGAAAAAACTTTGTGATGTGTGCGTTCAACTCACAGAGTTTAACGTTTCTTTTCACAGAGCAGTTTGGAAACACTCTGTTTCTTAAGTCTGCAAGGGGATATTTAGACCTCCTTGAGGCCTTCGTTGGAAACGGGATTTCTTCATATAAAGCTAGACAGATGAATTCTCAGTAACTTCTTTGTGTTGTGTGTATTCAACTCACAGAGTGGAACCTTTCTTTAGACAGAGCAGATTTGAAACACTCTTTTTGTGGATTTTAGAATTGGAGATTTCAAACAATTTGAGGCCTTTTGTATTAAAGGAAATATCTTCGTTTAAAACTAGACAGATACATTCTCAGAAACTACTTTGTGATGTGTGCGTTCAACTCACAGAGTTTCACCTTTCTTTTCATAGAGCAGTTTGGAAACACTCTGTTTGTTAAGTTTGCAAGAGGATATTTGGACCCCTTTGAGGCCTTCGTTGGAAACGGGATTTCTCAGTTAAATGCTAGACAGATGAATTCCCAGTAACTTCTTTGTGTTGTGTGTATTCAACTCACAGAGTTGAACCTTCCTTTAGACAGAGCAGTTTTGAAACACTCTTTTTGTGGAATTTGCAAGTGGAGATTTCAAGCGATTTGAGGCCAATCTTAGAAATCGAAATATCTTTGTATAAAAACTAGACAGAATCATTCTCAGAAACCACTTTGTGATGTGTGCGTTCAACTCACAGAGTTTAAACTTTCTTTTCATAGAGCAGTTTGGAAACACTCTGTTTGTTAAGTTTGCAAGAGAATATTTGGACCACTTTGAGGCCTTCGTTGGAAACGGGATTTCTCAGCTAAATGCAAGACAGATGAATTCCCAGTAACTTCTTTGCGTTGTGTGTATTCAACTCACAGAGTTGAACCTTCCTTTAGACAGAGCAGTTTTGAAACACTATTTTTGTGGAATTTGCAAGTGGAGATTTCAAGCGATTTGAGGCCAATCTTAGAAATCGAAATATCTTTGTATAAAAACTAGACAGAATCATTCTCAGAAAAAACTTTTTGATGTGTGCGTTCAACTCACAGTTTAACCTTTCTTTTCATAGAGCAGTTTGTAAACACTCTGTTTCTTAAGTCTGCAAGGGGATATTTAGACCTCCTTGAGGCCTTCGTTGGAAACGGGATTTCTTCATATAAAGCTAGACAGATGAATTCTCAGTAACTTCTTTGTGTTGTGTGTATTCAACTCACAGAGTGGAACCTTTCTTTAGACAGAGCAGATTTGAAACACTCTTTTTGTGGATTTTACAAGTGGAGATTTCAAACGATTTGAGTCCTATTGTATTAAAGGAACTATCTTCGTTTAAAACTAGACAGAACCATCCTCAGAAACTACTTTGTGATGTGTGCGTTCAACTCACAGAGTTTCACCTTTCTTTTCATAGAGCAGTTTGGAAACACTCTGTTTGTGAAGTTTGCAAGAGGGTATTTGGAACCCTTTGAGGCCTTCGTTGGAAACGAGATTTCTCATTTAAATGCTAGACAGATGAATTCCCAGTAACTTCTTTGTGTTGTGTGTATTCAACTCACAGAGTTGAACCTTTCTTTTCATAGAGCAGTTTGGAAACACTCTGTTTGTTAAGTTTGCAAGAGGATATTTGGACCCCTTTGAGGCCTTCGTTGGAAACGGGATTTCTCAGTTAAATGCTAGACAGATGAATTCCCAGTAACTTCTTTGTGTTGTGTGTATTCAACTCACAGAGTTGAACCTTCCTTTAGACAGAGCAGTTTTGAAACACTCTTTTTGTGGAATTTGCAAGTGGAGATTTCAAGCGATTTGAGGCCAATCTTAGAAATTGAAATATCTTTGTATAAAAACTAGACAGAATCATTCTCAGAAACCACTTTGTGATGTGTGCGTTCAACTCACAGAGTTTAACCTTTCTTTTCATAGAGCAGTTTGGAAACACTCTGTTTGTTAAGTTTGCAAGAGAATATTTGGACCATTTTGAGGCCTTCGTTGGAAACGGGATTTCTCAGTTGAATGCTAGACAGATGAATTCCCAGTAACATCTTTGCGTTGTGTGTATTCAACTCACAGAGTTGAACCTTCCTTTAGACAGAGCAGTTTTGAAACACTCTTTTTGTGGAATTTGCAAGTGGAGATTTCAAGCGATTTGAGGCCAATCTTAGAAATCGAAATATCTTTGTATAAAAACTGGACAGAATCATTCTCAGAAAAAACTTTGTGATGTGTGCGTTCAACTCACAGAGTTTAACCTTTCTTTTCACAGAGCAGTTTGGAAACACTCTGTTTCTTAAGTCTGCAAGGGGATATTTAGACGTCCTTGAGGCCTTCGTTGGAAACGGGATTTCTTCATATAAAGCTAGACAGATGAATTCTCAGTAACTTCTTTGTGTTGTGTGTATTCAACTCACAGAGTTGAACCTTTCTTTAGACAGAGCAGATTTGAAACACTCTTTTTGTGGATTTTACAATTGGAGATTTCAAACGATTTGAGGCCTTTTGTATTAAAGGAAATATGTTCGTTTTAAAACTACACAGAACCATTCTCAGAAACTACTTTTTGATGTGTGCGTTCAGCTCACAGAGTTTCACCTTTCTTTTCATAGAGCAGTTTGGAAACACTCTGTTTGTTAAGTTTCAAGAGGATATTTGGACCCCTTTGAGGCCTTCGTTGGAAACGGGATTTCTCAGTTAAATGCTAGACAGATGAATTCCCAGTAACTTCTTTGTGTTGTGTGTATTCAACTCACAGAGTTGAACCTTTCTTTAGACAGAGCAGTTTTGAAACACTCTTTTTGTGGAATTTGCAAGTGGAGATTTCAAGCGATTTGAGGCCAATCTTAGAAATCGAAATATCTTTGTATAAAAACTAGACAGAATCATTCTCAGAAACCACTTTGTGATGTGTGCGTTCAACTCACAGAGTTTAACCTTTCTTTTCATAGAGCAGTTTGGAAACACTCTGTTTGTTAAGTTTGCAAGAGAATATTTGGACCACTTTGAGGCCTTCGTTGGAAACGGGATTTCTCAGCTAAATGCAAGACAGATGAATTCCCAGTAACTTCTTTGTGTTGTGTGTATTCAACTCACAGAGTTGAACCTTCCTTTAGACAGAGCAGTTTTGAAACACTCTTTTTGTGGAATTTGCAAATGGAGATTTCAAGCGATTTGAGGCCAATCTTAGAAATCGAAATATCTTTGTATAAAAACTAGACAGAATCATTCTCAGAAAAAACGTTGTGATGTGTGCGTTCAACTCACAGAGTTTAACCTTTCTTTTCATAGAGCAGTTTGTAAACACTCTGTTTCTTAAGTCTGCAAGGGGATATTTAGACCTCCTTGAGGCCTTCGTTGGAAACGGGGTTTCTTCATATAAAGCTAGACAGATGAATTCTCAGTAACTTCTTTGTGTTGTGTGTATTCAACTCACAGAGTGGAACCTTTCTTTAGACAGAGCAGATTTGAAACACTCTTTTTGTGGATTTTACAAGTGGAGATTTCAAACGATTTGAGGCCTTTTGTATTAAAGGAAATATCTTCGTTTAAAACTAGACAGAACCATTCTCAGAAACTACTTTGTGATGTGTGCGTTCAACTCACAGAGTTTCACCTTTCTTTTCATAGAGCAGTTTGGAAACACTCTGTTTGTTAAGTTTGCAAGAGGATATTTGGACCCCTTTGAGGCCTTCGTTGGAAACGGGATTTCTCAGTTAAATGGTAGACAGATGAATTCCCAGTAACTTCTTTGTGTTGTGTGTATTCAACTCACAGAGTTGAACCTTCCTTTAGACAGAGCAGTTTTGAAACACTCTTTTTGTGGAATTTGCAAGTGGAGATTTCAAGCGATTTGAGGCCAATCTTAGAAATCGAAATATCTTTGTATAAAAACTAGACAGAATCATTCTCAGAAACCACTTTGTGATGTGTGCGTTCAACTCACAGAGTTTAACCTTTCTTTTCATAGAGCAGTTTGGAAACACTCTGTTTGTTAAGTTTGCAAGAGAATATTTGGACCATTTTGAGGCCTTCGTTGGAAACGGGATTTCTCAGTTGAATGCTAGACAGATGAATTCCCAGTAACATCTTTGCGTTGTGTGTATTCAACTCACAGAGTTGAAATTTCCGTTAGACAGAGCAGTTTTGAAACACTCTTTTTGTGGAATTTGCAAGTGGAGATTTCAAGCGATTTGAGGCCAATCTTAGAAATCGAAATATCTTTGTATAAAAACTAGACAGAATCATTCTCAGAAAAAACTTTTTGATGTGTGCGTTCAACTCACAGAGTTTAACCTTTCTTTTCACAGAGCAGTTTGCAAACACTCTGTTTCTTAAGTCTGCAAGGGGATATTTAGACCTCCTTGAGGCCTTCGTTGGAAACGGGATTTCTTCATATAAAGCTAGACAGATGAATTCTCAGTAACTTCTTTGTATTGTGTGTATTCAACTCACAGAGTTGAACCTTTCTTTAGACAGAGCAGATTTGAAACACTCTTTTTGTGGATTTTACAATTGGAGATTTCAAACGATTTGAGGCCTTTTGTATTAAAGGAAATATCTTCGTTTTAAAACTAGACAGAACCATTCTCAGAAACTACTTTGTGATGTGTGCGTTCAACTCACAGAGTTTCACCTTTCTTTTCATAGAGCAGTTTGGAAACACTCTGTTTGTTAAGTTTGCAAGAGGATATTTGCACCCCTTTGAGGCCTTCGTTGGAAACGGGATTTCTCAGTTGAATGCTAGACAGATGAATTCCCAGTAACTTCTTTGTGTTGTGTGTATTCAACTCACAGAGTTGAACCTTCCTTTAGACAGAGCAGTTTTGAAACACTCTTTTTGTGGAATTTGCAAGTGGAGATTTCAAGCGATTTGAGGCCAATCTTAGAAATCGAAATATCTTTGTATAAAAACTAGACAGAATCATTCTCAGAAAAAACTTTGTGATGTGTGCGTTCAACTCACAGAGTTTAACGTTTCTTTTCATAGAGCAGTTTGGAAACACTCTGTTTCTTGAGTCTGCAAGGGGATATTTAGACCTCCTTGAGGCCTTCGTTGGAAACGGGATTTCTTCATATAAAGCTAGACAGATGAATTCTCAGTAACTTCTTTGTGTTGTGTGTATTCAACTCACAGAGTGGAACCTTTCTTTAGACAGAGCAGATTTGAAACACTCTTTTTGTGGATTTTACAAGTGGAGATTTCAAACAATTTGAGGCCTTTTGTATTAAAGGAAATATCTTCGTTTAAAACTAGACAGATACATTCTCAGAAACTACTTTGTGATGTGTGCGTTCAACTCACAGAGTTTCACCTTTCTTTTCATAGAGCAGTTTGGAAACACTCTGTTTGTTAAGTTTGCAAGAGGATATTTGGACCCCTTTGAGGCCTTCGTTGGAAACGGGATTTCTCAGTTAAATGCTAGACAGATGAATTCCCAGTAACTTCTTTGTGTTGTGTGTATTCAACTCACAGAGTTGAACCTTCCTTTAGACAGAGCAGTTTTGAAACACTCTTTTTGTGGAATTTGCAAGTGGAGATTTCAAGCGATTTGAGGCCAATCTTAGAAATCGAAATATCTTTGTATAAAAACTAGACAGAATCATTCTCAGAAACCACTTTGTGATGTGTGCGTTCAACTCACAGAGTTTAACCTTTCTTTTCATAGAGCAGTTTGGAAACACTCTGTTTGTTAAGTTTGCAAGAGAATATTTGGACCACTTTGAGGCCTTCGTTGGAAACGGGATTTCTCAGCTAAATGCAAGACAGATGAATTCCCAGTAACTTCTTTGCGTTGTGTGTATTCAACTCACAGAGTTGAACCTTCCTTTAGACAGAGCAGTTTTGAAACACTCTTTTTGTGGAATTTGCAAGTGGAGATTTCAAGCGATTTGAGGCCAATCTTAGAAATCGAAATATCTTTGTATAAAAACTAGACAGAATCATTCTCAGAAAAAACTTTGTGATGTGTGCGTTCAACTCACAGTTTAACCTTTCTTTTCATAGAGCAGTTTGTAAACACTCTGTTTCTTAAGTCTGCAAGGGGATATTTAGACCTCCTTGAGGCCTTCGTTGGAAACGGGGTTTCTTCATATAAAGCTAGACAGATGAATTCTCAGTAACTTCTTTGTGTTGTGTGTATTCAACTCACAGAGTGGAACCTTTCTTTAGACAGAGCAGATTTGAAACACTCTTTTTGTGGATTTTACAAGTGGAGATTTCAAACGATTTGTGGCCTTTTGTATTAAAGGAAGTATCTTCGTTTAAAACTAGACAGAACCATTCTCAGAAACTACTTTGCGATGTGTGCGTTCAACTCACAGAGTTTCACCTTTCTTTTCATAGAGCAGTTTGGAAACACTCTGTTTGTTAAATTTGCAAGAGGATATTTGGACCCCTTTGAGGCCTTCGTTGGAAACGGGATTTCTCAGTTAAATGCTAGACAGATGAATTCCCCGTAACTTCTTTGTGTTGTGTGTATTCAACTCACAGAGTTGAACCTTCCTTTAGACAGAGCAGTTTTGAAACACTCTTTTTGTGGAATTTGCAAGTGGAGATTTCAAGCGATTTGAGGCCAATCTTAGAAATCGAAATATCTTTGTATAAAAACTAGACAGAATCATTCTCAGAAACCACTTTGTGATGTGTGCGTTCAACTCACAGAGTTTAACCTTTCTTTTCATAGAGCAGTTTGGAAACACTCTGTTTGTTAAGTTTGCAAGAGAATATTTGGACCATTTTGAGGCCTTCGTTGGAAACGGGATTTCTCAGTTGAATGCTAGACAGATGAATTCCCAGTAACATCTTTGCGTTGTGTGTATTCAACTCACAGAGTTGAACCTTCCTTTAGACAGAGCAGTTTTGAAACACTCTTTTTGTGGAATTTGCAAGTGGAGATTTCAAGCGATTTGAGGCCAATCTTAGAAATCGAAATATCTTTGTATAAAAACTAGACAGAATCATTCTCAGAAAAAACTTTGTGATGTGTGCGTTCAACTCACAGAGTTTAACGTTTCTTTTCACAGAGCAGTTTGGAAACACTCTGTTTCTTAAGTCTGCAAGGGGATATTTAGACCTCCTTGAGGCCTTCGTTGGAAACGGGATTTCTTCATATAAAGCTAGACAGATGAATTCTCAGTAACTTCTTTGTGTTGTGTGTATTCAACTCACAGAGTTGAACCTTTCTTTAGACAGAGCAGATTTGAAACACTCTTTTTGTGGATTTTACAATTGGAGATTTCAAACGATTTGAGGCCTTTTGTATTAAAGGAAATACCTTCGTTTTAAAACTAGACAGAACCATTCTCAAAAACTACTTTGTGATGTGTGCGTTCAACTCACAGAGTTTCACCTTTCTTTTAATAGAGCAGTTTGGAAACACTCTGTTTGTTAAGTTTGCAAGAGGATATTTGGACCCCTTTGAGGCCTTCGTTGGAAACGGGATTTCTCAGTTAAATGCTAGACAGATGAATTCCCAGTAACTTCTTTGCGTTGTGTGTATTCAACTCACAGAGTTGAACCTTCCTTTAGACAGAGCAGTTTTGAAACACTCTTTTTGTGGAATTTGCAAGTGGAGATTTCAAGCGATTTGAGGCCAATCTTAGAAATCGAAATATCTTTGTATAAAAACTAGACAGAATCATTCTCAGAAAAAACTTTGTGATGTGTGCGTTCAACTCACAGAGTTTAAACTTTCTTTTCACAGAGCAGTTTGGAAACACTCTGTTTCTTAAGTCTGCAAGGGGATATTTAGACCTCCTTGAGGCCTTCGTTGGAAACGGGATTTCTTCATATAAAGCTAGACAGATGAATTCTCAGTAACTTCTTTGTGTTGTGTGTATTCAACTCACAGAGTTGAACCTTCCTTTAGACAGAGCAGTTTTGAAACTCTCTTTTTGTGGATTTTACAATTGGAGATTTCAAACGATTTGAGGCCTTTTGTATTAAAGGAAATATCTTCGTTTTAAAACTAGACAGAACCATTCTCAGAAACTACTTTGTGATGTGTGCGTTCAACTCACAGAGTTTCACCTTTCTTTTCATAGAGCAGTTTGGAAACACTCTGTTTGTTAAGTTTGCAAGAGGATATTTGGACCCCTTTGAGGCCTTCGTTAGAAACGAGATTTCTCAGTTAAATGCTAGACAGATGAATTCCCAGTAACTTCTTTGTGTTGTGTGTATTCAACTCACAGAGTTGAACCTTCCTTTAGACAGAGCAGTTTTGAAACACTCTTTTTGTGGAATTTGCAAGTGGAGATTTCAAGCGATTTGAGGCCAATCTTAGAAATCGAAATATCTTTGTATAAAAACTAGACAGAATCATTCTCAGAAACCACTTTGTGATGTGGGCGTTCAACTCACAGAGTTTAACCTTTCTTTTCATAGAGCAGTTTGGAAACACTCTGTTTGTTAAGTTTGCAAGAGAATATTTGGACCATTTTGAGGCCTTCGTTGGAAACGGGATTTCTCAGTTGAATGCTAGACAGATGAATTCCCAGTAACATCTTTGCGTTGTGTGTATTCAACTCACAGAGCTGAACTTTCCGTTAGACAGAGCAGTTTTGAAACACTCTTTTTGTGGAATTTGCAAGTGGAGATTTCAAGCGATTTGAGGCCAATCTTAGAAATCGAAATATCTTTGTATAAAAACTAGACAGAATCATTCTCAGAAACCACTTTGTGATGTGTGCGTTCAACTCACAGAGTTTAACCTTTCTTTTCATAGAGCAGTTTGGAAACACTCTCTTTGTTAAGTTTGCAAGAGGATATTTGGACCATTTTGAGGCCTTCGTTGGAAACGGGATTTCTCAGTTGAATGCTAGACAGATGAATTCCCAGTAACATCTTTGCGTTGTGTGTATTCAACTCACAGAGTTGAAACTTCCTTTAGACAGAGCAGTTTTGAAGCACTCTTTTTGTGGAATTTGCAAGTGGAGATTTCAAGCGATTTGAGGCCAATCTTAGAAATCGAAATATCTTTGTATAAAAACTAGACAGAATCATTCTCAGAAACCACTTTGTAATGTGTGCGTTCAACTCACAGAGTTTAACCTTTCTTTTCACAGAGCAGTTTGGAAACACTCTCTTTCTTATGTCTGCAAGGGGATATTTAGACCTCCTTGAGGCCTTCGTTGGAAACGGGATTTCTTCACATAAAGCTAGACAGATGAATTCTCAGTAACTTCTTTGTGTTGTGTGTACTCAACTCACAGAGTGGAACCTTTCTTTAGACAGAGCAGATTTGAAACACTCTTTTTGTGGATTTCACAAGTGGAGATTTCAAGCGATTTGAGGCCAACTGTATTAAAGGAAATATATTCGTTTTAAAACTAGACAGAACCATTCTCAGAAACTACTTTGTGATGTGTGCGTTCAACTCACAGAGTTTCACCTTTCTTTTCATAGAGCAGTTTGGAAACACTCTGTTTGTTAAGTTTGCAAGAGAATATTTGGACCACTTTGAGGCCTTCGTTGGAAACGGGATTTCTTCGTATAAAGCTAGACAGATGATTTCTCAGTAACTTCTTTGTGTTGTGTGTATTCAACTCACAGAGTTGAACCTTTCTTTAGACAGAGCAGATTTGAAACACTCTTTTTGTGTATTTTACAATTGGAGATTTCAAACGATTTGAGTCCTATTGTATTAAAGGAACTATCTTCGTTTAAAACTAGACAGAACCATTCTCAGAAACTACTTTGTGATGTGTGCGTTCAACTCACAGAGTTTCACCTTTCTTTTCATAGAGCAGTTTGGAAACACTCTGTTTGTTAAGTTTGCAAGACGATATTTGGAACCCTTTGAGGCCTTCGTTGGAAACGGGATTTCTCAGTTAAATGCTAGACAGATGAATTCCCAGTAACTTCTTTGTGTTGTGTGTATTCAACTCACAGAGTTGATCCTTCCTTTCGACAGAGAAGTTTTGAAACACTCTTTTTGTGGAATTTGCAAGTGGAGATTTCAAGCGATTTGAGGCCAATCTTAGAAATCGAAATATCTTTGTATAAAAACTAGACAGAATCATTCTCAGAAACCACTTTGTGATGTGTGCGTTCAACTCACAGAGTTTAACCTTTCTTTTCATAGAGCAGTTTGGAAACACTCTGTTTGTTAAGTTTGCAAGAGAATATTTGGACCACTTTGAGGCCTTCGTTGGAAACGGGATTTCTCAGCTAAATGCAAGACAGATGAATTCCCAGTAACTTCTTTGCGTTGTGTGTATTCAACTCACAGAGTTGAACCTTCCTTTAGACAGAGCAGTTTTGAAACACTCTTTTTGTGGAATTTGCAAGTGGAGATTTCAAGCGATTTGAGGCCAATCTTAGAAATCGAAATATCTTTGTATAAAATCTAGACAGAATCATTCTCACAAAAAACTTTGTGATGTGTGCGTTCAACTCACAGAGTTTAACCTTTCTTTTCATAGAGCAGTTTGGAAACACTCTGTTTCTTAAGTCTGCAAGGGGATATTTAGACCTCCTTGAGGCCTTCGTTGGAAACGGGGTTTCTTCATATAAAGCTAGACAGATGAATTCTCAGTAACTTCTTTGTGTTGTGTGTACTCAACTCACAGAGTGGAACCTTTCTTTAGACAGAGCAGATTTGAAACACTCCTTTTGTGGATTTCACAAGTGGAGATTTCAAGCGATTTGAGGCCAACTGTATTAAAGGAAATATCTTCGTTTTAAAACTAGACAGAACCATTCTCAGAAACTACTTTGTGATGTGTGCGTTCAACTCACAGAGTTTCACCTTTCTTTTCATAGAGCAGTTTGGAAACACTCTGTTTGTTAAGTTTGCAGGAGGATATTTGGACCCATTTGAGGCCTTCGTTGGAAACGGGATTTCTCAGTTAAATGCTAGACAGATGAATTCCCAGTAACTTCTATGTGTTGTGTGTATTCAACTCACAGAGTTGAACCTTCCTTTGGACAGAGCAGTTTTGAAACACTCTTTTTGTGGAATTTGCAAGTGGAGATTTCAAGCGATTTGAGGCCAATCTTAGAAATCGAAATATCTTTGTATAAAAACTAGACAGAATCATTCTCAGAAACCACTTTGTGATGTGTGCGTTCAACTCACAGAGTTTAACCTTTCTTTTCATAGAGCAGTTTGGAAACACTCTGTTTGTTAAGTTTGCAAGAGAATATTTGGACCACTTTGAGGCCTTCGTTGGAAACGGGATTTCTCAGCTAAATGCAAGACAGATGAATTCCCAGTAACTACTTTGCGTTGTGTGTATTCAACTCACAGAGTTGAACCTTCCTTTAGACAGAGCAGTTTTGAAACACTCTTTTTGTGGAATTTGCAAGTGGAGATTTCAAGCGATTTGAGGCCAATCTTAGAAATCGAAATATCTTTGTATAAAAACTAGACAGAATCATTCTCAGAAAAAACTTTGTGATGTGTGCGTTCAACTCACAGTTTAACCTTTCTTTTCATAGAGCAGTTTGTAAACACTCTGTTTCTTAAGTCTGCAAGGGGATATTTAGACCTCCTTGAGGCCTTCGTTTGAAACGGGGTTTCTTCATATAAAGCTAGACAGATGAATTCTCAGTAACTTCTTTGTGTTGTGTGTATTCAACTCACAGAGTGGAACCTTTCTTTAGACAGAGCAGATTTGAAACACTCTTTTTGTGGATTTTACAAGTGGAGATTTCAAACGATTTGAGGCCTTTTGTATTAAAGGAAATATCTTCGTTTAAAACTAGACAGAACCATTCTCAGAAACTACTTTGTGATGTGTGCGTTCAACTCACAGAGTTTCACCTTTCTTTTCATAGAGCAGTTTGGAAACACTCTGTTTGTTAAATTTGCAAGAGGATATTTGGACCCCTTTGAGGCCTTCGTTGGAAACGGGATTTCTCAGTTAAATGCTAGACAGATGAATTCCCCGTAACTTCTTTGTGTTGTGTGTATTCAACTCACAGAGTTGAACCTTCCTTTAGACAGAGCAGTTTTGAAACACTCTTTTTGTGGAATTTGCAAGTGGAGATTTCAAGCGATTTGAGGCCAATCTTAGAAATCGAAATATCTTTGTATAAAAACTAGACAGAATCATTCTCAGAAACCACTTTGTGATGTGTGCGTTCAACTCACAGAGTTTAACCTTTCTTTTCATAGAGCAGTTTGGAAACACTCTGTTTGTTAAGTTTGCAAGAGAATATTTGGACCATTTTGAGGCCTTCGTTGGAAACGGGATTTCTCAGTTGAATGCTAGACAGATGAATTCCCAGTAACATCTTTGCGTTGTGTGTATTCAACTCACAGAGTTGAACCTTCCTTTAGACAGAGCAGTTTTGAAACACTCTTTTTGTGGAATTTGCAAGTGGAGATTTCAAGCGACTTGAGGCCAATCTTAGAAATCGAAATATCTTTGTATAAAAACTAGACAGAATCATTCTCAGAAAAAACTTTGTGATGTGTGCGTTCAACTCACAGAGTTTAACGTTTCTTTTCACAGAGCAGTTTGGAAACACTCTGTTTCTTAAGTCTGCAAGGGGATATTTAGACCTCCTTGAGGCCTTCGTTGGAAACGGGATTTCTTCATATAAAGCTAGACAGATGAATTCTCAGTAACTTCTTTGTGTTGTGTGTATTCAACTCACAGAGTTGAACCTTTCTTTAGACAGAGCAGATTTGAAACACTCTTTTTGTGGATTTTACAATTGGAGATTTCAAACGATTTGAGGCCTTTTGTATTAAAGGAAATATCTTCGTTTTAAAACTAGACAGAACCATTCTCAAAAACTACTTTGTGATGTGTGCGTTCAACTCACAGAGTTTCACCTTTCTTTTAATAGAGCAGTTTGGAAACACTCTGTTTGTTAAGTTTGCAAGAGGATATTTGGACCCCTTTGAGGCCTTCGTTGGAAACGGGATTTCTCAGTTAAATGCTAGACAGATGAATTCCCAGTAACTTCTTTGCGTTGTGTGTATTCAACTCACAGAGTTGAACCTTCCTTTAGACAGAGCAGTTTTGAAACACTCTTTTTGTGGAATTTGCAAGTGGAGATTTCAAGCGATTTGAGGCCAATCTTAGAAATCGAAATATCTTTGTATAAAAACTAGACAGAATCATTCTCAGAAAAAACTTTGTGATGTGTGCGTTCAACTCACAGAGTTTAAACTTTCTTTTCACAGAGCAGTTTGGAAACACTCTGTTTCTTAAGTCTGCAAGGGGATATTTAGACCTCCTTGAGGCCTTCGTTGGAAACGGGATTTCTTCATATAAAGCTAGACAGATGAATTCTCAGTAACTTCTTTGTGTTGTGTGTATTCAACTCACAGAGTTGAACCTTCCTTTAGACAGAGCAGTTTTGAAACTCTCTTTTTGTGGATTTTACAATTGGAGATTTCAAACGATTTGAGGCCTTTTGTATTAAAGGAAATATCTTCGTTTTAAAACTAGACAGAACCATTCTCAGAAACTACTTTGTGATGTGTGCGTTCAACTCACAGAGTTTCACCTTTCTTTTCATAGAGCAGTTTGGAAACACTCTGTTAAGTTTGCAAGAGGATATTTGGACCCCTTTGAGGCCTTCGTTAGAAACGAGATTTCTCAGTTAAATGCTAGACAGATGAATTCCCAGTAACTTCTTTGTGTTGTGTGTATTCAACTCACAGAGTTGAACCTTCCTTTAGACAGAGCAGTTTTGAAACACTCTTTTTGTGGAATTTGCAAGTGGAGATTTCAAGCGATTTGAGGCCAATCTTAGAAATCGAAATATCTTTGTATAAAAACTAGACAGAATCATTCTCAGAAACCACTTTGTGATGTGGGCGTTCAACTCACAGAGTTTAACGTTTCTTTTCACAGAGCAGTTTGGAAACACTCTGTTTCTTAAGTCTGCAAGGGGATATTTAGACCTCCTTGAGGCCTTCGTTGGAAACGGGATTTCTTCATATAAAGCTAGACAGATGAATTCTCAGTAACTTCTTTGTGTTGTGTGTATTCAACTCACAGAGTTGAACCTTTCTTTAGACAGAGCAGATTTGAAACACTCTTTTTGTGGATTTTAGAATTGGAGATTTCAAACAATTTGAGGCCTTTTGTATTAAAGGAAATATCTTCGTTTAAAACTAGACAGATACATTCTCAGAAACTACTTTGTGATGTGTGCGTTCAACTCACAGAGTTTAACCTTTCTTTTCATAGAGCAGTTTGGAAACACTCTGTTTGTTAAGTTTGCAAGAGGATATTTGGACCCCTTTGAGGCCTTCGTTGGAAACGGGATTTCTCAGTTAAATGCTAGACAGATGAATTCCCAGTAACTTCTTTGTGTTGTGTGTATTCAACTCACAGAGTTGAACCTTCCTTTAGACAGAGCAGTTTTGAAACACTCTTTTTGTGGAATTTGCAAGTGGAGATTTCAAGCGATTTGAGGCCAATCTTAGAAATCGAAATATCTTTGTATAAAAACTAGACAGAATCATTCTCAGAAACCACTTTGTGATGTGTGCGTTCAACTCACAGAGTTTAAACTTTCTTTTCATAGAGCAGTTTGGAAACACTCTGTTTGTTAAGTTTGCAAGAGAATATTAGGACCACTTTGAGGCCTTCGTTGGAAACGGGATTTCTCAGCTAAATGCAAGACAGATGAATTCCCAGTAACTTCTTTGCGTTGTGTGTATTCAACTCACAGAGTTGAACCTTCCTTTAGACAGAGCAGTTTTGAAACACTATTTTTGTGGAATTTGCAAGTGGAGATTTCAAGCGATTTGAGGCCAATCTTAGAAATCGAAATATCTTTGTATAAAAACTAGACAGAATCATTCTCAGAAAAAACTTTGTGATGTGTGCGTTCAACTCACAGTTTAACCTTTCTTTTCATAGAGCAGTTTGTAAACACTCTGTTTCTTAAGTCTGCAAGGGGATATTTAGACCTCCTTGAGGCCTTCGTTGGAAACGGGGTTTCTTCATATAAAGCTAGACAGATGAATTCTCAGTAACTTCTTTGTGTTGTGTGTATTCAACTCACAGAGTGGAACCTTTCTTTAGACAGAGCAGATTTGAAACACTCTTTTTGTGGATTTTACAAGTGGAGATTTCAAACGATTTGAGTCCTATTGTATTAAAGGAACTATCTTCGTTTAAAACTAGACAGAACCATCCTCAGAAACTACTTTGTGATGTGTGCGTTCAACTCACAGAGTTTCACCTTTCTTTTCATAGAGCAGTTTGGAAACACTCTGTTTGTGAAGTTTGCAAGAGGGTATTTGGAACCCTTTGAGGCCTTCGTTGGAAACGAGATTTCTCATTTAAATGCTAGACAGATGAATTCCCAGTAACTTCTTTGTGTTGTGTGTATTCAACTCACAGAGTTGAACCTTTCTTTTCATAGAGCAGTTTGGAAACACTCTGTTTGTTAAGTTTGCAAGAGGATATTTGGACCCCTTTGAGGCCTTCGTTGGAAACGGGATTTCTCAGTTAAATGCTAGACAGATGAATTCCCAGTAACTTCTTTGTGTTGTGTGTATTCAACTCACAGAGTTGAACCTTCCTTTAGACAGAGCAGTTTTGAAACACTCTTTTTGTGGAATTTGCAAGTGGAGATTTCAAGCGATTTGAGGCCAATCTTAGAAATTGAAATATCTTTGTATAAAAACTAGACAGAATCATTCTCAGAAACCACTTTGTGATGTGTGCGTTCAACTCACAGAGTTTAACCTTTCTTTTCATAGAGCAGTTTGGAAACACTCTGTTTGTTAAGTTTGCAAGAGAATATTTGGACCATTTTGAGGCCTTCGTTGGAAACGGGATTTCTCAGTTGAATGCTAGACAGATGAATTCCCAGTAACATCTTTGCGTTGTGTGTATTCAACTCACAGAGTTGAACCTTCCTTTAGACAGAGCAGTTTTGAAACACTCTTTTTGTGGAATTTGCAAGTGGAGATTTCAAGCGATTTGAGGCCAATCTTAGAAATCGAAATATCTTTGTATAAAAACTGGACAGAATCATTCTCAGAAAAAACTTTGTGATGTGTGCGTTCAACTCACAGAGTTTAACCTTTCTTTTCACAGAGCAGTTTGGAAACACTCTGTTTCTTAAGTCTGCAAGGGGATATTTAGACGTCCTTGAGGCCTTCGTTGGAAACGGGATTTCTTCATATAAAGCTAGACAGATGAATTCTCAGTAACTTCTTTGTGTTGTGTGTATTCAACTCACAGAGTTGAACCTTTCTTTAGACAGAGCAGATTTGAAACACTCTTTTTGTGGATTTTACAATTGGAGATTTCAAACGATTTGAGGCCTTTTGTATTAAAGGAAATATGTTCGTTTTAAAACTACACAGAACCATTCTCAGAAACTACTTTTTGATGTGTGCGTTCAGCTCACAGAGTTTCACCTTTCTTTTCATAGAGCAGTTTGGAAACACTCTGTTTGTTAAGTTTCAAGAGGATATTTGGACCCCTTTGAGGCCTTCGTTGGAAACGGGATTTCTCAGTTAAATGCTAGACAGATGAATTCCCAGTAACTTCTTTGTGTTGTGTGTATTCAACTCACAGAGTTGAACCTTCCTTTAGACAGAGCAGTTTTGAAACACTCTTTTTGTGGAATTTGCAAGTGGAGATTTCAAGCGATTTGAGGCCAATCTTAGAAATCGAAATATCTTTGTATAAAAACTAGACAGAATCATTCTCAGAAACCACTTTGTGATGTGTGCGTTCAACTCACAGAGTTTAACCTTTCTTTTCATAGAGCAGTTTGGAAACACTCTGTTTGTTAAGTTTGCAAGAGAATATTTGGACCATTTTGAGGCCTTCGTTGGAAACGGGATTTCTCAGTTGAATGCTAGACAGATGAATTCCCAGTAACATCTTTGCGTTGTGTGTATTCAACTCACAGAGTTGAACCTTCCTTTAGACAGAGCAGTTTTGAAACACTCTTTTTGTGGAATTTGCAAGTGGAGATTTCAAGCGATTTGAGGCCAATCTTAGGAATCGAAATATCTTTGTATAAAAACTAGACAGAATCATTCTCAGAAAAAACTTTGTGATGTGTGCGTTCAACTCACAGAGTTTAACGTTTCTTTTCACAGAGCAGTTTGGAAACACTCTGTTTCTTAAGTCTGCAAGGGGATATTTAGACCTCCTTGAGGCCTTCGTTGGAAACGGGATTTCTTCATATAAAGCTAGACAGATGAATTCTCAGTAACTTCTTTGTGTTGTGTGTATTCAACTCACAGAGTTGAACCTTTCTTTAGACAGAGCAGATTTGAAACACTCTTTTTGTGGATTTTACAATTGGAGATTTCAAACGATTTGAGGCCTTTTGTATTAAAGGAAATATCTTCGTTTTAAAACTAGACAGAACCATTCTCAAAAACTACTTTGTGATGTGTGCGTTCAACTCACAGAGTTTCACCTTTCTTTTAATAGAGCAGTTTGGAAACACTCTGTTTGTTAAGTTTGCAAGAGGATATTTGGACCCCTTTGAGGCCTTCGTTGGAAACGGGATTTCTCAGTTAAATGCTAGACAGATGAATTCCCAGTAACTTCTTTGCGTTGTGTGTATTCAACTCACAGAGTTGAACCTTCCTTTAGACAGAGCAGTTTTGAAACACTCTTTTTGTGGAATTTGCAAGTGGAGATTTCAAGCGATTTGAGGCCAATCTTAGAAATCGAAATATCTTTGTATAAAAACTAGACAGAATCATTCTCAGAAAAAACTTTGTGATGTGTGCGTTCAACTCACAGAGTTTAAACTTTCTTTTCACAGAGCAGTTTGGAAACACTCTGTTTCTTAAGTCTGCAAGGGGATATTTAGACCTCCTTGAGGCCTTCGTTGGAAACGGGATTTCTTCATATAAAGCTAGACAGATGAATTCTCAGTAACTTCTTTGTGTTGTGTGTATTCAACTCACAGAGTTGAACCTTCCTTTAGACAGAGCAGTTTTGAAACTCTCTTTTTGTGGATTTTACAATTGGAGATTTCAAACGATTTGAGGCCTTTTGTATTAAAGGAAATATCTTCGTTTTAAAACTAGACAGAACCATTCTCAGAAACTACTTTGTGATGTGTGCGTTCAACTCACAGAGTTTCACCTTTCTTTTCATAGAGCAGTTTGGAAACACTCTGTTTGTTAAGTTTGCAAGAGGATATTTGGACCCCTTTGAGGCCTTCGTTAGAAACGAGATTTCTCAGTTAAATGCTAGACAGATGAATTCCCAGTAACTTCTTTGTGTTGTGTGTATTCAACTCACAGAGTTGAACCTTCCTTTAGACAGAGCAGTTTTGAAACACTCTTTTTGTGGAATTTGCAAGTGGAGATTTCAAGCGATTTGAGGCCAATCTTAGAAATCGAAATATCTTTGTATAAAAACTAGACAGAATCATTCTCAGAAACCACTTTGTGATGTGGGCGTTCAACTCACAGAGTTTAACGTTTCTTTTCACAGAGCAGTTTGGAAACACTCTGTTTCTTAAGTCTGCAAGGGGATATTTAGACCTCCTTGAGGCCTTCGTTGGAAACGGGATTTCTTCATATAAAGCTAGACAGATGAATTCTCAGTAACTTCTTTGTGTTGTGTGTATTCAACTCACAGAGTTGAACCTTTCTTTAGACAGAGCAGATTTGAAACACTCTTTTTGTGGATTTTAGAATTGGAGATTTCAAACAATTTGAGGCCTTTTGTATTAAAGGAAATATCTTCGTTTAAAACTAGACAGATACATTCTCAGAAACTACTTTGTGATGTGTGCGTTCAACTCACAGAGTTTCACCTTTCTTTTCATAGAGCAGTTTGGAAACACTCTGTTTGTTAAGTTTGCAAGAGGATATTTGGACCCCTTTGAGGCCTTCGTTGGAAACGGGATTTCTCAGTTAAATGCTAGACAGATGAATTCCCAGTAACTTCTTTGTGTTGTGTGTATTCAACTCACAGAGTTGAACCTTCCTTTAGACAGAGCAGTTTTGAAACACTCTTTTTGTGGAATTTGCAAGTGGAGATTTCAAGCGATTTGAGGCCAATCTTAGAAATCGAAATATCTTTGTATAAAAACTAGACAGAATCATTCTCAGAAACCACTTTGTGATGTGTGCGTTCAACTCACAGAGTTTAAACTTTCTTTTCATAGAGCAGTTTGGAAACACTCTGTTTGTTAAGTTTGCAAGAGAATATTTGGACCACTTTGAGGCCTCCGTTGGAAACGGGATTTCTCAGCTAAATGCAAGACAGATGAATTCCCAGTAACTTCTTTGCGTTGTGTGTATTCAACTCACAGAGTTGAACCTTCCTTTAGACAGAGCAGTTTTGAAACACTATTTTTGTGGAATTTGCAAGTGGAGATTTCAAGCGATTTGAGGCCAATCTTAGAAATCGAAATATCTTTGTATAAAAACTAGACAGAATCATTCTCAGAAAAAACTTTGTGATGTGTGCGTTCAACTCACAGTTTAACCTTTCTTTTCATAGAGCAGTTTGTAAACACTCTGTTTCTTAAGTCTGCAAGGGGATATTTAGACCTCCTTGAGGCCTTCGTTGGAAACGGGGTTTCTTCATATAAAGCTAGACAGATGAATTCTCAGTAACTTCTTTGTGTTGTGTGTATTCAACTCACAGAGTGGAACCTTTCTTTAGACAGAGCAGATTTGAAACACTCTTTTTGTGGATTTTACAAGTGGAGATTTCAAACGATTTGAGTCCTATTGTATTAAAGGAACTATCTTCGTTTAAAACTAGACAGAACCATCCTCAGAAACTACTTTGTGATGTGTGCGTTCAACTCACAGAGTTTCACCTTTCTTTTCATAGAGCAGTTTGGAAACACTCTGTTTGTGAAGTTTGCAAGAGGGTATTTGGAACCCTTTGAGGCCTTCGTTGGAAACGAGATTTCTCATTTAAATGCTAGACAGATGAATTCCCAGTAACTTCTTTGTGTTGTGTGTATTCAACTCACAGAGTTGAACCTTTCTTTTCATAGAGCAGTTTGGAAACACTCTGTTTGTTAAGTTTGCAAGAGGATATTTGGACCCCTTTGAGGCCTTCGTTGGAAACGGGATTTCTCAGTTAAATGCTAGACAGATGAATTCCCAGTAACTTCTTTGTGTTGTGTGTATTCAACTCACAGAGTTGAACCTTCCTTTAGACAGAGCAGTTTTGAAACACTCTTTTTGTGGAATTTGCAAGTGGAGATTTCAAGCGATTTGAGGCCAATCTTAGAAATTGAAATATCTTTGTATAAAAACTAGACAGAATCATTCTCAGAAACCACTTTGTGATGTGTGCGTTCAACTCACAGAGTTTAACCTTTCTTTTCATAGAGCAGTTTGGAAACACTCTGTTTGTTAAGTTTGCAAGAGAATATTTGGACCATTTTGAGGCCTTCGTTGGAAACGGGATTTCTCAGTTGAATGCTAGACAGATGAATTCCCAGTAACATCTTTGCGTTGTGTGTATTCAACTCACAGAGTTGAACCTTCCTTTAGACAGAGCAGTTTTGAAACACTCTTTTTGTGGAATTTGCAAGTGGAGATTTCAAGCGATTTGAGGCCAATCTTAGAAATCGAAATATCTTTGTATAAAAACTGGACAGAATCATTCTCAGAAAAAACTTTGTGATGTGTGCGTTCAACTCACAGAGTTTAACCTTTCTTTTCACAGAGCAGTTTGGAAACACTCTGTTTCTTAAGTCTGCAAGGGGATATTTAGACGTCCTTGAGGCCTTCGTTGGAAACGGGATTTCTTCATATAAAGCTAGACAGATGAATTCTCAGTAACTTCTTTGTGTTGTGTGTATTCAACTCACAGAGTTGAACCTTTCTTTAGACAGAGCAGATTTGAAACACTCTTTTTGTGGATTTTACAATTGGAGATTTCAAACGATTTGAGGCCTTTTGTATTAAAGGAAATATGTTCGTTTTAAAACTACACAGAACCATTCTCAGAAACTACTTTTTGATGTGTGCGTTCAGCTCACAGAGTTTCACCTTTCTTTTCATAGAGCAGTTTGGAAACACTCTGTTTGTTAAGTTTCAAGAGGATATTTGGACCCCTTTGAGGCCTTCGTTGGAAACGGGATTTCTCAGTTAAATGCTAGACAGATGAATTCCCCGTAACTTCTTTGTGTTGTGTGTATTCAACTCACAGAGTTGAACCTTCCTTTAGACAGAGCAGTTTTGAAACACTCTTTTTGTGGAATTTGCAAGTGGAGATTTCAAGCGATTTGAGGCCAATCTTAGAAATCGAAATATCTTTGTATAAAAACTAGACAGAATCATTCTCAGAAACCACTTTGTGATGTGTGCGTTCAACTCACAGAGTTTAACCTTTCTTTTCATAGAGCAGTTTGGAAACACTCTGTTTGTTAAGTTTGCAAGAGAATATTTGGACCATTTTGAGGCCTTCGTTGGAAACGGGATTTCTCAGTTGAATGCTAGACAGATGAATTCCCAGTAACATCTTTGCGTTGTGTGTATTCAACTCACAGAGTTGAACCTTCCTTTAGACAGAGCAGTTTTGAAACACTCTTTTTGTGGAATTTGCAAGTGGAGATTTCAAGCGATTTGAGGCCAATCTTAGAAATCGAAATATCTTTGTATAAAAACTAGACAGAATCATTCTCAGAAAAAACTTTGTGATGTGTGCGTTCAACTCACAGAGTTTAACGTTTCTTTTCACAGAGCAGTTTGGAAACACTCTGTTTCTTAAGTCTGCAAGGGGATATTTAGACCTCCTTGAGGCCTTCGTTGGAAACGGGATTTCTTCATATAAAGCTAGACAGATGAATTCTCAGTAACTTCTTTGTGTTGTGTGTATTCAACTCACAGAGTTGAACCTTTCTTTAGACAGAGCAGATTTGAAACACTCTTTTTGTGGATTTTACAATTGGAGATTTCAAACGATTTGAGGCCTTTTGTATTAAAGGAAATATCTTCGTTTTAAAACTAGACAGAACCATTCTCAAAAACTACTTTGTGATGTGTGCGTTCAACTCACAGAGTTTCACCTTTCTTTTAATAGAGCAGTTTGGAAACACTCTGTTTGTTAAGTTTGCAAGAGGATATTTGGACCCCTTTGAGGCCTTCGTTGGAAACGGGATTTCTCAGTTAAATGCTAGACAGATGAATTCCCAGTAACTTCTTTGCGTTGTGTGTATTCAACTCACAGAGTTGAACCTTCCTTTAGACAGAGCAGTTTTGAAACACTCTTTTTGTGGAATTTGCAAGTGGAGATTTCAAGCGATTTGAGGCCAATCTTAGAAATCGAAATATCTTTGTATAAAAACTAGACAGAATCATTCTCAGAAAAAACTTTGTGATGTGTGCGTTCAACTCACAGAGTTTAAACTTTCTTTTCACAGAGCAGTTTGGAAACACTCTGTTTCTTAAGTCTGCAAGGGGATATTTAGACCTCCTTGAGGCCTTCGTTGGAAACGGGATTTCTTCATATAAAGCTAGACAGATGAATTCTCAGTAACTTCTTTGTGTTGTGTGTATTCAACTCACAGAGTTGAACCTTCCTTTAGACAGAGCAGTTTTGAAACTCTCTTTTTGTGGATTTTACAATTGGAGATTTCAAACGATTTGAGGCCTTTTGTATTAAAGGAAATATCTTCGTTTTAAAACTAGACAGAACCATTCTCAGAAACTACTTTGTGATGTGTGCGTTCAACTCACAGAGTTTCACCTTTCTTTTCATAGAGCAGTTTGGAAACACTCTGTTTGTTAAGTTTGCAAGAGGATATTTGGACCCCTTTGAGGCCTTCGTTAGAAACGAGATTTCTCAGTTAAATGCTAGACAGATGAATTCCCAGTAACTTCTTTGTGTTGTGTGTATTCAACTCACAGAGTTGAACCTTCCTTTAGACAGAGCAGTTTTGAAACACTCTTTTTGTGGAATTTGCAAGTGGAGATTTCAAGCGATTTGAGGCCAATCTTAGAAATCGAAATATCTTTGTATAAAAACTAGACAGAATCATTCTCAGAAACCACTTTGTGATGTGGGCGTTCAACTCACAGAGTTTAACCTTTCTTTTCATAGAGCAGTTTGGAAACACTCTGTTTGTTAAGTTTGCAAGAGAATATTTGGACCATTTTGAGGCCTTCGTTGGAAACGGGATTTCTCAGTTGAATGCTAGACAGATGAATTCCCAGTAACATCTTTGCGTTGTGTGTATTCAACTCACAGAGCTGAACTTTCCGTTAGACAGAGCAGTTTTGAAACACTCTTTTTGTGGAATTTGCAAGTGGAGATTTCAAGCGATTTGAGGCCAATCTTAGAAATCGAAATATCTTTGTATAAAAACTAGACAGAATCATTCTCAGAAACCACTTTGTGATGTGTGCGTTCAACTCACAGAGTTTAACCTTTCTTTTCATAGAGCAGTTTGGAAACACTCTCTTTGTTAAGTTTGCAAGAGGATATTTGGACCATTTTGAGGCCTTCGTTGGAAACGGGATTTCTCCGTTGAATGCTAGACAGATGAATTCCCAGTAACATCTTTGCGTTGTGTGTATTCAACTCACAGAGTTGAAACTTCCTTTAGACAGAGCAGTTTTGAAGCACTCTTTTTGTGGAATTTGCAAGTGGAGATTTCAAGCGATTTGAGGCCAATCTTAGAAATCGAAATATCTTTGTATAAAAACTAGACAGAATCATTCTCAGAAACCACTTTGTAATGTGTGCGTTCAACTCACAGAGTTTAACCTTTCTTTTCACAGAGCAGTTTGGAAACACTCTCTTTCTTATGTCTGCAAGGGGATATTTAGACCTCCTTGAGGCCTTCGTTGGAAACGGGATTTCTTCACATAAAGCTAGACAGATGAATTCTCAGTAACTTCTTTGTGTTGTGTGTACTCAACTCACAGAGTGGAACCTTTCTTTAGACAGAGCAGATTTGAAACACTCTTTTTGTGGATTTCACAAGTGGAGATTTCAAGCGATTTGAGGCCAACTGTATTAAAGGAAATATATTCGTTTTAAAACTAGACAGAACCATTCTCAGAAACTACTTTGTGATGTGTGCGTTCAACTCACAGAGTTTCACCTTTCTTTTCATAGAGCAGTTTGGAAACACTCTGTTTGTTAAGTTTGCAAGAGAATATTTGGACCACTTTGAGGCCTTCGTTGGAAACGGGATTTCTTCGTATAAAGCTAGACAGATGATTTCTCAGTAACTTCTTTGTGTTGTGTGTATTCAACTCACAGAGTTGAACCTTTCTTTAGACAGAGCAGATTTGAAACACTCTTTTTGTGTATTTTACAATTGGAGATTTCAAACGATTTGAGTCCTATTGTATTAAAGGAACTATCTTCGTTTAAAACTAGACAGAACCATTCTCAGAAACTACTTTGTGATGTGTGCGTTCAACTCACAGAGTTTCACCTTTCTTTTCATAGAGCAGTTTGGAAACACTCTGTTTGTTAAGTTTGCAAGACGATATTTGGAACCCTTTGAGGCCTTCGTTGGAAACGGGATTTCTCAGTTAAATGCTAGACAGATGAATTCCCAGTAACTTCTTTGTGTTGTGTGTATTCAACTCACAGAGTTGATCCTTCCTTTCGACAGAGAAGTTTTGAAACACTCTTTTTGTGGAATTTGCAAGTGGAGATTTCAAGCGATTTGAGGCCAATCTTAGAAATCGAAATATCTTTGTATAAAAACTAGACAGAATCATTCTCAGAAACCACTTTGTGATGTGTGCGTTCAACTCACAGAGTTTAACCTTTCTTTTCATAGAGCAGTTTGGAAACACTCTGTTTGTTAAGTTTGCAAGAGAATATTTGGACCACTTTGAGGCCTTCGTTGGAAACGGGATTTCTCAGCTAAATGCAAGACAGATGAATTCCCAGTAACTTCTTTGCGTTGTGTGTATTCAACTCACAGAGTTGAACCTTCCTTTAGACAGAGCAGTTTTGAAACACTCTTTTTGTGGAATTTGCAAGTGCAGATTTCAAGCGATTTGAGGCCAATCTTAGAAATCGAAATATCTTTGTATAAAAACTAGACAGAATCATTCTCACAAAAAACTTTGTGATGTGTGCGTTCAACTCACAGAGTTTAACCTTTCTTTTCATAGAGCAGTTTGGAAACACTCTGTTTCTTAAGTCTGCAAGGGGATATTTAGACCTCCTTGAGGCCTTCGTTGGAAACGGGGTTTCTTCATATAAAGCTAGACAGATGAATTCTCAGTAACTTCTTTGTGTTGTGTGTACTCAACTCACAGAGTGGAACTTTTCTTTAGACAGAGCAGATTTGAAACACTCCTTTTGTGGATTTCACAAGTGGAGATTTCAAGCGATTTGAGGCCAACTGTATTAAAGGAAATATCTTCGTTTTAAAACTAGACAGAACCATTCTCAGAAACTACTTTGTGATGTGTGCGTTCAACTCACAGAGTTTCACCTTTCTTTTCATAGAGCAGTTTGGAAACACTCTGTTTGTTAAGTTTGCAGGAGGATATTTGGACCCATTTGAGGCCTTCGTTGGAAACGGGATTTCTCAGTTAAATGCTAGACAGATGAATTCCCAGTAACTTCTATGTGTTGTGTGTATTCAACTCACAGAGTTGAACCTTCCTTTGGACAGAGCAGTTTTGAAACACTCTTTTTGTGGAATTTGCAAGTGGAGATTTCAAGCGATTTGAGGCCAATCTTAGAAATCGAAATATCTTTGTATAAAAACTAGACAGAATCATTCTCAGAAACCACTTTGTGATGTGTGCGTTCAACTCACAGAGTTTAACCTTTCTTTTCATAGAGCAGTTTGGAAACACTCTGTTTGTTAAGTTTGCAAGAGAATATTTGGACCACTTTGAGGCCTTCGTTGGAAACGGGATTTCTCAGCTAAATGCAAGACAGATGAATTCCCAGTAACTACTTTGCGTTGTGTGTATTCAACTCACAGAGTTGAACCTTCCTTTAGACAGAGCAGTTTTGAAACACTCTTTTTGTGGAATTTGCAAGTGGAGATTTCAAGCGATTTGAGGCCAATCTTAGAAATCGAAATATCTTTGTATAAAAACTAGACAGAATCATTCTCAGAAAAAACTTTGTGATGTGTGCGTTCAACTCACAGTTTAACCTTTCTTTTCATAGAGCAGTTTGTAAACACTCTGTTTCTTAAGTCTGCAAGGGGATATTTAGACCTCCTTGAGGCCTTCGTTTGAAACGGGGTTTCTTCATATAAAGCTAGACAGATGAATTCTCAGTAACTTCTTTGTGTTGTGTGTATTCAACTCACAGAGTGGAACCTTTCTTTAGACAGAGCAGATTTGAAACACTCTTTTTGTGGATTTTACAAGTGGAGATTTCAAACGATTTGAGGCCTTTTGTATTAAAGGAAATATCTTCGTTTAAAACTAGACAGAACCATTCTCAGAAACTACTTTGTGATGTGTGCGTTCAACTCACAGAGTTTCACCTTTCTTTTCATAGAGCAGTTTGGAAACACTCTGTTTGTTAAATTTGCAAGAGGATATTTGGACCCCTTTGAGGCCTTCGTTGGAAACGGGATTTCTCAGTTAAATGCTAGACAGATGAATTCCCCGTAACTTCTTTGTGTTGTGTGTATTCAACTCACAGAGTTGAACCTTCCTTTAGACAGAGCAGTTTTGAAACACTCTTTTTGTGGAATTTGCAAGTGGAGATTTCAAGCGATTTGAGGCCAATCTTAGAAATCGAAATATCTTTGTATAAAAACTAGACAGAATCATTCTCAGAAACCACTTTGTGATGTGTGCGTTCAACTCACAGAGTTTAACCTTTCTTTTCATAGAGCAGTTTGGAAACACTCTGTTTGTTAAGTTTGCAAGAGAATATTTGGACCATTTTGAGGCCTTCGTTGGAAACGGGATTTCTCAGTTGAATGCTAGACAGATGAATTCCCAGTAACATCTTTGCGTTGTGTGTATTCAACTCACAGAGTTGAACCTTCCTTTAGACAGAGCAGTTTTGAAACACTCTTTTTGTGGAATTTGCAAGTGGAGATTTCAAGCGACTTGAGGCCAATCTTAGAAATCGAAATATCTTTGTATAAAAACTAGACAGAATCATTCTCAGAAAAAACTTTGTGATGTGTCCGTTCAACTCACAGAGTTTAACGTTTCTTTTCACAGAGCAGTTTGGAAACACTCTGTTTCTTAAGTCTGCAAGGGGATATTTAGACCTCCTTGAGGCCTTCGTTGGAAACGGGATTTCTTCATATAAAGCTAGACAGATGAATTCTCAGTAACTTCTTTGTGTTGTGTGTATTCAACTCACAGAGTTGAACCTTTCTTTAGACAGAGCAGATTTGAAACACTCTTTTTGTGGATTTTACAATTGGAGATTTCAAACGATTTGAGGCCTTTTGTATTAAAGGAAATATCTTCGTTTTAAAACTAGACAGAACCATTCTCAAAAACTACTTTGTGATGTGTGCGTTCAACTCACAGAGTTTCACCTTTCTTTTAATAGAGCAGTTTGGAAACACTCTGTTTGTTAAGTTTGCAAGAGGATATTTGGACCCCTTTGAGGCCTTCGTTGGAAACGGGATTTCTCAGTTAAATGCTAGACAGATGAATTCCCAGTAACTTCTTTGCGTTGTGTGTATTCAACTCACAGAGTTGAACCTTCCTTTAGACAGAGCAGTTTTGAAACACTCTTTTTGTGGAATTTGCAAGTGGAGATTTCAAGCGATTTGAGGCCAATCTTAGAAATCGAAATATCTTTGTATAAAAACTAGACAGAATCATTCTCAGAAAAAACTTTGTGATGTGTGCGTTCAACTCACAGAGTTTAAACTTTCTTTTCACAGAGCAGTTTGGAAACACTCTGTTTCTTAAGTCTGCAAGGGGATATTTAGACCTCCTTGAGGCCTTCGTTGGAAACGGGATTTCTTCATATAAAGCTAGACAGATGAATTCTCAGTAACTTCTTTGTGTTGTGTGTATTCAACTCACAGAGTTGAACCTTCCTTTAGACAGAGCAGTTTTGAAACTCTCTTTTTGTGGATTTTACAATTGGAGATTTCAAACGATTTGAGGCCTTTTGTATTAAAGGAAATATCTTCGTTTTAAAACTAGACAGAACCATTCTCAGAAACTACTTTGTGATGTGTGCGTTCAACTCACAGAGTTTCACCTTTCTTTTCATAGAGCAGTTTGGAAACACTCTGTTTGTTAAGTTTGCAAGAGGATATTTGGACCCCTTTGAGGCCTTCGTTAGAAACGAGATTTCTCAGTTAAATGCTAGACAGATGAATTCCCAGTAACTTCTTTGTGTTGTGTGTATTCAACTCACAGAGTTGAACCTTCCTTTAGACAGAGCAGTTTTGAAACACTCTTTTTGTGGAATTTGCAAGTGGAGATTTCAAGCGATTTGAGGCCAATCTTAGAAATCGAAATATCTTTGTATAAAAACTAGACAGAATCATTCTCAGAAACCACTTTGTGATGTGGGCGTTCAACTCACAGAGTTTAACGTTTCTTTTCACAGAGCAGTTTGGAAACACTCTGTTTCTTAAGTCTGCAAGGGGATATTTAGACCTCCTTGAGGCCTTCGTTGGAAACGGGATTTCTTCATATAAAGCTAGACAGATGAATTCTCAGTAACTTCTTTGTGTTGTGTGTATTCAACTCACAGAGTTGAACCTTTCTTTAGACAGAGCAGATTTGAAACACTCTTTTTGTGGATTTTAGAATTGGAGATTTCAAACAATTTGAGGCCTTTTGTATTAAAGGAAATATCTTCGTTTAAAACTAGACAGATACATTCTCAGAAACTACTTTGTGATGTGTGCGTTCAACTCACAGAGTTTCACCTTTCTTTTCATAGAGCAGTTTGGAAACACTCTGTTTGTTAAGTTTGCAAGAGGATATTTGGACCCCTTTGAGGCCTTCGTTGGAAACGGGATTTCTCAGTTAAATGCTAGACAGATGAATTCCCAGTAACTTCTTTGTGTTGTGTGTATTCAACTCACAGAGTTGAACCTTCCTTTAGACAGAGCAGTTTTGAAACACTCTTTTTGTGGAATTTGCAAGTGGAGATTTCAAGCGATTTGAGGCCAATCTTAGAAATCGAAATATCTTTGTATAAAAACTAGACAGAATCATTCTCAGAAACCACTTTGTGATGTGTGCGTTCAACTCACAGAGTTTAAACTTTCTTTTCATAGAGCAGTTTGGAAACACTCTGTTTGTTAAGTTTGCAAGAGAATATTTGGACCACTTTGAGGCCTTCGTTGGAAACGGGATTTCTCAGCTAAATGCAAGACAGATGAATTCCCAGTAACTTCTTTGCGTTGTGTGTATTCAACTCACAGAGTTGAACCTTCCTTTAGACAGAGCAGTTTTGAAACACTATTTTTGTGGAATTTGCAAGTGGAGATTTCAAGCGATTTGAGGCCAATCTTAGAAATCGAAATATCTTTGTATAAAAACTAGACAGAATCATTCTCAGAAAAAACTTTGTGATGTGTGCGTTCAACTCACAGTTTAACCTTTCTTTTCATAGAGCAGTTTGTAAACACTCTGTTTCTTAAGTCTGCAAGGGGATATTTAGACCTCCTTGAGGCCTTCGTTGGAAACGGGGTTTCTTCATATAAAGCTAGACAGATGAATTCTCAGTAACTTCTTTGTGTTGTGTGTATTCAACTCACAGAGTGGAACCTTTCTTTAGACAGAGCAGATTTGAAACACTCTTTTTGTGGATTTTACAAGTGGAGATTTCAAACGATTTGAGTCCTATTGTATTAAAGGAACTATCTTCGTTTAAAACTAGACAGAACCATCCTCAGAAACTACTTTGTGATGTGTGCGTTCAACTCACAGAGTTTCACCTTTCTTTTCATAGAGCAGTTTGGAAACACTCTGTTTGTGAAGTTTGCAAGAGGGTATTTGGAACCCTTTGAGGCCTTCGTTGGAAACGAGATTTCTCATTTAAATGCTAGACAGATGAATTCCCAGTAACTTCTTTGTGTTGTGTGTATTCAACTCACAGAGTTGAACCTTTCTTTTCATAGAGCAGTTTGGAAACACTCTGTTTGTTAAGTTTGCAAGAGGATATTTGGACCCCTTTGAGGCCTTCGTTGGAAACGGGATTTCTCAGTTAAATGCTAGACAGATGAATTCCCAGTAACTTCTTTGTGTTGTGTGTATTCAACTCACAGAGTTGAACCTTCCTTTAGACAGAGCAGTTTTGAAACACTCTTTTTGTGGAATTTGCAAGTGGAGATTTCAAGCGATTTGAGGCCAATCTTAGAAATTGAAATATCTTTGTATAAAAACTAGACAGAATCATTCTCAGAAACCACTTTGTGATGTGTGCGTTCAACTCACAGAGTTTAACCTTTCTTTTCATAGAGCAGTTTGGAAACACTCTGTTTGTTAAGTTTGCAAGAGAATATTTGGACCATTTTGAGGCCTTCGTTGGAAACGGGATTTCTCAGTTGAATGCTAGACAGATGAATTCCCAGTAACATCTTTGCGTTGTGTGTATTCAACTCACAGAGTTGAACCTTCCTTTAGACAGAGCAGTTTTGAAACACTCTTTTTGTGGAATTTGCAAGTGGAGATTTCAAGCGATTTGAGGCCAATCTTAGAAATCGAAATATCTTTGTATAAAAACTGGACAGAATCATTCTCAGAAAAAACTTTGTGATGTGTGCGTTCAACTCACAGAGTTTAACCTTTCTTTTCACAGAGCAGTTTGGAAACACTCTGTTTCTTAAGTCTGCAAGGGGATATTTAGACGTCCTTGAGGCCTTCGTTGGAAACGGGATTTCTTCATATAAAGCTAGACAGATGAATTCTCAGTAACTTCTTTGTGTTGTGTGTATTCAACTCACAGAGTTGAACCTTTCTTTAGACAGAGCAGATTTGAAACACTCTTTTTGTGGATTTTACAATTGGAGATTTCAAACGATTTGAGGCCTTTTGTATTAAAGGAAATATGTTCGTTTTAAAACTACACAGAACCATTCTCAGAAACTACTTTTTGATGTGTGCGTTCAGCTCACAGAGTTTCACCTTTCTTTTCATAGAGCAGTTTGGAAACACTCTGTTTGTTAAGTTTCAAGAGGATATTTGGACCCCTTTGAGGCCTTCGTTGGAAACGGGATTTCTCAGTTAAATGCTAGACAGATGAATTCCCAGTAACTTCTTTGTGTTGTGTGTATTCAACTCACAGAGTTGAACCTTTCTTTAGACAGAGCAGTTTTGAAACACTCTTTTTGTGGAATTTGCAAGTGGAGATTTCAAGCGATTTGAGGCCAATCTTAGAAATCGAAATATCTTTGTATAAAAACTAGACAGAATCATTCTCAGAAACCACTTTGTGATGTGTGCGTTCAACTCACAGAGTTTAACCTTTCTTTTCATAGAGCAGTTTGGAAACACTCTGTTTGTTAAGTTTGCAAGAGAATATTTGGACCACTTTGAGGCCTTCGTTGGAAACGGGATTTCTCAGCTAAATGCAAGACAGATGAATTCCCAGTAACTTCTTTGCGTTGTGTGTATTCAACTCACAGAGTTGAACCTTCCTTTAGACAGAGCAGTTTTGAAACACTCTTTTTGTGGAATTTGCAAATGGAGATTTCAAGCGATTTGAGGCCAATCTTAGAAATCGAAATATCTTTGTATAAAAACTAGACAGAATCATTCTCAGAAAAAACTTTGTGATGTGTGCGTTCAACTCACAGAGTTTAACCTTTCTTTTCATAGAGCAGTTTGTAAACACTCTGTTTCTTAAGTCTGCAAGGGGATATTTAGACCTCCTTGAGGCCTTCGTTGGAAACGGGGTTTCTTCATATAAAGCTAGACAGATGAATTCTCAGTAACTTCTTTGTGTTGTGTGTATTCAACTCACAGAGTGGAACCTTTCTTTAGACAGAGCAGATTTGAAACACTCTTTTTGTGGATTTTACAAGTGGAGATTTCAAACGATTTGAGGCCTTTTGTATTAAAGGAAATATCTTCGTTTAAAACTAGACAGAACCATTCTCAGAAACTACTTTGTGATGTGTGCGTTCAACTCACAGAGTTTCACCTTTCTTTTCATAGAGCAGTTTGGAAACACTCTGTTTGTTAAGTTTGCAAGAGGATATTTGGACCCCTTTGAGGCCTTCGTTGGAAACGGGATTTCTCAGTTAAATGGTAGACAGATGAATTCCCAGTAACTTCTTTGTGTTGTGTGTATTCAACTCACAGAGTTGAACCTTCCTTTAGACAGAGCAGTTTTGAAACACTCTTTTTGTGGAATTTGCAAGTGGAGATTTCAAGCGATTTGAGGCCAATCTTAGAAATCGAAATATCTTTGTATAAAAACTAGACAGAATCATTCTCAGAAACCACTTTGTGATGTGTGCGTTCAACTCACAGAGTTTAACCTTTCTTTTCATAGAGCAGTTTGGAAACACTCTGTTTGTTAAGTTTGCAAGAGAATATTTGGACCATTTTGAGGCCTTCGTTGGAAACGGGATTTCTCAGTTGAATGCTAGACAGATGAATTCCCAGTAACATCTTTGCGTTGTGTGTATTCAACTCACAGAGTTGAAATTTCCGTTAGACAGAGCAGTTTTGAAACACTCTTTTTGTGGAATTTGCAAGTGGAGATTTCAAGCGATTTGAGGCCAATCTTAGAAATCGAAATATCTTTGTATAAAAACTAGACAGAATCATTCTCAGAAAAAACTTTTTGATGTGTGCGTTCAACTCACAGAGTTTAACCTTTCTTTTCACAGAGCAGTTTGCAAACACTCTGTTTCTTAAGTCTGCAAGGGGATATTTAGACCTCCTTGAGGCCTTCGTTGGAAACGGGATTTCTTCATATAAAGCTAGACAGATGAATTCTCAGTAACTTCTTTGTATTGTGTGTATTCAACTCACAGAGTTGAACCTTTCTTTAGACAGAGCAGATTTGAAACACTCTTTTTGTGGATTTTACAATTGGAGATTTCAAACGATTTGAGGCCTTTTGTATTAAAGGAAATATCTTCGTTTTAAAACTAGACAGAACCATTCTCAGAAACTACTTTGTGATGTGTGCGTTCAACTCACAGAGTTTCACCTTTCTTTTCATAGAGCAGTTTGGAAACACTCTGTTTGTTAAGTTTGCAAGAGGATATTTGCACCCCTTTGAGGCCTTCGTTGGAAACGGGATTTCTCAGTTGAATGCTAGACAGATGAATTCCCAGTAACTTCTTTGTGTTGTGTGTATTCAACTCACAGAGTTGAACCTTCCTTTAGACAGAGCAGTTTTGAAACACTCTTTTTGTGGAATTTGCAAGTGGAGATTTCAAGCGATTTGAGGCCAATCTTAGAAATCGAAATATCTTTGTATAAAAACTAGACAGAATCATTCTCAGAAAAAACTTTGTGATGTGTGCGTTCAACTCACAGAGTTTAACGTTTCTTTTCATAGAGCAGTTTGGAAACACTCTGTTTCTTGAGTCTGCAAGGGGATATTTAGACCTCCTTGAGGCCTTCGTTGGAAACGGGATTTCTTCATATAAAGCTAGACAGATGAATTCTCAGTAACTTCTTTGTGTTGTGTGTATTCAACTCACAGAGTGGAACCTTTCTTTAGACAGAGCAGATTTGAAACACTCTTTTTGTGGATTTTACAAGTGGAGATTTCAAACAATTTGAGGCCTTTTGTATTAAAGGAAATATCTTCGTTTAAAACTAGACAGATACATTCTCAGAAACTACTTTGTGATGTGTGCGTTCAACTCACAGAGTTTCACCTTTCTTTTCATAGAGCAGTTTGGAAACACTCTGTTTGTTAAGTTTGCAAGAGGATATTTGGACCCCTTTGAGGCCTTCGTTGGAAACGGGATTTCTCAGTTAAATGCTAGACAGATGAATTCCCAGTAACTTCTTTGTGTTGTGTGTATTCAACTCACAGAGTTGAACCTTCCTTTAGACAGAGCAGTTTTGAAACACTCTTTTTGTGGAATTTGCAAGTGGAGATTTCAAGCGATTTGAGGCCAATCTTAGAAATCGAAATATCTTTGTATAAAAACTAGACAGAATCATTCTCAGAAACCACTTTGTGATGTGTGCGTTCAACTCACAGAGTTTAACCTTTCTTTTCATAGAGCAGTTTGGAAACACTCTGTTTGTTAAGTTTGCAAGAGAATATTTGGACCACTTTGAGGCCTTCGTTGGAAACGGGATTTCTCAGCTAAATGCAAGACAGATGAATTCCCAGTAACTTCTTTGCGTTGTGTGTATTCAACTCACAGAGTTGAACCTTCCTTTAGACAGAGCAGTTTTGAAACACTCTTTTTGTGGAATTTGCAAGTGGAGATTTCAAGCGATTTGAGGCCAATCTTAGAAATCGAAATATCTTTGTATAAAAACTAGACAGAATCATTCTCAGAAAAAACTTTGTGATGTGTGCGTTCAACTCACAGTTTAACCTTTCTTTTCATAGAGCAGTTTGTAAACACTCTGTTTCTTAAGTCTGCAAGGGGATATTTAGACCTCCTTGAGGCCTTCGTTGGAAACGGGGTTTCTTCATATAAAGCTAGACAGATGAATTCTCAGTAACTTCTTTGTGTTGTGTGTATTCAACTCACAGAGTGGAACCTTTCTTTAGACAGAGCAGATTTGAAACACTCTTTTTGTGGATTTTACAAGTGGAGATTTCAAACGATTTGTGGCCTTTTGTATTAAAGGAAATATCTTCGTTTAAAACTAGACAGAACCATTCTCAGAAACTACTTTGTGATGTGTGCGTTCAACTCACAGAGTTTCACCTTTCTTTTCATAGAGCAGTTTGGAAACACTCTGTTTGTTAAATTTGCAAGAGGATATTTGGACCCCTTTGAGGCCTTCGTTGGAAACGGGATTTCTCAGTTAAATGCTAGACAGATGAATTCCCCGTAACTTCTTTGTGTTGTGTGTATTCAACTCACAGAGTTGAACCTTCCTTTAGACAGAGCAGTTTTGAAACACTCTTTTTGTGGAATTTGCAAGTGGAGATTTCAAGCGATTTGAGGCCAATCTTAGAAATCGAAATATCTTTGTATAAAAACTAGACAGAATCATTCTCAGAAACCACTTTGTGATGTGTGCGTTCAACTCACAGAGTTTAACCTTTCTTTTCATAGAGCAGTTTGGAAACACTCTGTTTGTTAAGTTTGCAAGAGAATATTTGGACCATTTTGAGGCCTTCGTTGGAAACGGGATTTCTCAGTTGAATGCTAGACAGATGAATTCCCAGTAACATCTTTGCGTTGTGTGTATTCAACTCACAGAGTTGAACCTTCCTTTAGACAGAGCAGTTTTGAAACACTCTTTTTGTGGAATTTGCAAGTGGAGATTTCAAGCGATTTGAGGCCAATCTTAGAAATCGAAATATCTTTGTATAAAAACTAGACAGAATCATTCTCAGAAAAAACTTTGTGATGTGTGCGTTCAACTCACAGAGTTTAACGTTTCTTTTCACAGAGCAGTTTGGAAACACTCTGTTTCTTAAGTCTGCAAGGGGATATTTAGACCTCCTTGAGGCCTTCGTTGGAAACGGGATTTCTTCATATAAAGCTAGACAGATGAATTCTCAGTAACTTCTTTGTGTTGTGTGTATTCAACTCACAGAGTTGAACCTTTCTTTAGACAGAGCAGATTTGAAACACTCTTTTTGTGGATTTTACAATTGGAGATTTCAAACGATTTGAGGCCTTTTGTATTAAAGGAAATATCTTCGTTTTAAAACTAGACAGAACCATTCTCAAAAACTACTTTGTGATGTGTGCGTTCAACTCACAGAGTTTCACCTTTCTTTTAATAGAGCAGTTTGGAAACACTCTGTTTGTTAAGTTTGCAAGAGGATATTTGGACCCCTTTGAGGCCTTCGTTGGAAACGGGATTTCTCAGTTAAATGCTAGACAGATGAATTCCCAGTAACTTCTTTGCGTTGTGTGTATTCAACTCACAGAGTTGAACCTTCCTTTAGACAGAGCAGTTTTGAAACACTCTTTTTGTGGAATTTGCAAGTGGAGATTTCAAGCGATTTGAGGCCAATCTTAGAAATCGAAATATCTTTGTATAAAAACTAGACAGAATCATTCTCAGAAAAAACTTTGTGATGTGTGCGTTCAACTCACAGAGTTTAAACTTTCTTTTCACAGAGCAGTTTGGAAACACTCTGTTTCTTAAGTCTGCAAGGGGATATTTAGACCTCCTTGAGGCCTTCGTTGGAAACGGGATTTCTTCATATAAAGCTAGACAGATGAATTCTCAGTAACTTCTTTGTGTTGTGTGTATTCAACTCACAGAGTTGAACCTTCCTTTAGACAGAGCAGTTTTGAAACTCTCTTTTTGTGGATTTTACAATTGGAGATTTCAAACGATTTGAGGCCTTTTGTATTAAAGGAAATATCTTCGTTTTAAAACTAGACAGAACCATTCTCAGAAACTACTTTGTGATGTGTGCGTTCAACTCACAGAGTTTCACCTTTCTTTTCATAGAGCAGTTTGGAAACACTCTGTTTGTTAAGTTTGCAAGAGGATATTTGGACCCCTTTGAGGCCTTCGTTAGAAACGAGATTTCTCAGTTAAATGCTAGACAGATGAATTCCCAGTAACTTCTTTGTGTTGTGTGTATTCAACTCACAGAGTTGAACCTTCCTTTAGACAGAGCAGTTTTGAAACACTCTTTTTGTGGAATTTGCAAGTGGAGATTTCAAGCGATTTGAGGCCAATCTTAGAAATCGAAATATCTTTGTATAAAAACTAGACAGAATCATTCTCAGAAACCACTTTGTGATGTGTGCGTTCAACTCACAGAGTTTAAACTTTCTTTTCATAGAGCAGTTTGGAAACACTCTGTTTGTTAAGTTTGCAAGAGAATATTTGGACCACTTTGAGGCCTTCGTTGGAAACGGGATTTCTCAGCTAAATGCAAGACAGATGAATTCCCAGTAACTTCTTTGCGTTGTGTGTATTCAACTCACAGAGTTGAACCTTCCTTTAGACAGAGCAGTTTTGAAACACTATTTTTGTGGAATTTGCAAGTGGAGATTTCAAGCGATTTGAGGCCAATCTTAGAAATCGAAATATCTTTGTATAAAAACTAGACAGAATCATTCTCAGAAAAAACTTTGTGATGTGTGCGTTCAACTCACAGTTTAACCTTTCTTTTCATAGAGCAGTTTGTAAACACTCTGTTTCTTAAGTCTGCAAGGGGATATTTAGACCTCCTTGAGGCCTTCGTTGGAAACGGGGTTTCTTCATATAAAGCTAGACAGATGAATTCTCAGTAACTTCTTTGTGTTGTGTGTATTCAACTCACAGAGTGGAAACTTTCTTTAGACAGAGCAGATTTGAAACACTCTTTTTGTGGATTTTACAAGTGGAGATTTCAAACGATTTGAGTCCTATTGTATTAAAGGAACTATCTTCGTTTAAAACTAGACAGAACCATCCTCAGAAACTACTTTGTGATGTGTGCGTTCAACTCACAGAGTTTCACCTTTCTTTTCATAGAGCAGTTTGGAAACACTCTGTTTGTGAAGTTTGCAAGAGGGTATTTGGAACCCTTTGAGGCCTTCGTTGGAAACGAGATTTCTCATTTAAATGCTAGACAGATGAATTCCCAGTAACTTCTTTGTGTTGTGTGTATTCAACTCACAGAGTTGAACCTTTCTTTTCATAGAGCAGTTTGGAAACACTCTGTTTGTTAAGTTTGCAAGAGGATATTTGGACCCCTTTGAGGCCTTCGTTGGAAACGGGATTTCTCAGTTAAATGCTAGACAGATGAATTCCCAGTAACTTCTTTGTGTTGTGTGTATTCAACTCACAGAGTTGAACCTTCCTTTAGACAGAGCAGTTTTGAAACACTCTTTTTGTGGAATTTGCAAGTGGAGATTTCAAGCGATTTGAGGCCAATCTTAGAAATTGAAATATCTTTGTATAAAAACTAGACAGAATCATTCTCAGAAACCACTTTGTGATGTGTGCGTTCAACTCACAGAGTTTAACCTTTCTTTTCATAGAGCAGTTTGGAAACACTCTGTTTGTTAAGTTTGCAAGAGAATATTTGGACCATTTTGAGGCCTTCGTTGGAAACGGGATTTCTCAGTTGAATGCTAGACAGATGAATTCCCAGTAACATCTTTGCGTTGTGTGTATTCAACTCACAGAGTTGAACCTTCCTTTAGACAGAGCAGTTTTGAAACACTCTTTTTGTGGAATTTGCAAGTGGAGATTTCAAGCGATTTGAGGCCAATCTTAGAAATCGAAATATCTTTGTATAAAAACTGGACAGAATCATTCTCAGAAAAAACTTTTTGATGTGTGCGTTCAACTCACAGAGTTTAACCTTTCTTTTCACAGAGCAGTTTGGAAACACTCTGTTTCTTAAGTCTGCAAGGGGATATTTAGACGTCCTTGAGGCCTTCGTTGGAAACGGGATTTCTTCATATAAAGCTAGACAGATGAATTCTCAGTAACTTCTTTGTGTTGTGTGTATTCAACTCACAGAGTTGAACCTTTCTTTAGACAGAGCAGATTTGAAACACTCTTTTTGTGGATTTTACAATTGGAGATTTCAAACGATTTGAGGCCTTTTGTATTAAAGGAAATATGTTCGTTTTAAAACTACACAGAACCATTCTCAGAAACTACTTTTTGATGTGTGCGTTCAGCTCACAGAGTTTCACCTTTCTTTTCATAGAGCAGTTTGGAAACACTCTGTTTGTTAAGTTTCAAGAGGATATTTGGACCCCTTTGAGGCCTTCGTTGGAAACGGGATTTCTCAGTTAAATGCTAGACAGATGAATTCCCAGTAACTTCTTTGTGTTGTGTGTATTCAACTCACAGAGTTGAACCTTTCTTTAGACAGAGCAGTTTTGAAACACTCTTTTTGTGGAATTTGCAAGTGGAGATTTCAAGCGATTTGAGGCCAATCTTAGAAATCGAAATATCTTTGTATAAAAACTAGACAGAATCATTCTCAGAAACCACTTTGTGATGTGTGCGTTCAACTCACAGAGTTTAACCTTTCTTTTCATAGAGCAGTTTGGAAACACTCTGTTTGTTAAGTTTGCAAGAGAATATTTGGACCACTTTGAGGCCTTCGTTGGAAACGGGATTTCTCAGCTAAATGCAAGACAGATGAATTCCCAGTAACTTCTTTGCGTTGTGTGTATTCAACTCACAGAGTTGAACCTTCCTTTAGACAGAGCAGTTTTGAAACACTCTTTTTGTGGAATTTGCAAATGGAGATTTCAAGCGATTTGAGGCCAATCTTAGAAATCGAAATATCTTTGTATAAAAACTAGACAGAATCATTCTCAGAAAAAACTTTGTGATGTGTGCGTTCAACTCACAGAGTTTAACCTTTCTTTTCATAGAGCAGTTTGTAAACACTCTGTTTCTTAAGTCTGCAAGGGGATATTTAGACCTCCTTGAGGCCTTCGTTGGAAACGGGGTTTCTTCATATAAAGCTAGACAGATGAATTCTCAGTAACTTCTTTGTGTTGTGTGTATTCAACTCACAGAGTGGAACCTTTCTTTAGACAGAGCAGATTTGAAACACTCTTTTTGTGGATTTTACAAGTGGAGATTTCAAACGATTTGAGGCCTTTTGTATTAAAGGAAATATCTTCGTTTAAAACTAGACAGAACCATTCTCAGAAACTACTTTGTGATGTGTGCGTTCAACTCACAGAGTTTCACCTTTCTTTTCATAGAGCAGTTTGGAAACACTCTGTTTGTTAAGTTTGCAAGAGGATATTTGGACCCCTTTGAGGCCTTCGTTGGAAACGGGATTTCTCAGTTAAATGGTAGACAGATGAATTCCCAGTAACTTCTTTGTGTTGTGTGTATTCAACTCACAGAGTTGAACCTTCCTTTAGACAGAGCAGTTTTGAAACACTCTTTTTGTGGAATTTGCAAGTGGAGATTTCAAGCGATTTGAGGCCAATCTTAGAAATCGAAATATCTTTGTATAAAAACTAGACAGAATCATTCTCAGAAACCACTTTGTGATGTGTGCGTTCAACTCACAGAGTTTAACCTTTCTTTTCATAGAGCAGTTTGGAAACACTCTGTTTGTTAAGTTTGCAAGAGAATATTTGGACCATTTTGAGGCCTTCGTTGGAAACGGGATTTCTCAGTTGAATGCTAGACAGATGAATTCCCAGTAACATCTTTGCGTTGTGTGTATTCAACTCACAGAGTTGAAATTTCCGTTAGACAGAGCAGTTTTGAAACACTCTTTTTGTGGAATTTGCAAGTGGAGATTTCAAGCGATTTGAGGCCAATCTTAGAAATCGAAATATCTTTGTATAAAAACTAGACAGAATCATTCTCAGAAAAAACTTTTTGATGTGTGCGTTCAACTCACAGAGTTTAACCTTTCTTTTCACAGAGCAGTTTGCAAACACTCTGTTTCTTAAGTCTGCAAGGGGATATTTAGACCTCCTTGAGGCCTTCGTTGGAAACGGGATTTCTTCATATAAAGCTAGACAGATGAATTCTCAGTAACTTCTTTGTATTGTGTGTATTCAACTCACAGAGTTGAACCTTTCTTTAGACAGAGCAGATTTGAAACACTCTTTTTGTGGATTTTACAATTGGAGATTTCAAACGATTTGAGGCCTTTTGTATTAAAGGAAATATCTTCGTTTTAAAACTAGACAGAACCATTCTCAGAAACTACTTTGTGATGTGTGCGTTCAACTCACAGAGTTTCACCTTTCTTTTCATAGAGCAGTTTGGAAACACTCTGTTTGTTAAGTTTGCAAGAGGATATTTGCACCCCTTTGAGGCCTTCGTTGGAAACGGGATTTCTCAGTTGAATGCTAGACAGATGAATTCCCAGTAACTTCTTTGTGTTGTGTGTATTCAACTCACAGAGTTGAACCTTCCTTTAGACAGAGCAGTTTTGAAACACTCTTTTTGTGGAATTTGCAAGTGGAGATTTCAAGCGATTTGAGGCCAATCTTAGAAATCGAAATATCTTTGTATAAAAACTAGACAGAATCATTCTCAGAAAAAACTTTGTGATGTGTGCGTTCAACTCACAGAGTTTAACGTTTCTTTTCATAGAGCAGTTTGGAAACACTCTGTTTCTTGAGTCTGCAAGGGGATATTTAGACCTCCTTGAGGCCTTCGTTGGAAACGGGATTTCTTCATATAAAGCTAGACAGATGAATTCTCAGTAACTTCTTTGTGTTGTGTGTATTCAACTCACAGAGTGGAACCTTTCTTTAGACAGAGCAGATTTGAAACACTCTTTTTGTGGATTTTACAAGTGGAGATTTCAAACAATTTGAGGCCTTTTGTATTAAAGGAAATATCTTCGTTTAAAACTAGACAGATACATTCTCAGAAACTACTTTGTGATGTGTGCGTTCAACTCACAGAGTTTCACCTTTCTTTTCATAGAGCAGTTTGGAAACACTCTGTTTGTTAAGTTTGCAAGAGGATATTTGGACCCCTTTGAGGCCTTCGTTGGAAACGGGATTTCTCAGTTAAATGCTAGACAGATGAATTCCCAGTAACTTCTTTGTGTTGTGTGTATTCAACTCACAGAGTTGAACCTTCCTTTAGACAGAGCAGTTTTGAAACACTCTTTTTGTGGAATTTGCAAGTGGAGATTTCAAGCGATTTGAGGCCAATCTTAGAAATCGAAATATCTTTGTATAAAAACTAGACAGAATCATTCTCAGAAACCACTTTGTGATGTGTGCGTTCAACTCACAGAGTTTAACCTTTCTTTTCATAGAGCAGTTTGGAAACACTCTGTTTGTTAAGTTTGCAAGAGAATATTTGGACCACTTTGAGGCCTTCGTTGGAAACGGGATTTCTCAGCTAAATGCAAGACAGATGAATTCCCAGTAACTTCTTTGCGTTGTGTGTATTCAACTCACAGAGTTGAACCTTCCTTTAGACAGAGCAGTTTTGAAACACTCTTTTTGTGGAATTTGCAAGTGGAGATTTCAAGCGATTTGAGGCCAATCTTAGAAATCGAAATATCTTTGTATAAAAACTAGACAGAATCATTCTCAGAAAAAACTTTGTGATGTGTGCGTTCAACTCACAGTTTAACCTTTCTTTTCATAGAGCAGTTTGTAAACACTCTGTTTCTTAAGTCTGCAAGGGGATATTTAGACCTCCTTGAGGCCTTCGTTGGAAACGGGGTTTCTTCATATAAAGCTAGACAGATGAATTCTCAGTAACTTCTTTGTGTTGTGTGTATTCAACTCACAGAGTGGAAACTTTCTTTAGACAGAGCAGATTTGAAACACTCTTTTTGTGGATTTTACAAGTGGAGATTTCAAACGATTTGAGTCCTATTGTATTAAAGGAACTATCTTCGTTTAAAACTAGACAGAACCATCCTCAGAAACTACTTTGTGATGTGTGCGTTCAACTCACAGAGTTTCACCTTTCTTTTCATAGAGCAGTTTGGAAACACTCTGTTTGTGAAGTTTGCAAGAGGGTATTTGGAACCCTTTGAGGCCTTCGTTGGAAACGAGATTTCTCATTTAAATGCTAGACAGATGAATTCCCAGTAACTTCTTTGTGTTGTGTGTATTCAACTCACAGAGTTGAACCTTTCTTTTCATAGAGCAGTTTGGAAACACTCTGTTTGTTAAGTTTGCAAGAGGATATTTGGACCCCTTTGAGGCCTTCGTTGGAAACGGGATTTCTCAGTTAAATGCTAGACAGATGAATTCCCAGTAACTTCTTTGTGTTGTGTGTATTCAACTCACAGAGTTGAACCTTCCTTTAGACAGAGCAGTTTTGAAACACTCTTTTTGTGGAATTTGCAAGTGGAGATTTCAAGCGATTTGAGGCCAATCTTAGAAATTGAAATATCTTTGTATAAAAACTAGACAGAATCATTCTCAGAAACCACTTTGTGATGTGTGCGTTCAACTCACAGAGTTTAACCTTTCTTTTCATAGAGCAGTTTGGAAACACTCTGTTTGTTAAGTTTGCAAGAGAATATTTGGACCATTTTGAGGCCTTCGTTGGAAACGGGATTTCTCAGTTGAATGCTAGACAGATGAATTCCCAGTAACATCTTTGCGTTGTGTGTATTCAACTCACAGAGTTGAACCTTCCTTTAGACAGAGCAGTTTTGAAACACTCTTTTTGTGGAATTTGCAAGTGGAGATTTCAAGCGATTTGAGGCCAATCTTAGAAATCGAAATATCTTTGTATAAAAACTGGACAGAATCATTCTCAGAAAAAACTTTTTGATGTGTGCGTTCAACTCACAGAGTTTAACCTTTCTTTTCACAGAGCAGTTTGGAAACACTCTGTTTCTTAAGTCTGCAAGGGGATATTTAGACGTCCTTGAGGCCTTCGTTGGAAACGGGATTTCTTCATATAAAGCTAGACAGATGAATTCTCAGTAACTTCTTTGTGTTGTGTGTATTCAACTCACAGAGTTGAACCTTTCTTTAGACAGAGCAGATTTGAAACACTCTTTTTGTGGATTTTACAATTGGAGATTTCAAACGATTTGAGGCCTTTTGTATTAAAGGAAATATGTTCGTTTTAAAACTACACAGAACCATTCTCAGAAACTACTTTTTGATGTGTGCGTTCAGCTCACAGAGTTTCACCTTTCTTTTCATAGAGCAGTTTGGAAACACTCTGTTTGTTAAGTTTCAAGAGGATATTTGGACCCCTTTGAGGCCTTCGTTGGAAACGGGATTTCTCAGTTAAATGCTAGACAGATGAATTCCCAGTAACTTCTTTGTGTTGTGTGTATTCAACTCACAGAGTTGAACCTTTCTTTAGACAGAGCAGTTTTGAAACACTCTTTTTGTGGAATTTGCAAGTGGAGATTTCAAGCGATTTGAGGCCAATCTTAGAAATCGAAATATCTTTGTATAAAAACTAGACAGAATCATTCTCAGAAACCACTTTGTGATGTGTGCGTTCAACTCACAGAGTTTAACCTTTCTTTTCATAGAGCAGTTTGGAAACACTCTGTTTGTTAAGTTTGCAAGAGAATATTTGGACCACTTTGAGGCCTTCGTTGGAAACGGGATTTCTCAGCTAAATGCAAGACAGATGAATTCCCAGTAACTTCTTTGCGTTGTGTGTATTCAACTCACAGAGTTGAACCTTCCTTTAGACAGAGCAGTTTTGAAACACTCTTTTTGTGGAATTTGCAAATGGAGATTTCAAGCGATTTGAGGCCAATCTTAGAAATCGAAATATCTTTGTATAAAAACTAGACAGAATCATTCTCAGAAAAAACTTTGTGATGTGTGCGTTCAACTCACAGAGTTTAACCTTTCTTTTCATAGAGCAGTTTGTAAACACTCTGTTTCTTAAGTCTGCAAGGGGATATTTAGACCTCCTTGAGGCCTTCGTTGGAAACGGGGTTTCTTCATATAAAGCTAGACAGATGAATTCTCAGTAACTTCTTTGTGTTGTGTGTATTCAACTCACAGAGTGGAACCTTTCTTTAGACAGAGCAGATTTGAAACACTCTTTTTGTGGATTTTACAAGTGGAGATTTCAAACGATTTGAGGCCTTTTGTATTAAAGGAAATATCTTCGTTTAAAACTAGACAGAACCATTCTCAGAAACTACTTTGTGATGTGTGCGTTCAACTCACAGAGTTTCACCTTTCTTTTCATAGAGCAGTTTGGAAACACTCTGTTTGTTAAGTTTGCAAGAGGATATTTGGACCCCTTTGAGGCCTTCGTTGGAAACGGGATTTCTCAGTTAAATGGTAGACAGATGAATTCCCAGTAACTTCTTTGTGTTGTGTGTATTCAACTCACAGAGTTGAACCTTCCTTTAGACAGAGCAGTTTTGAAACACTCTTTTTGTGGAATTTGCAAGTGGAGATTTCAAGCGATTTGAGGCCAATCTTAGAAATCGAAATATCTTTGTATAAAAACTAGACAGAATCATTCTCAGAAACCACTTTGTGATGTGTGCGTTCAACTCACAGAGTTTAACCTTTCTTTTCATAGAGCAGTTTGGAAACACTCTGTTTGTTAAGTTTGCAAGAGAATATTTGGACCATTTTGAGGCCTTCGTTGGAAACGGGATTTCTCAGTTGAATGCTAGACAGATGAATTCCCAGTAACATCTTTGCGTTGTGTGTATTCAACTCACAGAGTTGAAATTTCCGTTAGACAGAGCAGTTTTGAAACACTCTTTTTGTGGAATTTGCAAGTGGAGATTTCAAGCGATTTGAGGCCAATCTTAGAAATCGAAATATCTTTGTATAAAAACTAGACAGAATCATTCTCAGAAAAAACTTTTTGATGTGTGCGTTCAACTCACAGAGTTTAACCTTTCTTTTCACAGAGCAGTTTGCAAACACTCTGTTTCTTAAGTCTGCAAGGGGATATTTAGACCTCCTTGAGGCCTTCGTTGGAAACGGGATTTCTTCATATAAAGCTAGACAGATGAATTCTCAGTAACTTCTTTGTATTGTGTGTATTCAACTCACAGAGTTGAACCTTTCTTTAGACAGAGCAGATTTGAAACACTCTTTTTGTGGATTTTACAATTGGAGATTTCAAACGATTTGAGGCCTTTTGTATTAAAGGAAATATCTTCGTTTTAAAACTAGACAGAACCATTCTCAGAAACTACTTTGTGATGTGTGCGTTCAACTCACAGAGTTTCACCTTTCTTTTCATAGAGCAGTTTGGAAACACTCTGTTTGTTAAGTTTGCAAGAGGATATTTGCACCCCTTTGAGGCCTTCGTTGGAAACGGGATTTCTCAGTTGAATGCTAGACAGATGAATTCCCAGTAACTTCTTTGTGTTGTGTGTATTCAACTCACAGAGTTGAACCTTCCTTTAGACAGAGCAGTTTTGAAACACTCTTTTTGTGGAATTTGCAAGTGGAGATTTCAAGCGATTTGAGGCCAATCTTAGAAATCGAAATATCTTTGTATAAAAACTAGACAGAATCATTCTCAGAAAAAACTTTGTGATGTGTGCGTTCAACTCACAGAGTTTAACGTTTCTTTTCATAGAGCAGTTTGGAAACACTCTGTTTCTTGAGTCTGCAAGGGGATATTTAGACCTCCTTGAGGCCTTCGTTGGAAACGGGATTTCTTCATATAAAGCTAGACAGATGAATTCTCAGTAACTTCTTTGTGTTGTGTGTATTCAACTCACAGAGTGGAACCTTTCTTTAGACAGAGCAGATTTGAAACACTCTTTTTGTGGATTTTACAAGTGGAGATTTCAAACAATTTGAGGCCTTTTGTATTAAAGGAAATATCTTCGTTTAAAACTAGACAGATACATTCTCAGAAACTACTTTGTGATGTGTGCGTTCAACTCACAGAGTTTCACCTTTCTTTTCATAGAGCAGTTTGGAAACACTCTGTTTGTTAAGTTTGCAAGAGGATATTTGGACCCCTTTGAGGCCTTCGTTGGAAACGGGATTTCTCAGTTAAATGCTAGACAGATGAATTCCCAGTAACTTCTTTGTGTTGTGTGTATTCAACTCACAGAGTTGAACCTTCCTTTAGACAGAGCAGTTTTGAAACACTCTTTTTGTGGAATTTGCAAGTGGAGATTTCAAGCGATTTGAGGCCAATCTTAGAAATCGAAATATCTTTGTATAAAAACTAGACAGAATCATTCTCAGAAACCACTTTGTGATGTGTGCGTTCAACTCACAGAGTTTAACCTTTCTTTTCATAGAGCAGTTTGGAAACACTCTGTTTGTTAAGTTTGCAAGAGAATATTTGGACCACTTTGAGGCCTTCGTTGGAAACGGGATTTCTCAGCTAAATGCAAGACAGATGAATTCCCAGTAACTTCTTTGCGTTGTGTGTATTCAACTCACAGAGTTGAACCTTCCTTTAGACAGAGCAGTTTTGAAACACTCTTTTTGTGGAATTTGCAAGTGGAGATTTCAAGCGATTTGAGGCCAATCTTAGAAATCGAAATATCTTTGTATAAAAACTAGACAGATTCATTCTCAGAAAAAACTTTGTGATGTGTGCGTTCAACTCACAGTTTAACCTTTCTTTTCATAGAGCAGTTTGTAAACACTCTGTTTCTTAAGTCTGCAAGGGGATATTTAGACCTCCTTGAGGCCTTCGTTGGAAACGGGGTTTCTTCATATAAAGCTAGACAGATGAATTCTCAGTAACTTCTTTGTGTTGTGTGTATTCAACTCACAGAGTGGAACCTTTCTTTAGACAGAGCAGATTTGAAACACTCTTTTTGTGGATTTTACAAGTGGAGATTTCAAACGATTTGTGGCCTTTTGTATTAAAGGAAATATCTTCGTTTAAAACTAGACAGAACCATTCTCAGAAACTACTTTGTGATGTGTGCGTTCAACTCACAGAGTTTCACCTTTCTTTTCATAGAGCAGTTTGGAAACACTCTGTTTGTTAAATTTGCAAGAGGATATTTGGACCCCTTTGAGGCCTTCGTTGGAAACGGGATTTCTCAGTTAAATGCTAGACAGATGAATTCCCCGTAACTTCTTTGTGTTGTGTGTATTCAACTCACAGAGTTGAACCTTCCTTTGGACAGAGCAGTTTTGAAACACTCTTTTTGTGGAATTTGCAAGTGGAGATTTCAAGCGATTTGAGGCCAATCTTAGAAATCGAAATATCTTTGTATAAAAACTAGACAGAATCATTCTCAGAAACCACTTTGTGATGTGTGCGTTCAACTCACAGAGTTTAACCTTTCTTTTCATAGAGCAGTTTGGAAACACTCTGTTTGTTAAGTTTGCAAGAGAATATTTGGACCATTTTGAGGCCTTCGTTGGAAACGGGATTTCTCAGTTGAATGCTAGACAGATGAATTCCCAGTAACATCTTTGCGTTGTGTGTATTCAACTCACAGAGTTGAACCTTCCTTTAGACAGAGCAGTTTTGAAACACTCTTTTTGTGGAATTTGCAAGTGGAGATTTCAAGCGATTTGAGGCCAATCTTAGAAATCGAAATATCTTTGTATAAAAACTAGACAGAATCATTCTCAGAAAAAACTTTGTGATGTGTGCGTTCAACTCACAGAGTTTAACGTTTCTTTTCACAGAGCAGTTTGGAAACACTCTGTTTCTTAAGTCTGCAAGGGGATATTTAGACCTCCTTGAGGCCTTCGTTGGAAACGGGATTTCTTCATATAAAGCTAGACAGATGAATTCTCAGTAACTTCTTTGTGTTGTGTGTATTCAACTCACAGAGTTGAACCTTTCTTTAGACAGAGCAGATTTGAAACACTCTTTTTGTGGATTTTACAATTGGAGATTTCAAACGATTTGAGGCCTTTTGTATTAAAGGAAATATCTTCGTTTTAAAACTAGACAGAACCATTCTCAAAAACTACTTTGTGATGTGTGCGTTCAACTCACAGAGTTTCACCTTTCTTTTAATAGAGCAGTTTGGAAACACTCTGTTTGTTAAGTTTGCAAGAGGATATTTGGACCCCTTTGAGGCCTTCGTTGGAAACGGGATTTCTCAGTTAAATGCTAGACAGATGAATTCCCAGTAACTTCTTTGCGTTGTGTGTATTCAACTCACAGAGTTGAACCTTCCTTTAGACAGAGCAGTTTTGAAACACTCTTTTTGTGGAATTTGCAAGTGGAGATTTCAAGCGATTTGAGGCCAATCTTAGAAATCGAAATATCTTTGTATAAAAACTAGACAGAATCATTCTCAGAAAAAACTTTGTGATGTGTGCGTTCAACTCACAGAGTTTAAACTTTCTTTTCACAGAGCAGTTTGGAAACACTCTGTTTCTTAAGTCTGCAAGGGGATATTTAGACCTCCTTGAGGCCTTCGTTGGAAACGGGATTTCTTCATATAAAGCTAGACAGATGAATTCTCAGTAACTTCTTTGTGTTGTGTGTATTCAACTCACAGAGTTGAACCTTCCTTTAGACAGAGCAGTTTTGAAACTCTCTTTTTGTGGATTTTACAATTGGAGATTTCAAACGATTTGAGGCCTTTTGTATTAAAGGAAATATCTTCGTTTTAAAACTAGACAGAACCATTCTCAGAAACTACTTTGTGATGTGTGCGTTCAACTCACAGAGTTTCACCTTTCTTTTCATAGAGCAGTTTGGAAACACTCTGTTTGTTAAGTTTGCAAGAGGATATTTGGACCCCTTTGAGGCCTTCGTTAGAAACGAGATTTCTCAGTTAAATGCTAGACAGATGAATTCCCAGTAACTTCTTTGTGTTGTGTGTATTCAACTCACAGAGTTGAACCTTCCTTTAGACAGAGCAGTTTTGAAACACTCTTTTTGTGGAATTTGCAAGTGGAGATTTCAAGCGATTTGAGGCCAATCTTAGAAATCGAAATATCTTTGTATAAAAACTAGACAGAATCATTCTCAGAAACCACTTTGTGATGTGGGCGTTCAACTCACAGAGTTTAACCTTTGTTTTCATAGAGCAGTTTGGAAACACTCTGTTTGTTAAGTTTGCAAGAGAATATTTGGACCATTTTGAGGCCTTCGTTGGAAACGGGATTTCTCAGTTGAATGCTAGACAGATGAATTCCCAGTAACATCTTTGCGTTGTGTGTATTCAACTCACAGAGCTGAACTTTCCGTTAGACAGAGCAGTTTTGAAACACTCTTTTTGTGGAATTTGCAAGTGGAGATTTCAAGCGATTTGAGGCCAATCTTAGAAATCGAAATATCTTTGTATAAAAACTAGACAGAATCATTCTCAGAAACCACTTTGTGATGTGTGCGTTCAACTCACAGAGTTTAACCTTTCTTTTCATAGAGCAGTTTGGAAACACTCTCTTTGTTAAGTTTGCAAGAGGATATTTGGACCATTTTGAGGCCTTCGTTGGAAACGGGATTTCTCAGTTGAATGCTAGACAGATGAATTCCCAGTAACATCTTTGCGTTGTGTGTATTCAACTCACAGAGTTGAAACTTCCTTTAGACAGAGCAGTTTTGAAGCACTCTTTTTGTGGAATTTGCAAGTGGAGATTTCAAGCGATTTGAGGCCAATCTTAGAAATCGAAATATCTTTGTATAAAAACTAGACAGAATCATTCTCAGAAACCACTTTGTAATGTGTGCGTTCAACTCACAGAGTTTAACCTTTCTTTTCACAGAGCAGTTTGGAAACACTCTCTTTCTTATGTCTGCAAGGGGATATTTAGACCTCCTTGAGGCCTTCGTTGGAAACGGGATTTCTTCACATAAAGCTAGACAGATGAATTCTCAGTAACTTCTTTGTGTTGTGTGTACTCAACTCACAGAGTGGAACCTTTCTTTAGACAGAGCAGATTTGAAACACTCTTTTTGTGGATTTCACAAGTGGAGATTTCAAGCGATTTGAGGCCAACTGTATTAAAGGAAATATATTCGTTTTAAAACTAGACAGAACCATTCTCAGAAACTACTTTGTGATGTGTGCGTTCAACTCACAGAGTTTCACCTTTCTTTTCATAGAGCAGTTTGGAAACACTCTGTTTGTTAAGTTTGCAAGAGAATATTTGGACCACTTTGAGGCCTTCGTTGGAAACGGGATTTCTTCGTATAAAGCTAGACAGATGATTTCTCAGTAACTTCTTTGTGTTGTGTGTATTCAACTCACAGAGTTGAACCTTTCTTTAGACAGAGCAGATTTGAAACACTCTTTTTGTGTATTTTACAATTGGAGATTTCAAACGATTTGAGTCCTATTGTATTAAAGGAACTATCTTCGTTTAAAACTAGACAGAACCATTCTCAGAAACTACTTTGTGATGTGTGCGTTCAACTCACAGAGTTTCACCTTTCTTTTCATAGAGCAGTTTGGAAACACTCTGTTTGTTAAGTTTGCAAGACGATATTTGGAACCCTTTGAGGCCTTCGTTGGAAACGGGATTTCTCAGTTAAATGCTAGACAGATGAATTCCCAGTAACTTCTTTGTGTTGTGTGTATTCAACTCACAGAGTTGATCCTTCCTTTCGACAGAGAAGTTTTGAAACACTCTTTTTGTGGAATTTGCAAGTGGAGATTTCAAGCGATTTGAGGCCAATCTTAGAAATCGAAATATCTTTGTATAAAAACTAGACAGAATCATTCTCAGAAACCACTTTGTGATGTGTGCGTTCAACTCACAGAGTTTAACCTTTCTTTTCACAGAGCAGTTTGGAAACACTCTGTTTGTTAAGTTTGCAAGAGGATATTTAGACCTCCTTGAGGCCTTCGTTGGAAACGGGATTTCTTCATATAAAGCTAGACAGATGAATTCTCAGTAACTTCTTTGTGTTGAGTGTATTCAACTCACAGAGTTGAACCTTCCTTTAGACAGAGCAGATTTGAAACACTCTTTTTGTGGATTTTACAATTGGAGATTTCAAACGATTTGAGGCCTTTTGTATTAAAGGAAATATCTTCGTTTTAAAACTAGACAGAACCGTTCTCAGAAACTACTTTGTGATGTGTGCGTTCAACTCACAGAGTTTCACCTTTCTTTTCATAGAGCAGTTTGGAAACACTCTGTTTGTTAAGTTTGCAAGAGAATATTTGGACCACTTTGAGGCCTTCGTTGGAAAAGGGATTTCTCAGTTAAATGCTAGACAGATGAATTCCCAGTAACTTCTTTGTGTTGTGTGTATTCAACTCACAGAGTTCAACCATCCTTTAGACAGAGCAGTTTTGAAACACTCTTTTTGTCGAATTTGCAAGTGGAGATTTCAAGCGATTTGAGGCCAATCTTAGAAATCGAAATATCTTTGTATAAAACTAGACAGAATCATTCTCAGAAAAAACTTTGTGATGTGTGCGTTCAACTCACAGAGTTTAACCTTTCTTTTCACAGAGCAGTTTGGAAACACTCTGTTTGTTAAGTCTGCAAGGGGATATTTAGACCTCCTTGTGGCCTTCGTTGGAAACGGGATTTCTTCATATAAAGCTAGACAGATGAATTCTCAGTAACTTCTTTGTGTTGTGTGTATTCAACTCACAGAGTTGAACCTTTCTTTAGACAGAGCAGATTTGAAACACTCTTTTTGTGGATTTTACAATTGGAGATTTCAAACGATTTGAGGCCTTTTGTATTAAAGGAAATATCTTCGTTTTAAAACTAGACAGAACCATTCTCAGAAACTACTTTGTGATGTGTGCGTTCAACTCACAGAGTTTCACCTTTCTTTTCATAGAGCAGTTTGGAAACACTCTGTTTGTTAAGTTTGCAAGAGAATATTTGGACCACTTTGAGGCCTTCGTTGGAAACGGGATTTCTCAGTTAAATGCTAGACAGATGAATTCCCAGTAACTTCTTTGTGTTGTGTGTATTCAACTCACAGAGTTGAACCTTCCTTTAGACAGAGCAGTTTTGAAACACTCTTTTTGTGGAATTTGCAAGTGGAGATTTCAAGCGATTTGAGGCCAATCTTAGAAATCGAAATATCTTTGTATAAAAACTAGACAGAATCATTCTCAGAAACCACTTTGTGATGTGTGCGTTCAACTCACAGAGTTTAACCTTTCTTTTCATAGAGCAGTTTGGAAACACTCTGTTTGTTAAGTTTGCAAGAGAATATTTGGACCACTTTGAGGCCTTCGTTGGAAACGGGATTTCTCAGTTGAATGCTAGACAGATGAATTCCCAGTAACTTCTTTGCGTTGTGTGTATTCAACTCACAGAGTTGAACCTTCCTTTAGACAGAGCAGTTTTGAAACACTCTTTTTGTGGAATTTGCAAGTGGAGATTTCAAGCGATTTGAGGCCAATCTTAGAAATCGAAATATCTTTGTATAAAAACTAGACAGAATCATTCTCAGAAAAAACTTTGTGATGTGTGCGTTCAACTCACAGAGTTTAACCTTTCTTTTCACAGAGCAGTTTGGAAACACTCTGTTTCTTAAGTCTGCAAGGGGATATTTAGACCTCCTTGAGGCCTTCGTTGGAAACGGGATTTCTTCATATAAAGCTAGACAGATGAATTCTCAGTAACTTCTTTGTGTTGTGTGTATTCAACTCACAGAGTTGAACCTTCCTTTAGACAGAGCAGATTTGAAACACTCTTTTTGTGGATTTTACAGTTGGAGATTTCAAACCATTTGAGGCCTTTTGAATTAAAGGAAATATCTTCGTTTTAAAACTAGACAGAACCGTTCTCAGAAACTACTTTGTGATGTGTGCGTTCAACTCACAGAGTTTCACCTTTCTTTTCATAGAGCAGTTTGGAAACACTCTGTTTGTTAAGTTTGCAAGAGAATATTTGGACCACTTTGAGGCCTTCGTTGGAAACGGTATTTCTCAGTTAAATGCTAGACAGATGAATTCCCAGTAACTTCTTTGTGTTGTGTGTATTCAACTCACAGAGTTGAACCTTCCTTTAGACAGAGCAGTTTTGAAACACTCTTTTTGTGGAATTTGCAAGTGGAGATTTCAAGCGATTTGAGGCCAATCTTAGAAATCGAAATATCTTTGTATAAAAACTAGACAGAATCATTCTCAGAAACCACTTTGTGATGTCTGCGTTCAACTCACAGAGTTTAACCTTTCTTTTCATAGAGCAGTTTGGAAACACTCTGTTTGTTAAGTTTGCAAGAGAATATTTGGACCACTTTGAGACCTTCGTTGGAAACGGGATTTCTCAGTTGAATGCTAGACAGATGAATTCCCAGTAACATCTTTGCGTTGTGTGTATTCAACTCACAGAGTTGAACCTTCCTTTAGACAGAGCAGTTTTGAAACACTCTTTTTGTGGAATTTGCAAGTGGAGATTTCAAGCGATTTGAGGCCAATCTTAGAAATCGAAATATCTTTGTATAAAAACTAGACAGAATCATTCTCAGAAAAAACTTTGTGATGTGTGCGTTCAACTCACTGAGTTTAACGTTTCTTTTCACAGAGCAGTTTGGAAACACTCTGTTTCTTAAGTCTGCAAGGGGATATTTAGACCTCCTTGAGGCCTTCGTTGGAAACGGGATTTCTTCATATAAAGCTAGACAGATGAATTCTCAGTAACTTCTTTGTGTTGTGTGTATTCAACTCACAGAGTTGAACCTTTCTTTAGACAGAGCAGATTTGAAACACTCTTTTTGCGGATTTTACAAGTGGAGATTTCAAGCGATTTGTGTCCAATTGTAGTAAAGGAAATATCTTCGTTTAAAAACTGGACAGAATCATTCTCAGAAACTACTTCGTGATCTGTGCGTTCAACGCACAGAGTTTCACCTTTCTTTTCATAGAGCAGTTAGGAAACACTCTGTTAAGTTGGCAAGAGGATATTTGGACCACTTTGAAGCCTTCCTTGGAAACGGGATTTCTCTGTTAAATGATAGACAGATGAATTCCCAGTAACTTCTTTTTGTTGTGTGTATTCAACTCACAGATTTGAACGTTCCTTTCGAGAGACAAGTTTTGAAACACTCTTTTTGTGGGATCTGCAAGTGGAGATTTCAAGCGATTTGGGGCCAATCTTACAAATCGAAATATCATTGCAAAAAACTAGACACAATCATTCTCAGAAACCACTTTGTGATGTGAGCGTTCAACTCACAGAGTTTAACCTTTCTTTTCATAGAGCAGTTTGGAAACACTCTGTTTCTTAAGTCTGCAAGGAGATATTTAGACCTCTTTGAGGCCTTCGTTGGAAACAGGATTTCTTCATATAAAGCTAGACAGATGAATTCTCAGTAACTTCTTTGTTTTGTGTGTATTCAATTCACAGAGTTGAACCTTTCTTTAGACAGAGCAGATTTGAAACACTCTTTTTGTGGATTTTACAAGTGGAGATTTCAAGCGATTTCAGGCCAATTGCAGTAAAGGAAATATCTTCGTTTAAAAACTAGACAGAATCATTCTCAGAAACTACTTTGTGATGTGTGCGTTCAACTCACAGAGTTTCATCTCTCTTTTCATCGAGCAGTTTGGGAACACTCTGTTTCTTAAGTCTGCAAGGGGATATTTAGACCTACTTGTGGCCTTCGTTGGAATCGGGCTTTCTTCATATAAATCTAGACAGATGAATTCTCAGTAACTTCTTTGTGTTGTGTGTATTCAACTCACAGATTTGAACGTTCCTTTCGAGAGAGCAGTTTTGAAACACTCTTTTTGTGGGATCTGCAAGTGGAGATTTCAAGCGATTTGAGGCCAATATTAGAAATCGAAATATCATAGCATAAAAATTAGACAGAATCATTCTCAGAAACTACTTTGTGATGTGTGCGTTCAACTCACAGAGTTTAACCTTTCTTTTCATAGAGCAGTTTGGAAACACTCTGTTTGTTAAGTTTGCAAGAGAATATTTGGACCACTTTGAGGCCTTCGTTGGAAACGGGATTTCTCAGTTGAATGCTAGACAGATGAATTCCCAGTAACATCTTTGCGTGGTGTGTATTCAACTCACAGAGTTCAACCTTCCTTTAGACAGAGCAGTTTTGAAACACTCTTTTTGTCGAATTTGCAAGTGGAGATTTCAAGCGATTTGAGGCCAATCTTAGAAATCGAAATATCTTTGTATAAAACTAGACAGAATCATTCTCAGAAAAAACTTTGTGATGTGTGCTTTCAACTCACAGAGTTTAACCTTTCTTTTCACAGAGCAGTTTGGAAACACTCTGTTTGTTAAGTCTGCAAGGGGATATTTAGACCTCCTTGAGGCCTTCGTTGGAAACGGGATTTCTTCATATAAAGCTAGACAGATGAATTCTCAGTAACTTCTTTGTGTTGTGTGTATTCAACTCACAGAGTTGAACCTTTCTTTAGACAGAGCAGATTTGAAACACTCTTTTTGTGGATTTTACAATTGGAGATTTAAAACGATTTGAGGCCTTTTGTATTAAAGGAAATATCTTCGTTTTAAAACTAGAAAGAACCATTCTCAGAAACTACTTTGTAATGTGTGCGTTCAACTCACAGAGTTTCACCTTTCTTTTCATAGAGCAGTTTGGAAACACTCTGTTAAGTTTGCAAGAGGATATTTGGACCCCTTTGAGGCCTTCGTTGGAAACGGGATTTCTCAGTTAAATGCTAGACAGATGAATTCCCAGTAACTTCTTTGCATTGTGTGTATTCAACTCACAGAGTTGAACCTTCCTTTAGACAGAGCAGTTTTGAAACACTCTTTTTGTGGAATTTCCAAGTGGAGATTTCAAGCGATTTGAGGCCAATCTTAGAAATCGAAATATCTTTGTATAAAAACTAGACAGAATCATTCTCAGAAAAAACTTTGTGATGTGTGAGTTCAACTCACAGAGTTTAACCTTTCTTTTCACAGAGCAGTTTGGAAACACTCTGTTTCTTAAGTCTGCAAGGGGATATTTAGACCTCTTTGTGGCCTTTGTTGGAATCGGGCTTTCTTCATATAAAGCTAGACAGATGAATTCTCAGTAACTTCTTTGTGTTGTGTGTATTCAACTCACAGAGTTGAAGCTTCCTTTAGACAGAGCAGTTTTGAAACACTCTTTTTGTGGAAATGGCAAGTGGAGATTTCAAGCGATTTGAGGCCAATCTTAGAAACCGAAATATCTTTGTACAAAAAGTAGACAGAATCCTTCTCAGAAAAAACTTTGTGATGTGTGCGTTCAACTCACAGAGTTTAACCTTTCTTTTCATAGAGCAGTTTGGAAACACTCTGTTTCTTAAGTCTGCAAGGGGATATTTAGACCTCTTTGAGGCCTTCGTTGGAAACGGGATTTCTTCATATAAAGCTAGACAGATGAATTCTCAGTAACTTCTTTCTGTTGTGTGTATTCAACTCACAGAGTTGAACCTTTCTTTAGACAGAGCAGATTTGAAACACTCTTTTTGTGGATTTTACAAGTGGAGATTTCAAGCGATTTGAGTCCAATTGTAGTAAAGGAAATATCTTCGTTTAAAAACTGGACAGAATCATTCTCAGAAACTACTTCGTGATCTGTGCGTTCAACGCACAGAGTTTCACCTTTCTTTTCATAGAGCAGTTAGGAAACACTCTGTTAAGTTGGCAAGAGGATATTTGGACCACTTTGAAGCCTTCCTTGGAAACGGGATTTCTCTGTTAAATGATAGACAGATGAATTCCCAGTAACTTCTTTTTGTTGTGTGTATTCAACTCACAGATTTGAACGTTCCTTTCGAGAGACAAGTTTTGAAACACTCTTTTTGTGGGATCTGCAAATGGAGATTTCAAGCGATTTGGGGCCAATCTTACAAATCGAAATATCATTGCAAAAAACTAGACAGAATCATTCTCAGAAACCACTTTGTGATGTGAGCGTTCAACTCACAGAGTTTAACCTTTCTTTTCATAGAGCAGTTTGGAAACACTCTGTTTCTTAAGTCTGCAAGGGGATATTTAGACCTCTTTGAGGCCTTCGTTGGAAACAGGATTTCTTCATATAAAGCTAGACAGATGAATTCTCAGTAACTTCTTTGTTTTGTGTGTATTCAATTCACAGAGTTGAACCTTTCTTTAGACAGAGCAGATTTGAAACACTCTTTTTGTGGATTTTACAAGTGGAGATTTCAAGCGATTTCAGGCCAATTGTAGTAAAGGAAATATCTTCGTTTAAAAACTAGACAGAATCATTCTCAGAAACTACTTTGTGATGTGTGCGTTCAACTCACAGAGTTTCATCTCTCTTTTCATCGAGCAGTTTGGGAACACTCTGTTTCTTAAGTCTGCAAGGGAATATTTAGACCTACTTGTGGCCTTCGTTGGAATCGGGCTTTCTTCATATAAATCTAGACAGATGAATTCTCAGTTACTTCTTTGTGTTGTGTGTATTCAACTCACAGATTTGAACGTTCCTTTCGAGAGAGCAGTTTTGAAACACTCTTTTTGTGGGATCTGCAAGTGGAGATTTCAAGCGATTTGAGGCCAATATTAGAAATCGAAATATCATAGCATAAAAATTAGACAGAATCATTCTCAGAAACTACTTTGTGATGTGTGCGTTCAACTCACAGAGTTTAACCTTTCTTTTCATAGAGCAGTTTGGAAACACTCTGTTTGTTAAGTTTGCAAGAGAATATTTGGACCACTTTGAGGCCTTCGTTGGAAACGGGATTTCTCAGTTGAATGCTAGACAGATGAATTCCCAGTAACATCTTTGCGTGGTGTGTATTCAACTCACAGAGTTCAACCTTCCTTTAGACAGAGCAGTTTTGAAACACTCTTTTTGTCGAATTTGCAAGTGGAGATTTCAAGCGATTTGAGGCCAATCTTAGAAATCGAAATATCTTTGAATAAAACTAGACAGAATCATTCTCAGAAAAAACTTTGTGATGTGTGCTTTCAACTCACAGAGTTTAACCTTTCTTTTCACAGAGCAGTTTGGAAACACTCTGTTTGTTAAGTCTGCAAGGGGATATTTAGACCTCCTTGAGGCCTTCGTTGGAAACGGGATTTCTTCATATAAAGCTAGACAGATGAATTCTCAGTAACTTCTTTGTGTTGTGTGTATTCAACTCACAGAGTTGAACCTTTCTTTAGACAGAGCAGATTTGAAACACTCTTTTTGTGGATTTTACAATTGGAGATTTCAAACGATTTGAGGCCTTTTGTATTAAAGGAAATATCTTCGTTTTAAAACTAGACAGAACAATTCTCAGAAACTACTTTGTGATGTGTGCGTTCAACTCACAGAGTTTCACCTTTCTTTTCATAGAGCAGTTTGGAAACACTCTGTTTGTTAAGTTTGCAAGAGGATATTTGGACCCCTTTGAGGCCTTCGTTGGAAACGGGATTTCTCAGTTAAATGCTAGACAGATGAATTCCCAGTAACTTCTTTGTGTTGTGTGTATTCAACTCACAGAGTTGAACCTTCCTTTAGACAGAGCAGTTTTGAAACACTCTTTTTGTGGAATTTGCAAGGGGAGATTTCAAGCGATTTGAGGCCAATCTTAGAAATCGAAATATCTTTGTATAAAAACTAGACAGAATCATTCTCAGAAACCACTTTGTGATGTGTGCGTTCAACTCACAGAGTTTAACCTTTCTTTTCATAGAGCAGTTTGGAAACACTCTGTTTGTTAAGTTTGCAAGAGAATATTTGGACCACTTTGAGGCCTTCGTTGGAAACGGGATTTCTCAGTTGAGTGTTAGACAGATGAATTCCCAATAACTTCTTTGCGTGGTGTGTATTCAACTCACAGAGTTGAACCTTCCTTTAGACAGAGCAGTTTTGAAACACTCTTTTTGTCGAATTTGCAAGTGGAGATTTCAAGCGATTTGAGGCCAATCTTAGAAATCGAAATATCTTTGTATAAAAACTAGACAGAATCATTCTCAGAAAAAACTTTGTGATGTGTGCGTTCAACTCACAGAGTTTAACCTTTCTTTTCACAGAGCAGTTTGGAAACACTCTGTTTCTTAAGTCTGCAAGGGGATATTTAGACCTCCTTGAGGCCTTCGTTGGAAACGGGATTTCTTCATATAAAGCTAGACAGATGAATTCTCAGTAACTTCTTTGTGTTGTGTGTATTCAACTCACAGAGTTGAACCTTTCTTTAGACAGAGCAGATTTGAAACACTCTTTTTGTGGATTTTACAATTGGAGATTTCAAACGATTTGAGGCCTTTTGTATTAAAGGAAATATCTTCGTTTTAAAACTAGACAGAACCGTTCTCAGAAACTACTTTGTGATGTGTGCGTTCAACTCACAGAGTTTCACCTTTCTTTTCATAGAGCAGTTTGGACACACTCTGTTTGTTAAGTTTGCAAGAGAATATTTGGACCACTTTGAGGCCTTCGTTGGAAACGGGATTTCTCAGTTAAATGCTAGACAGATGAATTCCCAGTAACTTCTTTGTGTTGTGTGTATTCAACTCACAGAGTTGAACCTTCCTTTCGACAGAGCAGTTTTGAAACACTCTTTTTGTGGAATTTGCAAGTGGAGATTTCAAGCGATTTGAGGCCAATCTTAGAAATCGAAATATCTTTGTATAAAAACTAGACAGAATCATTCTCAGAAACCACTTTGTGATGTGTGCGTTCAACTCACAGAGTTTAACCTTTCTTTTCATAGAGCAGTTTGGAAACACTCTGTTTGTTAAGTTTGCAAGAGAATATTTGGACCACTTTGAGGCCTTCGTTGGAAACGGGATTTCTCAGTTGAATGCTAGACAGATGAATTCCCAGTAACTTCTTTGCGTTGCGTGTATTCAACTCACAGACTTGAACCTTCCTTTAGACAGAGCAGTTTTGAAACACTCTTTTTGTGGAATTTGCAAGTGGAGATTTCAAGCGATTTGAGGCCAATCTTAGAAATCGAAATATCTTTGTATAAAAACTAGACAGAATCATTCTCAGAAAAAACTTTGTGATGTGTGCGTTCAACTCACAGAGTTTAACCTTTCTTTTCACAGAGCAGTTTGGAAACACTCTGTTTCTTAAGTCTGCAAGGGGATATTTAGGCCTCATTGAGGCCTTCGTTGGAAACGGGATTTCTTCATATAAAGCTAGACAGATGAATTCTCAGTAACTTCTTTGTGTTGTGTGTATTCAACTCACAGAGTTGAACCGTTCTTTAGACAGAGCAGATTTGAAACACTCTTTTTGTGGATTTTACAATTGGAGATTTAAAACGATTTGAGGCCTTTTGTATTAAAGGAAATATCTTCGTTTTGAAACTAGACAGAACCATTCTCAGAAACTACTTTGTGATGTGTGCCTTCAACTCACAGAGTTTCACCTTTCTTTTCATAGAGCAGTTTGGAAACACTCTGTTTGTTAAGTTTCAAGAGGATATTTGGACCCCTTTGAGGCCTTCGTTGGAAACGGGATTTCTCAGTTAAATACTAGACAGATGAATTCCCAGTAACTTCTTTGTGTTGTGTGTATTCAACTCACAGAGTTGAACCTTCCTTTAGACAGAGCAGTTTTGAAACACTCTTTTTGTGGAATTTGCAAGTGGAGATTTCAAGCGATTTGAGGCCAATCTTAGAAATCGAAATATCTTTGTATAAAAACTAGACAGAATCATTCTCAGAAACCACTTTGTGATGTGTGCGTTCAACTCACAGAGTTTAACCTTTCTTTTCATAGAGCAGTTTGGAAACACTCTGTTTGTTAAGTTTGCAAGAGAATATTTGGACCATTTTGAGGCCTTCGTTGGAAACGGGATTTCTCAGTTGAATGCTAGACAGATGAATTCCCAGTAACATCTTTGCGTTGTGTGTATTCAACTCACAGAGTTGAACCTTCCTTTAGACAGAGCAGTTTTGAAACACTCTTTTTGTGGAATTTGCAAGGGGAGATTTCAAGCGATTTGAGGCCAATCTTAGAAATCGAAATATCTTTGTATAAAAACTAGACAGAATCATTCTCAGAAACCACTTTGTGATGTGTGCGTTCAACTCACAGAGTTTAACCTTTCTTTTCATAGAGCAGTTTGGAAACACTCTGTTTGTTAAGTTTGCAAGAGAATATTTGGACCACTTTGAGGCCTTCGTTGGAAACGGGATTTCTCAGTTGAATGCTAGACAGATGAATTCCCAGTAACTTCTTTGCGTTGTGTGTATTCAACTCACAGAGTTGAACCTTCCTTTAGACAGAGCAGTTTTGAAACACTCTTTTTGTGGAATTTGCAAGTGGAGATTTCAAGCGATTTGAGGCCAATCTTAGAAATCGAAATATCTTTGTATAAAAACTAGACAGAATCATTCTCAGAAAAAACTTTGTGATGTGTGCGTTCAACTCACAGAGTTTAGCCTTTCTTTTCACAGAGCAGTTTGGAAACACTCTGTTTCTTAAGTCTGCAAGGGGATATTTAGACCTCCTTGAGGCCTTCGTTGGAAACGGGATTTCTTCATATAAAGCTAGACAGATGAATTCTCAGTAACTTCTTTGTGTTGTGTGTATTCAACTCACAGAGTTGAACCTTTCTTTAGACAGAGCAGATTTGAAACACTCTTTTTGTGGAATTTACAATTGGAGATTTCAAACGATTTGAGGCCTTTTGTATTAAAGGAAATATCTTCGTTTTAAAACTAGACAGAACCGTTCTCAGAAACTACTTTGTGATGTGTGCGTTCAACTCACAGAGTTTCACCTTTCTTTTCATAGAGCAGTTTGGAAACACTCTGTTTGTTAAGTTTGCAAGAGAATATTTGGACCACTTTGAGGCCTTCGTTGGAAACGGGATTTCTCAGTTAAATGCTAGACAGATGAATTCCCAGTAACTTCTTTGTGTTGTGTGTATTCAACTCACAGAGTTGAACCTTCCTTTAGACAGAGCAGTTTTGAAACACTCTTTTTGTGGAATTTGCAAGTGGAGATTTCAAGCGATTTGAGGCCAATCTTAGAAATCGAAATATCTTTGTATAAAAACTCGACAGAATCATTCTCAGAAACCACTTTGTGATGTGTGCGTTCAACTCACAGAGTTTAACCTTTCTTTTCATAGAGCAGTTTGGAAACACTCTGTTTGTTAAGTTTGCAAGAGAATATTTGGACCACTTTGAGGCCTTCGTTGGAAACGGGATTTCTCAGTTGAATGCTAGACAGATGAATTCCCAGTAACTTCTTTGCGTTGTGTGTATTCAACTCACAGAGTTGAACCTTCCTTTAGACAGAGCAGTTTTGAAACACTCTTTTTGTGGAATTTGCAAGTGGAGATTTCAAGCGATTTGAGGCCAATCTTAGAAATCGAAATATCTTTGTATAAAAACTAGACAGAATCATTCTCAGAAAAAACTTTGTGATGTGTGCGTTCAACTCACAGAGTTTAACCTTTCTTTTCACAGAGCAGTTTGGAAACACTCTGTTTCTTAAGTCTGCAAGGGGATATTTAGACCTCCTTGAGGCCTTCGTTGGAAACGGGATTTCTTCATATAAAGCTAGACAGATGAATTCTCAGTAACTTCTTTGTGTTCTGTGTATTCAACTCACAGAGTTGAACCTTTCTTTAGACAGAGCAGATTTGAAACACTCTTTTTGTGGATTTTACAATTGGAGATTTAAAACGATTTGAGGCCTTTTGTATTAAAGGAAATATCTTCGTTTTAAAACTAGACAGAACCATTCTCAGAAACTTCTTTGTGATGTGTGCGTTCAACTCACAGAGTTTCACCTTTCTTTTCATAGAGCAGTTTGGAAACACTCTGTTTGTTAAGTTTGCAAGAGGATATTTGCACCCCTTTGAGGCCTTCGTTGTAAACGGGATTTCTCTGTTGAATGCTAGACAGATGAATTCCCAGTAACTTCTTTGTGTTGTGTGTATTCAACTCACAGAGTTGAACCTTCCTTTAGACAGAGCAGTTTTGAAACACTCTTTTTGTGGAATTTGCAAGTGGAGATTTCAAGCGATTTGAGGCCAATCTTAGAAATCGAAATATCTTTGTATAAAAACTAGACAGAATCATTCTCAGAAACCACTTTGTGATGTGTGCGTTCAACTCACAGAGTTTAACCTTTCTTTTCATAGAGGAGTTTGGAAACACTCTGTTTGTTAAGTTTGCAAGAGAATATTTGGACCATTTTGAGGCCTTCGTTGGAAACGGGATTTCTCAGTTGAATGCTAGACAGATGAATTCCCAGTAACATCTTTGCGTTGTGTGTGTTCAACTCACAGAGTTGAACCTTCCTTTAGACAGAGCAGTTTTGGAACACTCTTTTTGTGGAATTTGCAAGTGGAGATTTCAAGCGATTTGAGGCCAATCTTAGAAATCGAAATATCTTTGTATAAAAACTAGACAGAATCATTCTCAGAAAAAACTTTGTGATGTGTGCGTTCAACTCACAGAGTTTAACGTTTCTTTTCACAGAGCAGTTTGGAAACACTCTGTTTCTTAAGTCTGCAAGGGGATATTTAGACCTCCTTGAGGCCTTCGTTGGAAACGGGATTTCTTCATATAAAGCTAGACAGATGAATTCTCAGTAACTTCTTTGTGTTGTGTGTATTCAACTCACAGAGTTGAACCTTTCTTTAGACAGAGCAGATTTGAAACACTCTTTTTGTGGATTTTAGAATTGGAGATTTCAAACAATTTGAGGCCTTTTGTATTAAAGGAAATATCTTCGTTTAAAACTAGACAGATACATTCTCAGAAACTACTTTGTGATGTGTGCGTTCAACTCACAGAGTTTCACCTTTCTTTTCATAGAGCAGTTTGGAAACACTCTGTTTGTTAAGTTTGCAAGAGGATATTTGGACCCCTTTGAGGCCTTCGTTGGAAACGGGATTTCTCAGTTAAATGCTAGACAGATGAATTCCCAGTAACTTCTTTGTGTTGTGTGTATTCAACTCACAGAGTTGAACCTTCCTTTAGACAGAGCAGTTTTGAAACACTCTTTTTGTGGAATTTGCAAGTGGAGATTTCAAGCGATTTGAGGCCAATCTTAGAAATCGAAATATCTTTGTATAAAAACTAGACAGAATCATTCTCAGAAACCACTTTGTGATGTGTGCGTTCAACTCACAGAGTTTAACCTTTCTTTTCATAGAGCAGTTTGGAAACACTCTGTTTGTTAAGTTTGCAAGAGAATATTTGGACCACTTTGAGGCCTTCGTTGGAAACGGGATTTCTCAGTTAAATGCTAGACAGATGAATTCCCAGTAACTTCTTTGCGTTGTGTGTATTCAACTCACAGAGTTGAACCTTCCTTTAGACAGAGCAGTTTTGAAACACTCTTTTTGTGGAATTTGCAAGTGTAGATTTCAAGCGATTTGAGGCCAATCTTAGAAATCGAAATATCTTTGTATAAAAATTAGACCGAATCATTCTCAGAAACCACTTTGTGATGTGTGCGTTCAACTCACAGAGTTTAACCTTTCTTTTCATAGAGCAGTTTGGAAACACTCTGTTTGTTAAGTTTGCAAGTGAATATTTGGACCACTTTGAGGACTTCGTTGGAAACGGGATTTCTCAGTTGAATGCTAGACAGATGAATTCCCAGTAACTTCTTTGCGTTGTGTGTATTCAACTCACAGAGTTGAACTTTCCTTTAGACAGAGCAGTTTTGAAACACTCTATTTGTGGAATTTGCAAGTGGAGATTTCAAGCGATTTGAGGCCAATCTTAGAAATCGAAATATCTTTGTAGAAAAACTAGACAGAATCATTCTCAGAAAAAACTTTGTGATGTGTGCGTTCAACTCACAGAGTTTAACGTTTCTTTTCACAGAGCAGTTTGGAAACACTCTGTTTCTTAAGTCTGCAAGGGGATATTTAGACCTCCTTGAGGCCTTCGTTGGAAACGGGATTTCTTCATATAAAGCTAGACAGATGAATTCTCAGTAACTTCTTTGTGTTGTGTGTATTCAACTCACAGAGTTGAACCTTTCTTTAGACAGAGCAGATTTGAAACACTCTTTTTGTGGATTTTAGAATTGGAGATTTCAAACAATTTGAGGCCTTTTGTATTAAAGGAAATATCTTCGTTTAAAACTAGACAGATACATTCTCAGAAACTACTTTGTGATGTGTGCGTTCAACTCACAGAGTTTCACCTTTCTTTTCATAGAGCAGTTTGGAAACACTCTGTTTGTTAAGTTTGCAAGAGGATATTTGGACCCCTTTGAGGCCTTCGTTGGAAACGGGATTTCTCAGTTAAATGCTAGACAGATGAATTCCCAGTAACTTCTTTGTGTTGTGTGTATTCAACTCACAGAGTTGAACCTTCCTTTAGACAGAGCAGTTTTGAAACACTCTTTTTGTGGAATTTGCAAGTGGAGATTTCAAGCGATTTGAGGCCAATCTTAGAAATCGAAATATCTTTGTATAAAAACTAGACAGAATCATTCTCAGAAACCACTTTGTGATGTGTGCGTTCAACTCACAGAGTTTAACCTTTCTTTTCATAGAGCAGTTTGGAAACACTCTGTTTGTTAAGTTTGCAAGAGAATATTTGGACCATTTTGAGGCCTTCGTTGGAAACGGGATTTCTCAGTTGAATGCTAGACAGATGAATTCCCAGTAACATCTTTGCGTTGTGTGTGTTCAACTCACAGAGTTGAACCTTCCTTTAGACAGAGCAGTTTTGAAACACTCTTTTTGTGGAATTTGCAAGTGTAGATTTCAAGCGATTTGAGGCCAATCTTAGAAATCGAAATATCTTTGTATAAAAACTAGACAGAATCATTCTCAGAAAAAACTTTGTGATGTGTGCGTTCAACTCACAGAGTTTAACGTTTCTTTTCACAGAGCAGTTTGGAAACACTCTGTTTCTTAAGTCTGCAAGGGGATATTTAGACCTCCTTGAGGCCTTCGTTGGAAACGGGATTTCTTCATATAAAGCTAGACAGATGAATTCTCAGTAACTTCTTTGTGTTGTGTGTATTCAACTCACAGAGTTGAACCTTTCTTTAGACAGAGCAGATTTGAAACACTCTTTTTGTGGATTTTAGAATTGGAGATTTCAAACAATTTGAGGCCTTTTGTATTAAAGGAAATATCTTCGTTTAAAACTAGACAGATACATTCTCAGAAACTACTTTGTGATGTGTGCGTTCAACTCACAGAGTTTCACCTTTCTTTTCATAGAGCAGTTTGGAAACACTCTGTTTGTTAAGTTTGCAAGAGGATATTAGGACCCCTTTGAGGCCTTCGTTGGAAACGGGATTTCTCAGTTAAATGCTAGACAGATGAATTCCCAGTAACTTCTTTGTGTTGTGTGTATTCAACTCACAGAGTTGAACCTTCCTTTAGACAGAGCAGTTTTGAAACACTCTTTTTGTGGAATTTGCAAGTGGAGATTTCAAGCGATTTGAGGCCAATCTTAGAAATCGAAATATCTTTGTATAAAAACTAGACAGAATCATTCTCAGAAACCACTTTGTGATGTGTGCGTTCAACTCACAGAGTTTAACCTTTCTTTTCATAGAGCAGTTTGTAAACACTCTGTTTCTTAAGTCTGCAAGGGGATATTTAGACCTCCTTGAGGCCTTCGTTGGAAACGGGGTTTCTTCATATAAAGCTAGACAGATGAATTCTCAGTAACTTCTTTGTGTTGTGTGTATTCAACTCACAGAGTGGAACCTTTCTTTAGACAGAGCAGATTTGAAACACTCTTTTTGTGGATTTTACAAGTGGAGATTTCAAACGATTTGAGTCCTATTGTATTAAAGGAACTATCTTCGTTTAAAACTAGACAGAACCATCCTCAGATACTACTTTGTGATGTGTGCGTTCAACTCACAGAGTTTCACCTTTCTTTTCATAGAGCAGTTTGGAAACACTCTGTTTGTGAAGTTTGCAAGAGGGTATTTGGAACCCTTTGAGGCCTTCGTTGGAAACGAGATTTCTCATTTAAATGCTAGACAGATGAATTCCCAGTAACTTCTTTGTGTTGTGTGTATTCAACTCACAGAGTTGAACCTTTCTTTTCATAGAGCAGTTTGGAAACACTCTGTTTGTTAAGTTTGCAAGAGGATATTTGGACCCCTTTGAGGCCTTCGTTGGAAACGGGATTTCTCAGTTAAATGCTAGACAGATGAATTCCCAGTAACTTCTTTGTGTTGTGTGTATTCAACTCACAGAGTTGAACCTTCCTTTAGACAGAGCAGTTTTGAAACACTCTTTTTGTGGAATTTGCAAGTGGAGATTTCAAGCGATTTGAGGCCAATCTTAGAAATTGAAATATCTTTGTATAAAAACTAGACAGAATCATTCTCAGAAACCACTTTGTGATGTGTGCGTTCAACTCACAGAGTTTAACCTTTCTTTTCATAGAGCAGTTTGGAAACACTCTGTTTGTTAAGTTTGCAAGAGAATATTTGGACCATTTTGAGGCCTTCGTTGGAAACGGGATTTCTCAGTTGAATGCTAGACAGATGAATTCCCAGTAACATCTTTGCGTTGTGTGTATTCAACTCACAGAGTTGAACCTTCCTTTAGACAGAGCAGTTTTGAAACACTCTTTTTGTGGAATTTGCAAGTGGAGATTTCAAGCGATTTGAGGCCAATCTTAGAAATCGAAATATCTTTGTATAAAAACTGGACAGAATCATTCTCAGAAAAAACTTTGTGATGTGTGCGTTCAACTCACAGAGTTTAACCTTTCTTTTCACAGAGCAGTTTGGAAACACTCTGTTTCTTAAGTCTGCAAGGGGATATTTAGACGTCCTTGAGGCCTTCGTTGGAAACGGGATTTCTTCATATAAAGCTAGACAGATGAATTCTCAGTAACTTCTTTGTGTTGTGTGTATTCAACTCACAGAGTTGAACCTTTCTTTAGACAGAGCAGATTTGAAACACTCTTTTTGTGGATTTTACAATTGGAGATTTCAAACGATTTGAGGCCTTTTGTATTAAAGGAAATATGTTCGTTTTAAAACTACACAGAACCATTCTCAGAAACTACTTTTTGATGTGTGCGTTCAGCTCACAGAGTTTCACCTTTCTTTTCATAGAGCAGTTTGGAAACACTCTGTTTGTTAAGTTTCAAGAGGATATTTGGACCCCTTTGAGGCCTTCGTTGGAAACGGGATTTCTCAGTTAAATGCTAGACAGATGAATTCCCAGTAACTTCTTTGTGTTGTGTGTATTCAACTCACAGAGTTGAACCTTTCTTTAGACAGAGCAGTTTTGAAACACTCTTTTTGTGGAATTTGCAAGTGGAGATTTCAAGCGATTTGAGGCCAATCTTAGAAATCGAAATATCTTTGTATAAAAACTAGACAGAATCATTCTCAGAAACCACTTTGTGATGTGTGCGTTCAACTCACAGAGTTTAACCTTTCTTTTCATAGAGCAGTTTGGAAACACTCTGTTTGTTAAGTTTGCAAGAGAATATTTGGACCACTTTGAGGCCTTCGTTGGAAACGGGATTTCTCAGCTAAATGCAAGACAGATGAATTCCCAGTAACTTCTTTGCGTTGTGTGTATTCAACTCACAGAGTTGAACCTTCCTTTAGACAGAGCAGTTTTGAAACACTCTTTTTGTGGAATTTGCAAGTGGAGATTTCAAGCGATTTGAGGCCAATCTTAGAAATCGAAATATCTTTGTATAAAAACTAGACAGAATCATTCTCAGAAAAAACTTTGTGATGTGTGCGTTCAACTCACAGAATTTAACCTTTCTTTTCATAGAGCAGTTTGTAAACACTCTGTTTCTTAAGTCTGCAAGGGGATATTTAGACCTCCTTGAGGCCTTCGTTGGAAACGGGGTTTCTTCATATAAAGCTAGACAGATGAATTCTCAGTAACTTCTTTGTGTTGTGTGTATTCAACTCACAGAGTGGAACCTTTCTTTAGACAGAGCAGATTTGAAACACTCTTTTTGTGGATTTTACAAGTGGAGATTTCAAACGATTTGAGGCCTTTTGTATTAAAGGAAATATCTTCGTTTAAAACTAGACAGAACCATTCTCAGAAACTACTTTGTGATGTGTGCGTTCAACTCACAGAGTTTCACCTTTCTTTTCATAGAGCAGTTTGGAAACACTCTGTTTGTTAAGTTTGCAAGAGGATATTTGGACCCCTTTGAGGCCTTCGTTGGAAACGGGATTTCTCAGTTAAATGGTAGACAGATGAATTCCCAGTAACTTCTTTGTGTTGTGTGTATTCAACTCACAGAGTTGAACCTTCCTTTAGACAGAGCAGTTTTGAAACACTCTTTTTGTGGAATTTGCAAGTGGAGATTTCAAGCGATTTGAGGCCAATCTTAGAAATCGAAATATCTTTGTATAAAAACTAGACAGAATCATTCTCAGAAACCACTTTGTGATGTGTGCGTTCAACTCACAGAGTTTAACCTTTCTTTTCATAGAGCAGTTTGGAAACACTCTGTTTGTTAAGTTTGCAAGAGAATATTTGGACCATTTTGAGGCCTTCGTTGGAAACGGGATTTCTCAGTTGAATGCTAGACAGATGAATTCCCAGTAACATCTTTGCGTTGTGTGTATTCAACTCACAGAGTTGAAATTTCCGTTAGACAGAGCAGTTTTGAAACACTCTTTTTGTGGAATTTGCAAGTGGAGATTTCAAGCGATTTGAGGCCAATCTTAGAAATCGAAATATCTTTGTATAAAAACTAGACAGAATCATTCTCAGAAAAAACTTTTTGATGTGTGCGTTCAACTCACAGAGTTTAACCTTTCTTTTCACAGAGCAGTTTGCAAACACTCTGTTTCTTAAGTCTGCAAGGGGATATTTAGACCTCCTTGAGGCCTTCGTTGGAAACGGGATTTCTTCATATAAAGCTAGACAGATGAATTCTCAGTAACTTCTTTGTGTTGTGTGTATTCAACTCACAGAGTTGAACCTTTCTTTAGACAGAGCAGATTTGAAACACTCTTTTTGTGGATTTTACAGTTGGAGATTTCAAACGATTTGAGGCCTTTTGTATTAAAGGAAATATCTTCGTTTTAAAACTAGACAGAACCATTCTCAGAAACTACTTTGTGATGTGTGCGTTCAACTCACAGAGTTTCACCTTTCTTTTCATAGAGCAGTTTGGAAACACTCTGTTTGTTAAGTTTGCAAGAGGATATTTGCACCCCTTTGAGGCCTTCGTTGGAAACGGGATTTCTCAGTTGAATGCTAGACAGATGAATTCCCAGTAACTTCTTTGTGTTGTGTGTATTCAACTCACAGAGTTGAACCTTCCTTTAGACAGAGCAGTTTTGAAACACTCTTTTTGTGGAATTTGCAAGTGGAGATTTCAAGCGATTTGAGGCCAATCTTAGAAATCGAAATATCTTTGTATAAAAACTAGACAGAATCATTCTCAGAAAAAACTTTGTGATGTGTGCGTTCAACTCACAGAGTTTAACGTTTCTTTTCATAGAGCAGTTTGGAAACACTCTGTTTCTTGAGTCTGCAAGGGGATATTTAGACCTCCTTGAGGCCTTCGTTGGAAACGGGATTTCTTCATATAAAGCTAGACAGATGAATTCTCAGTAACTTCTTTGTGTTGTGTGTATTCAACTCACAGAGTGGAACCTTTCTTTAGACAGAGCAGATTTGAAACACTCTTTTTGTGGATTTTACAAGTGGAGATTTCAAGCAATTTCAGGCCAACTGTATTAAAGGAAATATCTTCGTTTTAAAACTAGACAGAACCATTCTCAGAAACTACTTTGTGATGTGTGCGTTCAACTCAGAGTTTCACCTTTCTTTTCATAGAGCTGTTTGGAAACACTCTGTTTGTTAAGTGTGCAGGAGGATATTTGGACCCCTTTGAGGACTTCGTTGGAAATGGGATTTCTCAGTTAAATGCTAGACAGATGAATTCCCAGTAACTTCTTTGTGTTGTGTGTATTCAACTCACAGAGTTGAACCTTCCTTTAGACAGAGCAGTTTTGAAACACTCTTTTTGTGGAATTTGCAAGTGGAGATTTCAAGCGATTTGAGGCCAATCTTAGAAATCGAAATATCTTTGTATAAAAACTAGACAGAATCATTCTCAGAAACCACTTTGTGATGTGTGCGTTCAACTCACAGAGTTTAACCTTTCTTTTCATAGAGCAGTTTGGAAACACTCTGTTTGTTAAGTTTGCAAGAGAATATTTGGACCACTTTGAGGCCTTCGTTGGAAACGGGATTTCTCAGTTAAATGCTAGACAGATGAATTCCCAGTAACTTCTTTGCGTTGTGTGTATTCAACTCACAGAGTTGAACCTTCCTTTAGACAGAGCAGTTTTGAAACACTCTTTTTGTGGAATTTGCAAGTGTAGATTTCAAGCGATTTGAGGCCAATCTTAGAAATCGAAATATCTTTGTATAAAAATTAGACCGAATCATTCTCAGAAACCACTTTGTGATGTGTGCGTTCAACTCACAGAGTTTAACCTTTCTTTTCATAGAGCAGTTTGGAAACACTCTGTTTGTTAAGTTTGCAAGTGAATATTTGGACCACTTTGAGGACTTCGTTGGAAACGGGATTTCTCAGTTGAATGCTAGACAGATGAATTCCCAGTAACTTCTTTGCGTTGTGTGTATTCAACTCACAGAGTTGAACTTTCCTTTAGACAGAGCAGTTTTGAAACACTCTATTTGTGGAATTTGCAAGTGGAGATTTCAAGCGATTTGAGGCCAATCTTAGAAATCGAAATATCTTTGTATAAAAACTAGACAGAATCATTCTCAGAAAAAACTTTGTGATGTGTGCGTTCAACTCACAGAGTTTAACGTTTCTTTTCATAGAGCAGTTTGGAAACACTCTGTTTCTTGAGTCTGCAAGGGGATATTTAGACCTCCTTGAGGCCTTCGTTGGAAACGGGATTTCTTCATATAAAGCTAGACAGATGAATTCTCAGTAACTTCTTTGTGTTGTGTGTATTCAACTCACAGAGTTGAACCTTTCTTTAGACAGAGCAGATTTGAAACACTCTTTTTGTGGATTTTACAATTGGAGATTTCAAACGATTTGAGGCCTTTTGTATTAAAGGAAATATCTTCGTTTTAAAACTAGACAGAACCATTCTCAGAAACTTCTTTGTGATGTGTGCGTTCAACTCACAGAGTTTCACCTTTCTTTTCATAGAGCAGTTTGGAAACACTCTGTTTGTTAAGTTTGCAAGAGGATATTTGCACCCCTTTGAGGCCTTCGTTGTAAACGGGATTTCTCAGTTGAATGCTAGACAGATGAATTCCCAGTAACTTCTTTGTGTTGTGTGTATTCAACTCACAGAGTTGAACCTTCCTTTAGACAGAGCAGTTTTGAAACACTCTTTTTGTGGAATTTGCAAGTGGAGATTTCAAGCGATTTGAGGCCAATCTTAGAAATCGAAATATCTTTGTATAAAAACTAGACAGAATCATTCTCAGAAACCACTTTGTGATGTGTGCGTTCAACTCACAGAGTTTAACCTTTCTTTTCATAGAGGAGTTTGGAAACACTCTGTTTGTTAAGTTTGCAAGAGAATATTTGGACCATTTTGAGGCCTTCGTTGGAAACGGGATTTCTCAGTTGAATGCTAGACAGATGAATTCCCAGTAACATCTTTGCGTTGTGTGTGTTCAACTCACAGAGTTGAACCTTCCTTTAGACAGAGCAGTTTTGAAACACTCTTTTTGTGGAATTTGCAAGTGGAGATTTCAAGCGATTTGAGGCCAATCTTAGAAATCGAAATATCTTTGTATAAAAACTAGACAGAATCATTCTCAGAAAAAACTTTGTGATGTGTGCGTTCAACTCACAGAGTTTAACGTTTCTTTTCACAGAGCAGTTTGGAAACACTCTGTTTCTTAAGTCTGCAAGGGGATATTTAGACCTCCTTGAGGCCTTCGTTGGAAACGGGATTTCTTCATATAAAGCTAGACAGATGAATTCTCAGTAACTTCTTTGTGTTGTGTGTATTCAACTCACAGAGTTGAACCTTTCTTTAGACAGAGCAGATTTGAAACACTCTTTTTGTGGATTTTAGAATTGGAGATTTCAAACAATTTGAGGCCTTTTGTATTAAAGGAAATATCTTCGTTTAAAACTAGACAGATACATTCTCAGAAACTACTTTGTGATGTGTGCGTTCAACTCACAGAGTTTCACCTTTCTTTTCATAGAGCAGTTTGGAAACACTCTGTTTGTTAAGTTTGCAAGAGGATATTTGGACCCCTTTGAGGCCTTCGTTGGAAACGGGATTTCTCAGTTAAATGCTAGACAGATGAATTCCCAGTAACTTCTTTGTGTTGTGTGTATTCAACTCACAGAGTTGAACCTTCCTTTAGACAGAGCAGTTTTGAAACACTCTTTTTGTGGAATTTGCAAGTGGAGATTTCAAGCGATTTGAGGCCAATCTTAGAAATCGAAATATCTTTGTATAAAAACTAGACAGAATCATTCTCAGAAACCACTTTGTGATGTGTGCGTTCAACTCACAGAGTTTAACCTTTCTTTTCATAGAGCAGTTTGGAAACACTCTGTTTGTTAAGTTTGCAAGAGAATATTTGGACCACTTTGAGGCCTTCGTTGGAAACGGGATTTCTCAGCTAAATGCAAGACAGATGAATTCCCAGTAACTTCTTTGCGTTGTGTGTATTCAACTCACAGAGTTGAACCTTCCTTTAGACAGAGCAGTTTTGAAACACTATTTTTGTGGAATTTGCAAGTGGAGATTTCAAGCGATTTGAGGCCAATCTTAGAAATCGAAATATCTTTGTATAAAAACTAGACAGAATCATTCTCAGAAAAAACTTTGTGATGTGTGCGTTCAACTCACAGTTTAACCTTTCTTTTCATAGAGCAGTTTGTAAACACTCTGTTTCTTAAGTCTGCAAGGGGATATTTAGACCTCCTTGAGGCCTTCGTTGGAAACGGGGTTTCTTCATATAAAGCTAGACAGATGAATTCTCAGTAACTTCTTTGTGTTGTGTGTATTCAACTCACAGAGTGGAACCTTTCTTTAGACAGAGCAGATTTGAAACACTCTTTTTGTGGATTTTACAAGTGGAGATTTCAAACGATTTGAGTCCTATTGTATTAAAGGAACTATCTTCGTTTAAAACTAGACAGAACCATCCTCAGAAACTACTTTGTGATGTGTGCGTTCAACTCACAGAGTTTCACCTTTCTTTTCATAGAGCAGTTTGGAAACACTCTGTTTGTGAAGTTTGCAAGAGGGTATTTGGAACCCTTTGAGGCCTTCGTTGGAAACGAGATTTCTCATTTAAATGCTAGACAGATGAATTCCCAGTAACTTCTTTGTGTTGTGTGTATTCAACTCACAGAGTTGAACCTTTCTTTTCATAGAGCAGTTTGGAAACACTCTGTTTGTTAAGTTTGCAAGAGGATATTTGGACCCCTTTGAGGCCTTCGTTGGAAACGGGATTTCTCAGTTAAATGCTAGACAGATGAATTCCCAGTAACTTCTTTGTGTTGTGTGTATTCAACTCACAGAGTTGAACCTTCCTTTAGACAGAGCAGTTTTGAAACACTCTTTTTCTGGAATTTGCAAGTGGAGATTTCAAGCGATTTGAGGCCAATCTTAGAAATTGAAATATCTTTGTATAAAAACTAGACAGAATCATTCTCAGAAACCACTTTGTGATGTGTGCGTTCAACTCACAGAGTTTAACCTTTCTTTTCATAGAGCAGTTTGGAAACACTCTGTTTGTTAAGTTTGCAAGAGAATATTTGGACCATTTTGAGGCCTTCGTTGGAAACGGGATTTCTCAGTTGAATGCTAGACAGATGAATTCCCAGTAACATCTTTGCGTTGTGTGTATTCAACTCACAGAGTTGAACCTTCCTTTAGACAGAGCAGTTTTGAAACACTCTTTTTGTGGAATTTGCAAGTGGAGATTTCAAGCGATTTGAGGCCAATCTTAGAAATCGAAATATCTTTGTATAAAAACTGGACAGAATCATTCTCAGAAAAAACTTTGTGATGTGTGCGTTCAACTCACAGAGTTTAACCTTTCTTTTCACAGAGCAGTTTGGAAACACTCTGTTTCTTAAGTCTGCAAGGGGATATTTAGACGTCCTTGAGGCCTTCGTTGGAAACGGGATTTCTTCATATAAAGCTAGACAGATGAATTCTCAGTAACTTCTTTGTGTTGTGTGTATTCAACTCACAGAGTTGAACCTTTCTTTAGACAGAGCAGATTTGAAACACTCTTTTTGTGGATTTTACAATTGGAGATTTCAAACGATTTGAGGCCTTTTGTATTAAAGGAAATATGTTCGTTTTAAAACTACACAGAACCATTCTCAGAAACTACTTTTTGATGTGTGCGTTCAGCTCACAGAGTTTCACCTTTCTTTTCATAGAGCAGTTTGGAAACACTCTGTTTGTTAAGTTTCAAGAGGATATTTGGACCCCTTTGAGGCCTTCGTTGGAAACGGGATTTCTCAGTTAAATGCTAGACAGATGAATTCCCAGTAACTTCTTTGTGTTGTGTGTATTCAACTCACAGAGTTGAACCTTTCTTTAGACAGAGCAGTTTTGAAACACTCTTTTTGTGGAATTTGCAAGTGGAGATTTCAAGCGATTTGAGGCCAATCTTAGAAATCGAAATATCTTTGTATAAAAACTAGACAGAATCATTCTCAGAAACCACTTTGTGATGTGTGCGTTCAACTCACAGAGTTTAACCTTTCTTTTCATAGAGCAGTTTGGAAACACTCTGTTTGTTAAGTTTGCAAGAGAATATTTGGACCACTTTGAGGCCTTCGTTGGAAACGGGATTTCTCAGCTAAATGCAAGACAGATGAATTCCCAGTAACTTCTTTGCGTTGTGTGTATTCAACTCACAGAGTTGAACCTTCCTTTAGACAGAGCAGTTTTGAAACACTCTTTTTGTGGAATTTGCAAATGGAGATTTCAAGCGATTTGAGGCCAATCTTAGAAATCGAAATATCTTTGTATAAAAACTAGACAGAATCATTCTCAGAAAAAACTTTGTGATGTGTGCGTTCAACTCACAGAGTTTAACCTTTCTTTTCATAGAGCAGTTTGTAAACACTCTGTTTCTTAAGTCTGCAAGGGGATATTTAGACCTCCTTGAGGCCTTCGTTGGAAACGGGGTTTCTTCATATAAAGCTAGACAGATGAATTCTCAGTAACTTCTTTGTGTTGTGTGTATTCAACTCACAGAGTGGAACCTTTCTTTAGACAGAGCAGATTTGAAACACTCTTTTTGTGGATTTTACAAGTGGAGATTTCAAACGATTTGAGGCCTTTTGTATTAAAGGAAATATCTTCGTTTAAAACTAGACAGAACCATTCTCAGAAACTACTTTGTGATGTGTGCGTTCAACTCACAGAGTTTCACCTTTCTTTTCATAGAGCAGTTTGGAAACACTCTGTTTGTTAAGTTTGCAAGAGGATATTTGGACCCCTTTGAGGCCTTCGTTGGAAACGGGATTTCTCAGTTAAATGGTAGACAGATGAATTCCCAGTAACTTCTTTGTGTTGTGTGTATTCAACTCACAGAGTTGAACCTTCCTTTAGACAGAGCAGTTTTGAAACACTCTTTTTGTGGAATTTGCAAGTGGAGATTTCAAGCGATTTGAGGCCAATCTTAGAAATCGAAATATCTTTGTATAAAAACTAGACAGAATCATTCTCAGAAACCACTTTGTGATGTGTGCGTTCAACTCACAGAGTTTAACCTTTCTTTTCATAGAGCAGTTTGGAAACACTCTGTTTGTTAAGTTTGCAAGAGAATATTTGGACCATTTTGAGGCCTTCGTTGGAAACGGGATTTCTCAGTTGAATGCTAGACAGATGAATTCCCAGTAACATCTTTGCGTTGTGTGTATTCAACTCACAGAGTTGAAATTTCCGTTAGACAGAGCAGTTTTGAAACACTCTTTTTGTGGAATTTGCAAGTGGAGATTTCAAGCGATTTGAGGCCAATCTTAGAAATCGAAATATCTTTGTATAAAAACTAGACAGAATCATTCTCAGAAAAAACTTTTTGATGTGTGCGTTCAACTCACAGAGTTTAACCTTTCTTTTCACAGAGCAGTTTGCAAACACTCTGTTTCTTAAGTCTGCAAGGGGATATTTAGACCTCCTTGAGGCCTTCGTTGGAAACGGGATTTCTTCATATAAAGCTAGACAGATGAATTCTCAGTAACTTCTTTGTGTTGTGTGTATTCAACTCACAGAGTTGAACCTTTCTTTAGACAGAGCAGATTTGAAACACTCTTTTTGTGGATTTTACAATTGGAGATTTCAAACGATTTGAGGCCTTTTGTATTAAAGGAAATATCTTCGTTTTAAAACTAGACAGAACCATTCTCAGAAACTACTTTGTGATGTGTGCGTTCAACTCACAGAGTTTCACCTTTCTTTTCATAGAGCAGTTTGGAAACACTCTGTTTGTTAAGTTTGCAAGAGGATATTTGCACCCCTTTGAGGCCTTCGTTGGAAACGGGATTTCTCAGTTGAATGCTAGACAGATGAATTCCCAGTAACTTCTTTGTGTTGTGTGTATTCAACTCACAGAGTTGAACCTTCCTTTAGACAGAGCAGTTTTGAAACACTCTTTTTGTGGAATTTGCAAGTGGAGATTTCAAGCGATTTGAGGCCAATCTTAGAAATCGAAATATCTTTGTATAAAAACTAGACAGAATCATTCTCAGAAAAAACTTTGTGATGTGTGCGTTCAACTCACAGAGTTTAACGTTTCTTTTCATAGAGCAGTTTGGAAACACTCTGTTTCTTGAGTCTGCAAGGGGATATTTAGACCTCCTTGAGGCCTTCGTTGGAAACGGGATTTCTTCATATAAAGCTAGACAGATGAATTCTCAGTAACTTCTTTGTGTTGTGTGTATTCAACTCACAGAGTGGAACCTTTCTTTAGACAGAGCAGATTTGAAACACTCTTTTTGTGGATTTTACAAGTGGAGATTTCAAGCAATTTCAGGCCAACTGTATTAAAGGAAATATCTTCGTTTTAAAACTAGACAGAACCATTCTCAGAAACTACTTTGTGATGTGTGCGTTCAACTCAGAGTTTCACCTTTCTTTTCATAGAGCTGTTTGGAAACACTCTGTTTGTTAAGTGTGCAGGAGGATATTTGGACCCCTTTGAGGACTTCGTTGGAAACGGGATTTCTCAGTTAAATGCTAGACAGATGAATTCCCAGTAACTTCTTTGTGTTGTGTGTATTCAACTCACAGAGTTGAACCTTCCTTTAGACAGAGCAGTTTTGAAACACTCTTTTTGTGGAATTTGCAAGTGGAGATTTCAAGCGATTTGAGGCCAATCTTAGAAATCGAAATATCTTTGTATAAAAACTAGACAGAATCATTCTCAGAAACCACTTTGTGATGTGTGCGTTCAACTCACAGAGTTTAACCTTTCTTTTCATAGAGCAGTTTGGAAACACTCTGTTTGTTAAGTTTGCAAGAGAATATTTGGACCACTTTGAGGCCTTCGTTGGAAACGGGATTTCTCAGTTAAATGCTAGACAGATGAATTCCCAGTAACTTCTTTGCGTTGTGTGTATTCAACTCACAGAGTTGAACCTTCCTTTAGACAGAGCAGTTTTGAAACACTCTTTTTGTGGAATTTGCAAGTGTAGATTTCAAGCGATTTGAGGCCAATCTTAGAAATCGAAATATCTTTGTATAAAAATTAGACCGAATCATTCTCAGAAACCACTTTGTGATGTGTGCGTTCAACTCACAGAGTTTAACCTTTCTTTTCATAGAGCAGTTTGGAAACACTCTGTTTGTTAAGTTTGCAAGTGAATATTTGGACCACTTTGAGGACTTCGTTGGAAACGGGATTTCTCAGTTGAATGCTAGACAGATGAATTCCCAGTAACTTCTTTGCGTTGTGTGTATTCAACTCACAGAGTTGAACTTTCCTTTAGACAGAGCAGTTTTGAAACACTCTATTTGTGGAATTTGCAAGTGGAGATTTCAAGCGATTTGAGGCCAATCTTAGAAATCGAAATATCTTTGTAGAAAAACTAGACAGAATCATTCTCAGAAAAAACTTTTTGATGTGTGCGTTCAACTCACAGAGTTTAACCTTTCTTTTCACAGAGCAGTTTGGAAACACTCTGTTTCTTAAGTCTGCAAGGGGATATTTAGACCTCCTTGAGGCCTTCGTTGGAAACGGGATTTCTTCATATAAAGCTAGACAGATGAATTCTCAGTAACTTCTTTGTGTTGTGTGTATTCAACTCACACAGTTGAACCTTTCTTTAGACAGAGCAGATTTGAAACACTCTTTTTGTGGATTTTACAATTGGAGATTTCAAACGATTTGAGGCCTTTTGTATTAAAGGAAATATCTTCGTTTTAAAACTAGACAGAACCATTCTCAGAAACTTCTTTGTGATGTGTGCGTTCAACTCACAGAGTTTCACCTTTCTTTTCATAGAGCAGTTTGGAAACACTCTGTTTGTTAAGTTTGCAAGAGGATATTTGCACCCCTTTGAGGCCTTCGTTGTAAACGGGATTTCTCAGTTGAATGCTAGACAGATGAATTCCCAGTAACTTCTTTGTGTTGTGTGTATTCAACTCACAGAGTTGAACCTTCCTTTAGACAGAGCAGTTTTGAAACACTCTTTTTGTGGAATTTGCAAGTGGAGATTTCAAGCGATTTGAGGCCAATCTTAGAAATCGAAATATCTTTGTATAAAAACTAGACAGAATCATTCTCAGAAACCACTTTGTGATGTGTGCGTTCAACTCACAGAGTTTAACCTTTCTTTTCATAGAGGAGTTTGGAAACACTCTGTTTGTTAAGTTTGCAAGAGAATATTTGGACCATTTTGAGGCCTTCGTTGGAAACGGGATTTCTCAGTTGAATGCTAGACAGATGAATTCCCAGTAACATCTTTGCGTTGTGTGTGTTCAACTCACAGAGTTGAACCTTCCTTTAGACAGAGCAGTTTTGAAACACTCTTTTTGTGGAATTTGCAAGTGGAGATTTCAAGCGATTTGAGGCCAATCTTAGAAATCGAAATATCTTTGTATAAAAACTAGACAGAATCATTCTCAGAAAAAACTTTGTGATGTGTGCGTTCAACTCACAGAGTTTAACGTTTCTTTTCACAGAGCAGTTTGGAAACACTCTGTTTCTTAAGTCTGCAAGGGGATATTTAGACCTCCTTGAGGCCTTCGTTGGAAACGGGATTTCTTCATATAAAGCTAGACAGATGAATTCTCAGTAACTTCTTTGTGTTGTGTGTATTCAACTCACAGAGTTGAACCTTTCTTTAGACAGAGCAGATTTGAAACACTCTTTTTGTGGATTTTAGAATTGGAGATTTCAAACAATTTGAGGCCTTTTGTATTAAAGGAAATATCTTCGTTTAAAACTAGACAGATACATTCTCAGAAACTACTTTGTGATGTGTGCGTTCAACTCACAGAGTTTCACCTTTCTTTTCATAGAGCAGTTTGGAAACACTCTGTTTGTTAAGTTTGCAAGAGGATATTTGGACCCCTTTGAGGCCTTCGTTGGAAACGGGATTTCTCAGTTAAATGCTAGACAGATGAATTCCCAGTAACTTCTTTGTGTTGTGTGTATTCAACTCACAGAGTTGAACCTTCCTTTAGACAGAGCAGTTTTGAAACACTCTTTTTGTGGAATTTGCAAGTGGAGATTTCAAGCGATTTGAGGCCAATCTTAGAAATCGAAATATCTTTGTATAAAAACTAGACAGAATCATTCTCAGAAACCACTTTGTGATGTGTGCGTTCAACTCACAGAGTTTAACCTTTCTTTTCATAGAGCAGTTTGGAAACACTCTGTTTGTTAAGTTTGCAAGAGAATATTTGGACCACTTTGAGGCCTTCGTTGGAAACGGGATTTCTCAGCTAAATGCAAGACAGATGAATTCCCAGTAACTTCTTTGCGTTGTGTGTATTCAACTCACAGAGTTGAACCTTCCTTTAGACAGAGCAGTTTTGAAACACTATTTTTGTGGAATTTGCAAGTGGAGATTTCAAGCGATTTGAGGCCAATCTTAGAAATCGAAATATCTTTGTATAAAAACTAGACAGAATCATTCTCAGAAAAAACTTTGTGATGTGTGCGTTCAACTCACAGTTTAACCTTTCTTTTCATAGAGCAGTTTGTAAACACTCTGTTTCTTAAGTCTGCAAGGGGATATTTAGACCTCCTTGAGGCCTTCGTTGGAAACGGGGTTTCTTCATATAAAGCTAGACAGATGAATTCTCAGTAACTTCTTTGTGTTGTGTGTATTCAACTCACAGAGTGGAACCTTTCTTTAGACAGAGCAGATTTGAAACACTCTTTTTGTGGATTTTACAAGTGGAGATTTCAAACGATTTGAGTCCTATTGTATTAAAGGAACTATCTTCGTTTAAAACTAGACAGAACCATCCTCAGAAACTACTTTGTGATGTGTGCGTTCAACTCACAGAGTTTCACCTTTCTTTTCATAGAGCAGTTTGGAAACACTCTGTTTGTGAAGTTTGCAAGAGGGTATTTGGAACCCTTTGAGGCCTTCGTTGGAAACGAGATTTCTCATTTAAATGCTAGACAGATGAATTCCCAGTAACTTCTTTGTGTTGTGTGTATTCAACTCACAGAGTTGAACCTTTCTTTTCATAGAGCAGTTTGGAAACACTCTGTTTGTTAAGTTTGCAAGAGGATATTTGGACCCCTTTGAGGCCTTCGTTGGAAACGGGATTTCTCAGTTAAATGCTAGACAGATGAATTCCCAGTAACTTCTTTGTGTTGTGTGTATTCAACTCACAGAGTTGAACCTTCCTTTAGACAGAGCAGTTTTGAAACACTCTTTTTGTGGAATTTGCAAGTGGAGATTTCAAGCGATTTGAGGCCAATCTTAGAAATTGAAATATCTTTGTATAAAAACTAGACAGAATCATTCTCAGAAACCACTTTGTGATGTGTGCGTTCAACTCACAGAGTTTAACCTTTCTTTTCATAGAGCAGTTTGGAAACACTCTGTTTGTTAAGTTTGCAAGAGAATATTTGGACCATTTTGAGGCCTTCGTTGGAAACGGGATTTCTCAGTTGAATGCTAGACAGATGAATTCCCAGTAACATCTTTGCGTTGTGTGTATTCAACTCACAGAGTTGAACCTTCCTTTAGACAGAGCAGTTTTGAAACACTCTTTTTGTGGAATTTGCAAGTGGAGATTTCAAGCGATTTGAGGCCAATCTTAGAAATCGAAATATCTTTGTATAAAAACTGGACAGAATCATTCTCAGAAAAAACTTTGTGATGTGTGCGTTCAACTCACAGAGTTTAACCTTTCTTTTCACAGAGCAGTTTGGAAACACTCTGTTTCTTAAGTCTGCAAGGGGATATTTAGACGTCCTTGAGGCCTTCGTTGGAAACGGGATTTCTTCATATAAAGCTAGACAGATGAATTCTCAGTAACTTCTTTGTGTTGTGTGTATTCAACTCACAGAGTTGAACCTTTCTTTAGACAGAGCAGATTTGAAACACTCTTTTTGTGGATTTTACAATTGGAGATTTCAAACGATTTGAGGCCTTTTGTATTAAAGGAAATATGTTCGTTTTAAAACTACACAGAACCATTCTCAGAAACTACTTTTTGATGTGTGCGTTCAGCTCACAGAGTTTCACCTTTCTTTTCATAGAGCAGTTTGGAAACACTCTGTTTGTTAAGTTTCAAGAGGATATTTGGACCCCTTTGAGGCCTTCGTTGGAAACGGGATTTCTCAGTTAAATGCTAGACAGATGAATTCCCAGTAACTTCTTTGTGTTGTGTGTATTCAACTCACAGAGTTGAACCTTTCTTTAGACAGAGCAGTTTTGAAACACTCTTTTTGTGGAATTTGCAAGTGGAGATTTCAAGCGATTTGAGGCCAATCTTAGAAATCGAAATATCTTTGTATAAAAACTAGACAGAATCATTCTCAGAAACCACTTTGTGATGTGTGCGTTCAACTCACAGAGTTTAACCTTTCTTTTCATAGAGCAGTTTGGAAACACTCTGTTTGTTAAGTTTGCAAGAGAATATTTGGACCACTTTGAGGCCTTCGTTGGAAACGGGATTTCTCAGCTAAATGCAAGACAGATGAATTCCCAGTAACTTCTTTGCGTTGTGTGTATTCAACTCACAGAGTTGAACCTTCCTTTAGACAGAGCAGTTTTGAAACACTCTTTTTGTGGAATTTGCAAATGGAGATTTCAAGCGATTTGAGGCCAATCTTAGAAATCGAAATATCTTTGTATAAAAACTAGACAGAATCATTCTCAGAAAAAACTTTGTGATGTGTGCGTTCAACTCACAGAGTTTAACCTTTCTTTTCATAGAGCAGTTTGTAAACACTCTGTTTCTTAAGTCTGCAAGGGGATATTTAGACCTCCTTGAGGCCTTCGTTGGAAACGGGGTTTCTTCATATAAAGCTAGACAGATGAATTCTCAGTAACTTCTTTGTGTTGTGTGTATTCAACTCACAGAGTGGAACCTTTCTTTAGACAGAGCAGATTTGAAACACTCTTTTTGTGGATTTTACAAGTGGAGATTTCAAACGATTTGAGGCCTTTTGTATTAAAGGAAATATCTTCGTTTAAAACTAGACAGAACCATTCTCAGAAACTACTTTGTGATGTGTGCGTTCAACTCACAGAGTTTCACCTTTCTTTTCATAGAGCAGTTTGGAAACACTCTGTTTGTTAAGTTTGCAAGAGGATATTTGGACCCCTTTGAGGCCTTCGTTGGAAACGGGATTTCTCAGTTAAATGCTAGACAGATGAATTCCCAGTAACTTCTTTGTGTTGTGTGTATTCAACTCACAGAGTTGAACCTTCCTTTAGACAGAGCAGTTTTGAAACACTCTTTTTGTGGAATTTGCAAGTGGAGATTTCAAGCGATTTGAGGCCAATCTTAGAAATCGAAATATCTTTGTATAAAAACTAGACAGAATCATTCTCAGAAACCACTTTGTGATGTGTGCGTTCAACTCACAGAGTTTAACCTTTCTTTTCATAGAGCAGTTTGGAAACACTCTGTTTGTTAAGTTTGCAAGAGAATATTTGGACCATTTTGAGGCCTTCGTTGGAAACGGGATTTCTCAGTTGAATGCTAGACAGATGAATTCCCAGTAACATCTTTGCGTTGTGTGTATTCAACTCACAGAGTTGAAATTTCCGTTAGACAGAGCAGTTTTGAAACACTCTTTTTGTGGAATTTGCAAGTGGAGATTTCAAGCGATTTGAGGCCAATCTTAGAAATCGAAATATCTTTGTATAAAAACTAGACAGAATCATTCTCAGAAAAAACTTTTTGATGTGTGCGTTCAACTCACAGAGTTTAACCTTTCTTTTCACAGAGCAGTTTGCAAACACTCTGTTTCTTAAGTCTGCAAGGGGATATTTAGACCTCCTTGAGGCCTTCGTTGGAAACGGGATTTCTTCATATAAAGCTAGACAGATGAATTCTCAGTAACTTCTTTGTGTTGTGTGTATTCAACTCACAGAGTTGAACCTTTCTTTAGACAGAGCAGATTTGAAACACTCTTTTTGTGGATTTTACAATTGGAGATTTCAAACGATTTGAGGCCTTTTGTATTAAAGGAAATATCTTCGTTTTAAAACTAGACAGAACCATTCTCAGAAACTACTTTGTGATGTGTGCGTTCAACTCACAGAGTTTCACCTTTCTTTTCATAGAGCAGTTTGGAAACACTCTGTTTGTTAAGTTTGCAAGAGGATATTTGCACCCCTTTGAGGCCTTCGTTGGAAACGGGATTTCTCAGTTGAATGCTAGACAGATGAATTCCCAGTAACTTCTTTGTGTTGTGTGTATTCAACTCACAGAGTTGAACCTTCCTTTAGACAGAGCAGTTTTGAAACACTCTTTTTGTGGAATTTGCAAGTGGAGATTTCAAGCGATTTGAGGCCAATCTTAGAAATCGAAATATCTTTGTATAAAAACTAGACAGAATCATTCTCAGAAAAAACTTTGTGATGTGTGCGTTCAACTCACAGAGTTTAACGTTTCTTTTCATAGAGCAGTTTGGAAACACTCTGTTTCTTGAGTCTGCAAGGGGATATTTAGACCTCCTTGAGGCCTTCGTTGGAAACGGGATTTCTTCATATAAAGCTAGACAGATGAATTCTCAGTAACTTCTTTGTGTTGTGTGTATTCAACTCACAGAGTGGAACCTTTCTTTAGACAGAGCAGATTTGAAACACTCTTTTTGTGGATTTTACAAGTGGAGATTTCAAACAATTTGAGGCCTTTTGTATTAAAGGAAATATCTTCGTTTAAAACTAGACAGATACATTCTCAGAAACTACTTTGTGATGTGTGCGTTCAACTCACAGAGTTTCACCTTTCTTTTCATAGAGCAGTTTGGAAACACTCTGTTTGTTAAGTTTGCAAGAGGATATTTGGACCCCTTTGAGGCCTTCGTTGGAAACGGGATTTCTCAGTTAAATGCTAGACAGATGAATTCCCAGTAACTTCTTTGTGTTGTGTGTATTCAACTCACAGAGTTGAACCTTCCTTTAGACAGAGCAGTTTTGAAACACTCTTTTTGTGGAATTTGCAAGTGGAGATTTCAAGCGATTTGAGGCCAATCTTAGAAATCGAAATATCTTTGTATAAAAACTAGACAGAATCATTCTCAGAAACCACTTTGTGATGTGTGCGTTCAACTCACAGAGTTTAACCTTTCTTTTCATAGAGCAGTTTGGAAACACTCTGTTTGTTAAGTTTGCAAGAGAATATTTGGACCACTTTGAGGCCTTCGTTGGAAACGGGATTTCTCAGCTAAATGCAAGACAGATGAATTCCCAGTAACTTCTTTGCGTTGTGTGTATTCAACTCACAGAGTTGAACCTTCCTTTAGACAGAGCAGTTTTGAAACACTCTTTTTGTGGAATTTGCAAGTGGAGATTTCAAGCGATTTGAGGCCAATCTTAGAAATCGAAATATCTTTGTATAAAAACTAGACAGAATCATTCTCAGAAAAAACTTTGTGATGTGTGCGTTCAACTCACAGTTTAACCTTTCTTTTCATAGAGCAGTTTGTAAACACTCTGTTTCTTAAGTCTGCAAGGGGATATTTAGACCTCCTTGAGGCCTTCGTTGGAAACGGGGTTTCTTCATATAAAGCTAGACAGATGAATTCTCAGTAACTTCTTTGTGTTGTGTGTATTCAACTCACAGAGTGGAACCTTTCTTTAGACAGAGCAGATTTGAAACACTCTTTTTGTGGATTTTACAAGTGGAGATTTCAAACGATTTGAGTCCTATTGTATTAAAGGAACTATCTTCGTTTAAAACTAGACAGAACCATCCTCAGAAACTACTTTGTGATGTGTGCGTTCAACTCACAGAGTTTCACCTTTCTTTTCATAGAGCAGTTTGGAAACACTCTGTTTGTGAAGTTTGCAAGAGGGTATTTGGAACCCTTTGAGGCCTTCGTTGGAAACGAGATTTCTCATTTAAATGCTAGACAGATGAATTCCCAGTAACTTCTTTGTGTTGTGTGTATTCAACTCACAGAGTTGAACCTTTCTTTTCATAGAGCAGTTTGGAAACACTCTGTTTGTTAAGTTTGCAAGAGGATATTTGGACCCCTTTGAGGCCTTCGTTGGAAACGGGATTTCTCAGTTAAATGCTAGACAGATGAATTCCCAGTAACTTCTTTGTGTTGTGTGTATTCAACTCACAGAGTTGAACCTTCCTTTAGACAGAGCAGTTTTGAAACACTCTTTTTGTGGAATTTGCAAGTGGAGATTTCAAGCGATTTGAGGCCAATCTTAGAAATTGAAATATCTTTGTATAAAAACTAGACAGAATCATTCTCAGAAACCACTTTGTGATGTGTGCGTTCAACTCACAGAGTTTAACCTTTCTTTTCATAGAGCAGTTTGGAAACACTCTGTTTGTTAAGTTTGCAAGAGAATATTTGGACCATTTTGAGGCCTTCGTTGGAAACGGGATTTCTCAGTTGAATGCTAGACAGATGAATTCCCAGTAACATCTTTGCGTTGTGTGTATTCAACTCACAGAGTTGAACCTTCCTTTAGACAGAGCAGTTTTGAAACACTCTTTTTGTGGAATTTGCAAGTGGAGATTTCAAGCGATTTGAGGCCAATCTTAGAAATCGAAATATCTTTGTATAAAAACTGGACAGAATCATTCTCAGAAAAAACTTTGTGATGTGTGCGTTCAACTCACAGAGTTTAACCTTTCTTTTCACAGAGCAGTTTGGAAACACTCTGTTTCTTAAGTCTGCAAGGGGATATTTAGACGTCCTTGAGGCCTTCGTTGGAAACGGGATTTCTTCATATAAAGCTAGACAGATGAATTCTCAGTAACTTCTTTGTGTTGTGTGTATTCAACTCACAGAGTTGAACCTTTCTTTAGACAGAGCAGATTTGAAACACTCTTTTTGTGGATTTTACAATTGGAGATTTCAAACGATTTGAGGCCTTTTGTATTAAAGGAAATATGTTCGTTTTAAAACTACACAGAACCATTCTCAGAAACTACTTTTTGATGTGTGCGTTCAGCTCACAGAGTTTCACCTTTCTTTTCATAGAGCAGTTTGGAAACACTCTGTTTGTTAAGTTTCAAGAGGATATTTGGACCCCTTTGAGGCCTTCGTTGGAAACGGGATTTCTCAGTTAAATGCTAGACAGATGAATTCCCAGTAACTTCTTTGTGTTGTGTGTATTCAACTCACAGAGTTGAACCTTTCTTTAGACAGAGCAGTTTTGAAACACTCTTTTTGTGGAATTTGCAAGTGGAGATTTCAAGCGATTTGAGGCCAATCTTAGAAATCGAAATATCTTTGTATAAAAACTAGACAGAATCATTCTCAGAAACCACTTTGTGATGTGTGCGTTCAACTCACAGAGTTTAACCTTTCTTTTCATAGAGCAGTTTGGAAACACTCTGTTTGTTAAGTTTGCAAGAGAATATTTGGACCACTTTGAGGCCTTCGTTGGAAACGGGATTTCTCAGCTAAACGCAAGACAGATGAATTCCCAGTAACATCTTTGCGTTGTGTGTATTCAACTCACAGAGTTGAAATTTCCGTTAGACAGAGCAGTTTTGAAACACTCTTTTTGTGGAATTTGCAAGTGGAGATTTCAAGCGATTTGAGGCCAATCTTAGAAATCGAAATATCTTTGTATAAAAACTAGACAGAATCATTCTCAGAAAAAACTTTTTGATGTGTGCGTTCAACTCACAGAGTTTAACCTTTCTTTTCACAGAGCAGTTTGCAAACACTCTGTTTCTTAAGTCTGCAAGGGGATATTTAGACCTCCTTGAGGCCTTCGTTGGAAACGGGATTTCTTCATATAAAGCTAGACAGATGAATTCTCAGTAACTTCTTTGTGTTGTGTGTATTCAACTCACAGAGTTGAACCTTTCTTTAGACAGAGCAGATTTGAAACACTCTTTTTGTGGATTTTACAATTGGAGATTTCAAACGATTTGAGGCCTTTTGTATTAAAGGAAATATCTTCGTTTTAAAACTAGACAGAACCATTCTCAGAAACTACTTTGTGATGTGTGCGTTCAACTCACAGAGTTTCACCTTTCTTTTCATAGAGCAGTTTGGAAACACTCTGTTTGTTAAGTTTGCAAGAGGATATTTGCACCCCTTTGAGGCCTTCGTTGGAAACGGGATTTCTCAGTTGAATGCTAGACAGATGAATTCCCAGTAACTTCTTTGTGTTGTGTGTATTCAACTCACAGAGTTGAACCTTCCTTTAGACAGAGCAGTTTTGAAACACTCTTTTTGTGGAATTTGCAAGTGGAGATTTCAAGCGATTTGAGGCCAATCTTAGAAATCGAAATATCTTTGTATAAAAACTAGACAGAATCATTCTCAGAAAAAACTTTGTGATGTGTGCGTTCAACTCACAGAGTTTAACGTTTCTTTTCATAGAGCAGTTTGGAAACACTCTGTTTCTTGAGTCTGCAAGGGGATATTTAGACCTCCTTGAGGCCTTCGTTGGAAACGGGATTTCTTCATATAAAGCTAGACAGATGAATTCTCAGTAACTTCTTTGTGTTGTGTGTATTCAACTCACAGAGTGGAACCTTTCTTTAGACAGAGCAGATTTGAAACACTCTTTTTGTGGATTTTACAAGTGGAGATTTCAAACAATTTGAGGCCTTTTGTATTAAAGGAAATATCTTCGTTTAAAACTAGACAGATACATTCTCAGAAACTACTTTGTGATGTGTGCGTTCAACTCACAGAGTTTCACCTTTCTTTTCATAGAGCAGTTTGGAAACACTCTGTTTGTTAAGTTTGCAAGAGGATATTTGGACCCCTTTGAGGCCTTCGTTGGAAACGGGATTTCTCAGTTAAATGCTAGACAGATGAATTCCCAGTAACTTCTTTGTGTTGTGTGTATTCAACTCACAGAGTTGAACCTTCCTTTAGACAGAGCAGTTTTGAAACACTCTTTTTGTGGAATTTGCAAGTGGAGATTTCAAGCGATTTGAGGCCAATCTTAGAAATCGAAATATCTTTGTATAAAAACTAGACAGAATCATTCTCAGAAACCACTTTGTGATGTGTGCGTTCAACTCACAGAGTTTAACCTTTCTTTTCATAGAGCAGTTTGGAAACACTCTGTTTGTTAAGTTTGCAAGAGAATATTTGGACCACTTTGAGGCCTTCGTTGGAAACGGGATTTCTCAGCTAAATGCAAGACAGATGAATTCCCAGTAACTTCTTTGCGTTGTGTGTATTCAACTCACAGAGTTGAACCTTCCTTTAGACAGAGCAGTTTTGAAACACTCTTTTTGTGGAATTTGCAAGTGGAGATTTCAAGCGATTTGAGGCCAATCTTAGAAATCGAAATATCTTTGTATAAAAACTAGACAGAATCATTCTCAGAAAAAACTTTGTGATGTGTGCGTTCAACTCACAGTTTAACCTTTCTTTTCATAGAGCAGTTTGTAAACACTCTGTTTCTTAAGTCTGCAAGGGGATATTTAGACCTCCTTGAGGCCTTCGTTGGAAACGGGGTTTCTTCATATAAAGCTAGACAGATGAATTCTCAGTAACTTCTTTGTGTTGTGTGTATTCAACTCACAGAGTGGAACCTTTCTTTAGACAGAGCAGATTTGAAACACTCTTTTTGTGGATTTTACAAGTGGAGATTTCAAACGATTTGAGTCCTATTGTATTAAAGGAACTATCTTCGTTTAAAACTAGACAGAACCATCCTCAGAAACTACTTTGTGATGTGTGCGTTCAACTCACAGAGTTTCACCTTTCTTTTCATAGAGCAGTTTGGAAACACTCTGTTTGTGAAGTTTGCAAGAGGGTATTTGGAACCCTTTGAGGCCTTCGTTGGAAACGAGATTTCTCATTTAAATGCTAGACAGATGAATTCCCAGTAACTTCTTTGTGTTGTGTGTATTCAACTCACAGAGTTGAACCTTTCTTTTCATAGAGCAGTTTGGAAACACTCTGTTTGTTAAGTTTGCAAGAGGATATTTGGACCCCTTTGAGGCCTTCGTTGGAAACGGGATTTCTCAGTTAAATGCTAGACAGATGAATTCCCAGTAACTTCTTTGTGTTGTGTGTATTCAACTCACAGAGTTGAACCTTCCTTTAGACAGAGCAGTTTTGAAACACTCTTTTTGTGGAATTTGCAAGTGGAGATTTCAAGCGATTTGAGGCCAATCTTAGAAATTGAAATATCTTTGTATAAAAACTAGACAGAATCATTCTCAGAAACCACTTTGTGATGTGTGCGTTCAACTCACAGAGTTTAACCTTTCTTTTCATAGAGCAGTTTGGAAACACTCTGTTTGTTAAGTTTGCAAGAGAATATTTGGACCATTTTGAGGCCTTCGTTGGAAACGGGATTTCTCAGTTGAATGCTAGACAGATGAATTCCCAGTAACATCTTTGCGTTGTGTGTATTCAACTCACAGAGTTGAACCTTCCTTTAGACAGAGCAGTTTTGAAACACTCTTTTTGTGGAATTTGCAAGTGGAGATTTCAAGCGATTTGAGGCCAATCTTAGAAATCGAAATATCTTTGTATAAAAACTGGACAGAATCATTCTCAGAAAAAACTTTGTGATGTGTGCGTTCAACTCACAGAGTTTAACCTTTCTTTTCACAGAGCAGTTTGGAAACACTCTGTTTCTTAAGTCTGCAAGGGGATATTTAGACGTCCTTGAGGCCTTCGTTGGAAACGGGATTTCTTCATATAAAGCTAGACAGATGAATTCTCAGTAACTTCTTTGTGTTGTGTGTATTCAACTCACAGAGTTGAACCTTTCTTTAGACAGAGCAGATTTGAAACACTCTTTTTGTGGATTTTACAATTGGAGATTTCAAACGATTTGAGGCCTTTTGTATTAAAGGAAATATGTTCGTTTTAAAACTACACAGAACCATTCTCAGAAACTACTTTTTGATGTGTGCGTTCAGCTCACAGAGTTTCACCTTTCTTTTCATAGAGCAGTTTGGAAACACTCTGTTTGTTAAGTTTCAAGAGGATATTTGGACCCCTTTGAGGCCTTCGTTGGAAACGGGATTTCTCAGTTAAATGCTAGACAGATGAATTCCCAGTAACTTCTTTGTGTTGTGTGTATTCAACTCACAGAGTTGAACCTTTCTTTAGACAGAGCAGTTTTGAAACACTCTTTTTGTGGAATTTGCAAGTGGAGATTTCAAGCGATTTGAGGCCAATCTTAGAAATCGAAATATCTTTGTATAAAAACTAGACAGAATCATTCTCAGAAACCACTTTGTGATGTGTGCGTTCAACTCACAGAGTTTAACCTTTCTTTTCATAGAGCAGTTTGGAAACACTCTGTTTGTTAAGTTTGCAAGAGAATATTTGGACCCCTTTGAGGCCTTCGTTGGAAACGGGATTTCTCAGCTAAATGCAAGACAGATGAATTCCCAGTAACTTCTTTGCGTTGTGTGTATTCAACTCACAGAGTTGAACCTTCCTTTAGACAGAGCAGTTTTGAAACACTCTTTTTGTGGAATTTGCAAATGGAGATTTCAAGCGATTTGAGGCCAATCTTAGAAATCGAAATATCTTTGTATAAAAACTAGACAGAATCATTCTCAGAAAAAACTTTGTGATGTGTGCGTTCAACTCACAGAGTTTAACCTTTCTTTTCATAGAGCAGTTTGTAAACACTCTGTTTCTTAAGTCTGCAAGGGGATATTTAGACCTCCTTGAGGCCTTCGTTGGAAACGGGGTTTCTTCATATAAAGCTAGACAGATGAATTCTCAGTAACTTCTTTGTGTTGTGTGTATTCAACTCACAGAGTGGAACCTTTCTTTAGACAGAGCAGATTTGAAACACTCTTTTTGTGGATTTTACAAGTGGAGATTTCAAACGATTTGAGGCCTTTTGTATTAAAGGAAATATCTTCGTTTAAAACTAGACAGAACCATTCTCAGAAACTACTTTGTGATGTGTGCGTTCAACTCACAGAGTTTCACCTTTCTTTTCATAGAGCAGTTTGGAAACACTCTGTTTGTTAAGTTTGCAAGAGGATATTTGGACCCCTTTGAGGCCTTCGTTGGAAACGGGATTTCTCAGTTAAATGCTAGACAGATGAATTCCCAGTAACTTCTTTGTGTTGTGTGTATTCAACTCAAAGAGTTGAACCTTCCTTTAGACAGAGCAGTTTTGAAACACTCTTTTTGTGGAATTTGCAAGTGGAGATTTCAAGCGATTTGAGGCCAATCTTAGAAATCGAAATATCTTTGTATAAAAACTAGACAGAATCATTCTCAGAAACCACTTTGTGATGTGTGCGTTCAACTCACAGAGTTTAACCTTTCTTTTCATAGAGCAGTTTGGAAACACTCTGTTTGTTAAGTTTGCAAGAGAATATTTGGACCATTTTGAGGCCTTCGTTGGAAACGGGATTTCTCAGTTGAATGCTAGACAGATGAATTCCCAGTAACATCTTTGCGTTGTGTGTATTCAACTCACAGAGTTGAAATTTCCGTTAGACAGAGCAGTTTTGAAACACTCTTTTTGTGGAATTTGCAAGTGGAGATTTCAAGCGATTTGAGGCCAATCTTAGAAATCGAAATATCTTTGTATAAAAACTAGACAGAATCATTCTCAGAAAAAACTTTTTGATGTGTGCGTTCAACTCACAGAGTTTAACCTTTCTTTTCATAGAGCAGTTTGCAAACACTCTGTTTCTTAAGTCTGCAAGGGGATATTTAGACCTCCTTGAGGCCTTCGTTGGAAACGGGATTTCTTCATATAAAGCTAGACAGATGAATTCTCAGTAACTTCTTTGTGTTGTGTGTATTCAACTCACAGAGTTGAACCTTTCTTTAGACAGAGCAGATTTGAAACACTCTTTTTGTGGATTTTACAATTGGAGATTTCAAACGATTTGAGGCCTTTTGTATTAAAGGAAATATCTTCGTTTTAAAACTAGACAGAACCATTCTCAGAAACTACTTTGTGATGTGTGCGTTCAACTCACAGAGTTTCACCTTTCTTTTCATAGAGCAGTTTGGAAACACTCTGTTTGTTAAGTTTGCAAGAGGATATTTGCACCCCTTTGAGGCCTTCGTTGGAAACGGGATTTCTCAGTTGAATGCTAGACAGATGAATTCCCAGTAACTTCTTTGTGTTGTGTGTATTCAACTCACAGAGTTGAACCTTCCTTTAGACAGAGCAGTTTTGAAACACTCTTTTTGTGGAATTTGCAAGTGGAGATTTCAAGCGATTTGAGGCCAATCTTAGAAATCGAAATATCTTTGTATAAAAACTAGACAGAATCATTCTCAGAAAAAACTTTGTGATGTGTGCGTTCAACTCACAGAGTTTAACGTTTCTTTTCATAGAGCAGTTTGGAAACACTCTGTTTCTTGAGTCTGCAAGGGGATATTTAGACCTCCTTGAGGCCTTCGTTGGAAACGGGATTTCTTCATATAAAGCTAGACAGATGAATTCTCAGTAACTTCTTTGTGTTGTGTGTATTCAACTCACAGAGTGGAACCTTTCTTTAGACAGAGCAGATTTGAAACACTCTTTTTGTGGATTTTACAAGTGGAGATTTCAAACAATTTGAGGCCTTTTGTATTAAAGGAAATATCTTCGTTTAAAACTAGACAGATACATTCTCAGAAACTACTTTGTGATGTGTGCGTTCAACTCACAGAGTTTCACCTTTCTTTTCATAGAGCAGTTTGGAAACACTCTGTTTGTTAAGTTTGCAAGAGGATATTTGGACCCCTTTGAGGCCTTCGTTGGAAACGGGATTTCTCAGTTAAATGCTAGACAGATGAATTCCCAGTAACTTCTTTGTGTTGTGTGTATTCAACTCACAGAGTTGAACCTTCCTTTAGACAGAGCAGTTTTGAAACACTCTTTTTGTGGAATTTGCAAGTGGAGAATTCAAGCGATTTGAGGCCAATCTTAGAAATCGAAATATCTTTGTATAAAAACTAGACAGAATCATTCTCAGAAACCACTTTGTGATGTGTGCGTTCAACTCACAGAGTTTAACCTTTCTTTTCACAGAGCAGTTTGGAAACACTCTGTTTCTTAAGTCTGCAAGGGGATATTTAGACCTCCTTGAGGCCTTCGTTGGAAACGGGATTTCTTCATATAAAGCTAGACAGATGAATTCCCAGTAACTTCTTTGTGTTGTGTGTATTCAACTCACAGAGTTGAACCTTTCTTTAGACAGAGCAGATTTGAAACACTCTTTTTGTGGATTTTACAATTGGAGATTTCAAACGATTTGAGGCCTTTTGTATTAAAGGAAATATCTTCGTTTTAAAACTAGACAGAACCATTCTCAGAAACTACTTTGTGATGTGTGCGTTCAACTCACAGAGTTTCACCTTTCTTTTCATAGAGCAGTTTGGAAACACTCTGTTTGTTAAGTTTGCAAGAGGATATTTGCACCCCTTTGAGGCCTTCGTTGGAAACGGGATTTCTCAGTTGAATGCTAGACAGATGAATTCCCAGTAACTTCTTTGTGTTGTGTGTATTCAACTCACAGAGTTGAACCTTCCTTTAGACAGAGCAGTTTTGAAACACTCTTTTTGTGGAATTTGCAAGTGGAGATTTCAAGCGATTTGAGGCCAATCTTAGAAATCGAAATATCTTTGTATAAAAACTAGACAGAATCATTCTCAGAAAAAACTTTGTGATGTGTGCGTTCAACTCACAGAGTTTAACCTTTCTTTTCACAGAGCAGTTTGGAAACACTCTGTTTCTTAAGTCTGCAAGGGGATATTTAGACGTCCTTGAGGCCTTCGTTGGAAACGGGATTTCTTCATATAAAGCTAGACAGATGAATTCTCAGTAACTTCTTTGTGTTGTGTGTATTCAACTCACAGAGTTGAACCTTTCTTTAGACAGAGCAGATTTGAAACACTCTTTTTGTGGATTTTACAATTGGAGATTTCAAACGATTTGAGGCCTTTTGTATTAAAGGAAATATGTTCGTTTTAAAACTACACAGAACCATTCTCAGAAACTACTTTTTGATGTGTGCGTTCAGCTCACAGAGTTTCACCTTTCTTTTCATAGAGCAGTTTGGAAACACTCTGTTTGTTAAGTTTCAAGAGGATATTTGGACCCCTTTGAGGCCTTCGTTGGAAACGGGATTTCTCAGTTAAATGCTAGACAGATGAATTCCCAGTAACTTCTTTGTGTTGTGTGTATTCAACTCACAGAGTTGAACCTTTCTTTAGACAGAGCAGTTTTGAAACACTCTTTTTGTGGAATTTGCAAGTGGAGATTTCAAGCGATTTGAGGCCAATCTTAGAAATCGAAATATCTTTGTATAAAAACTAGACAGAATCATTCTCAGAAACCACTTTGTGATGTGTGCGTTCAACTCACAGAGTTTAACCTTTCTTTTCATAGAGCAGTTTGGAAACACTCTGTTTGTTAAGTTTGCAAGAGAATATTTGGACCACTTTGAGGCCTTCGTTGGAAACGGGATTTCTCAGCTAAATGCAAGACAGATGAATTCCCAGTAACTTCTTTGCGTTGTGTGTATTCAACTCACAGAGTTGAACCTTCCTTTAGACAGAGCAGTTTTGAAACACTCTTTTTGTGGAATTTGCAAATGGAGATTTCAAGCGATTTGAGGCCAATCTTAGAAATCGAAATATCTTTGTATAAAAACTAGACAGAATCATTCTCAGAAAAAACTTTGTGATGTGTGCGTTCAACTCACAGAGTTTAACCTTTCTTTTCATAGAGCAGTTTGTAAACACTCTGTTTCTTAAGTCTGCAAGGGGATATTTAGACCTCCTTGAGGCCTTCGTTGGAAACGGGGTTTCTTCATATAAAGCTAGACAGATGAATTCTCAGTAACTTCTTTGTGTTGTGTGTATTCAACTCACAGAGTGGAACCTTTCTTTAGACAGAGCAGATTTGAAACACTCTTTTTGTGGATTTTACAAGTGGAGATTTCAAACGATTTGAGGCCTTTTGTATTAAAGGAAATATCTTCGTTTAAAACTAGACAGAACCATTCTCAGAAACTACTTTGTGATGTGTGCGTTCAACTCACAGAGTTTCACCTTTCTTTTCATAGAGCAGTTTGGAAACACTCTGTTTGTTAAGTTTGCAAGAGGATATTTGGACCCCTTTGAGGCCTTCGTTGGAAACGGGATTTCTCAGTTAAATGCTAGACAGATGAATTCCCAGTAACTTCTTTGTGTTGTGTGTATTCAACTCAAAGAGTTGAACCTTCCTTTAGACAGAGCAGTTTTGAAACACTCTTTTTGTGGAATTTGCAAGTGGAGATTTCAAGCGATTTGAGGCCAATCTTAGAAATCGAAATATCTTTGTATAAAAACTAGACAGAATCATTCTCAGAAACCACTTTGTGATGTGTGCGTTCAACTCACAGAGTTTAACCTTTCTTTTCATAGAGCAGTTTGGAAACACTCTGTTTGTTAAGTTTGCAAGAGAATATTTGGACCATTTTGAGGCCTTCGTTGGAAACGGGATTTCTCAGTTGAATGCTAGACAGATGAATTCCCAGTAACATCTTTGCGTTGTGTGTATTCAACTCACAGAGTTGAAATTTCCGTTAGACAGAGCAGTTTTGAAACACTCTTTTTGTGGAATTTGCAAGTGGAGATTTCAAGCGATTTGAGGCCAATCTTAGAAATCGAAATATCTTTGTATAAAAACTAGACAGAATCATTCTCAGAAAAAACTTTTTGATGTGTGCGTTCAACTCACAGAGTTTAACCTTTCTTTTCACAGAGCAGTTTGCAAACACTCTGTTTCTTAAGTCTGCAAGGGGATATTTAGACCTCCTTGAGGCCTTCGTTGGAAACGGGATTTCTTCATATAAAGCTAGACAGATGAATTCTCAGTAACTTCTTTGTATTGTGTGTATTCAACTCACAGAGTTGAACCTTTCTTTAGACAGAGCAGATTTGAAACACTCTTTTTGTGGATTTTACAATTGGAGATTTCAAACGATTTGAGGCCTTTTGTATTAAAGGAAATATCTTCGTTTTAAAACTAGACAGAACCATTCTCAGAAACTACTTTGTGATGTGTGCGTTCAACTCACAGAGTTTCACCTTTCTTTTCATAGAGCAGTTTGGAAACACTCTGTTTGTTAAGTTTGCAAGAGGATATTTGCACCCCTTTGAGGCCTTCGTTGGAAACGGGATTTCTCAGTTGAATGCTAGACAGATGAATTCCCAGTAACTTCTTTGTGTTGTGTGTATTCAACTCACAGAGTTGAACCTTCCTTTAGACAGAGCAGTTTTGAAACACTCTTTTTGTGGAATTTGCAAGTGGAGATTTCAAGCGATTTGAGGCCAATCTTAGAAATCGAAATATCTTTGTATAAAAACTAGACAGAATCATTCTCAGAAAAAACTTTGTGATGTGTGCGTTCAACTCACAGAGTTTAACGTTTCTTTTCATAGAGCAGTTTGGAAACACTCTGTTTCTTGAGTCTGCAAGGGGATATTTAGACCTCCTTGAGGCCTTCGTTGGAAACGGGATTTCTTCATATAAAGCTAGACAGATGAATTCTCAGTAACTTCTTTGTGTTGTGTGTATTCAACTCACAGAGTGGAACCTTTCTTTAGACAGAGCAGATTTGAAACACTCTTTTTGTGGATTTTACAAGTGGAGATTTCAAACAATTTGAGGCCTTTTGTATTAAAGGAAATATCTTCGTTTAAAACTAGACAGATACATTCTCAGAAACTACTTTGTGATGTGTGCGTTCAACTCACAGAGTTTCACCTTTCTTTTCATAGAGCAGTTTGGAAACACTCTGTTTGTTAAGTTTGCAAGAGGATATTTGGACCCCTTTGAGGCCTTCGTTGGAAACGGGATTTCTCAGTTAAATGCTAGACAGATGAATTCCCAGTAACTTCTTTGTGTTGTGTGTATTCAACTCACAGAGTTGAACCTTCCTTTAGACAGAGCAGTTTTGAAACACTCTTTTTGTGGAATTTGCAAGTGGAGAATTCAAGCGATTTGAGGCCAATCTTAGAAATCGAAATATCTTTGTATAAAAACTAGACAGAATCATTCTCAGAAACCACTTTGTGATGTGTGCGTTCAACTCACAGAGTTTAACCTTTCTTTTCACAGAGGAGTTTGGAAACACTCTGTTTCTTAAGTCTGCAAGGGGATATTTAGACCTCCTTGAGGCCTTCGTTGGAAACGGGATTTCTTCATATAAAGCTAGACAGATGAATTCCCAGTAACTTCTTTGTGTTGTGTGTATTCAACTCACAGAGTTGAACCTTTCTTTAGACAGAGCAGATTTGAAACACTCTTTTTGTGGATTTTACAATTGGAGATTTCAAACGATTTGAGGCCTTTTGTATTAAAGGAAATATCTTCGTTTTAAAACTAGACAGAACCATTCTCAGAAACTACTTTGTGATGTGTGCGTTCAACTCACAGAGTTTCACCTTTCTTTTCATAGAGCAGTTTGGAAACACTCTGTTTGTTAAGTTTGCAAGAGGATATTTGCACCCCTTTGAGGCCTTCGTTGGAAACGGGATTTCTCAGTTGAATGCTAGACAGATGAATTCCCAGTAACTTCTTTGTGTTGTGTGTATTCAACTCACAGAGTTGAACCTTCCTTTAGACAGAGCAGTTTTGAAACACTCTTTTTGTGGAATTTGCAAGTGGAGATTTCAAGCGATTTGAGGCCAATCTTAGAAATCGAAATATCTTTGTATAAAAACTAGACAGAATCATTCTCAGAAACCACTTTGTGATGTGTGCGTTCAACTCACAGAGTTTAACGTTTCTTTTCAAAGAGTAGTTTGGAAACACTCTGTTTCTTGAGTCTGCAAGGGGATATTTAGACCTCCTTGAGGCCTTCGTTGGAAACGGGATTTCTTCATATAAAGCTAGACAGATGAATTCTCAGTAACTTCTTTGTGTTGTGTGTATTCAACTCACAGAGTGGAACCTTTCTTTAGACAGAGCAGATTTGAAACACTCTTTTTGTGGATTTTACAAGTGGAGATTTCAAGCAATTTCAGGCCAACTGTATTAAAGGAAATATCTTCGTTTTAAAACTAGACAGAACCATTCTCAGAAACTACTTTGTGATGTGTGCGTTCAACTCAGAGTTTCACCTTTCTTTTCATAGAGCTGTTTGGAAACACTCTGTTTGTTAAGTGTGCAGGAGGATATTTGGACCCCTTTGAGGACTTCGTTGGAAACGGGATTTCTCAGTTAAATGCTAGACAGATGAATTCCCAGTAACTTCTTTGTGTTGTGTGTATTCAACTCACAGAGTTGAACCTTCCTTTAGACAGAGCAGTTTTGAAACACTCTTTTTGTGGAATTTGCAAGTGGAGATTTCAAGCGATTTGAGGCCAATCTTAGAAATCGAAATATCTTTGTATAAAAACTAGACAGAATCATTCTCAGAAACCACTTTGTGATGTGTGCGTTCAACTCACAGAGTTTAACCTTTCTTTTCATAGAGCAGTTTGGAAACACTCTGTTTGTTAAGTTTGCAAGAGAATATTTGGACCACTTTGAGGCCTTCGTTGGAAACGGGATTTCTCAGTTAAATGCTAGACAGATGAATTCCCAGTAACTTCTTTGCGTTGTGTGTATTCAACTCACAGAGTTGAACCTTCCTTTAGACAGAGCAGTTTTGAAACACTCTTTTTGTGGAATTTGCAAGTGTAGATTTCAAGCGATTTGAGGCCAATCTTAGAAATCGAAATATCTTTGTATAAAAATTAGACCGAATCATTCTCAGAAACCACTTTGTGATGTGTGCGTTCAACTCACAGAGTTTAACCTTTCTTTTCATAGAGCAGTTTGGAAACACTCTGTTTGTTAAGTTTGCAAGTGAATATTTGGACCACTTTGAGGACTTCGTTGGAAACGGGATTTCTCAGTTGAATGCTAGACAGATGAATTCCCAGTAACTTCTTTGCGTTGTGTGTATTCAACTCACAGAGTTGAACTTTCCTTTAGACAGAGCAGTTTTGAAACACTCTATTTGTGGAATTTGCAACTGGAGATTTCAAGCGATTTGAGGCCAATCTTAGAAATCGAAATATCTTTGTAGAAAAACTAGACAGAATCATTCTCAGAAAAAACTTTTTGATGTGTGCGTTCAACTCACAGAGTTTAACCTTTCTTTTCACAGAGCAGTTTGGAAACACTCTGTTTCTTAAGTCTGCAAGGGGATATTTAGACCTCCTTGAGGCCTTCGTTGGAAACGGGATTTCTTCATATAAAGCTAGACAGATGAATTCTCAGTAACTTCTTTGTGTTGTGTGTATTCAACTCACAGAGTTGAACCTTTCTTTAGACAGAGCAGATTTGAAACACTCTTTTTGTGGATTTTACAATTGGAGATTTCAAACGATTTGAGGCCTTTTGTATTAAAGGAAATATCTTCGTTTTAAAACTAGACAGAACCATTCTCAGAAACTTCTTTGTGATGTGTGCGTTCAACTCACAGAGTTTCACCTTTCTTTTCATAGAGCAGTTTGGAAACACTCTGTTTGTTAAGTTTGCAAGAGGATATTTGCACCCCTTTGAGGCCTTCGTTGTAAACGGGATTTCTCAGTTGAATGCTAGACAGATGAATTCCCAGTAACTTCTTTGTGTTGTGTGTATTCAACTCACAGAGTTGAACCTTCCTTTAGACAGAGCAGTTTTGAAACACTCTTTTTGTGGAATTTGCAAGTGGAGATTTCAAGCGATTTGAGGCCAATCTTAGAAATCGAAATATCTTTGTATAAAAACTAGACAGAATCATTCTCAGAAACCACTTTGTGATGTGTGCGTTCAACTCACAGAGTTTAACCTTTCTTTTCATAGAGGAGTTTGGAAACACTCTGTTTGTTAAGTTTGCAAGAGAATATTTGGACCATTTTGAGGCCTTCGTTGGAAACGGGATTTCTCAGTTGAATGCTAGACAGATGAATTCCCAGTAACATCTTTGCGTTGTGTGTGTTCAACTCACAGAGTTGAACCTTCCTTTAGACAGAGCAGTTTTGAAACACTCTTTTTGTGGAATTTGCAAGTGGAGATTTCAAGCGATTTGAGGCCAATCTTAGAAATCGAAATATCTTTGTATAAAAACTAGACAGAATCATTCTCAGAAAAAACTTTGTGATGTGTGCGTTCAACTCACAGAGTTTAACGTTTCTTTTCACAGAGCAGTTTGGAAACACTCTGTTTCTTAAGTCTGCAAGGGGATATTTAGACCTCCTTGAGGCCTTCGTTGGAAACGGGATTTCTTCATATAAAGCTAGACAGATGAATTCTCAGTAACTTCTTTGTGTTGTGTGTATTCAACTCACAGAGTGGAACCTTTCTTTAGACAGAGCAGATTTGAAACACTCTTTTTGTGGATTTTAGAATTGGAGATTTCAAACAATTTGAGGCCTTTTGTATTAAAGGAAATATCTTCGTTTAAAACTAGACAGATACATTCTCAGAAACTACTTTGTGATGTGTGCGTTCAACTCACAGAGTTTCACCTTTCTTTTCATAGAGCAGTTTGGAAACACTCTGTTTGTTAAGTTTGCAAGAGGATATTTGGACCCCTTTGAGGCCTTCGTTGGAAACGGGATTTCTCAGTTAAATGCTAGACAGATGAATTCCCAGTAACTTCTTTGTGTTGTGTGTATTCAACTCACAGAGTTGAACCTTCCTTTAGACAGAGCAGTTTTGAAACACTCTTTTTGTGGAATTTGCAAGTGGAGATTTCAAGCGATTTGAGGCCAATCTTAGAAATCGAAATATCTTTGTATAAAAACTAGACAGAATCATTCTCAGAAACCACTTTGTGATGTGTGCGTTCAACTCACAGAGTTTAAACTTTCTTTTCATAGAGCAGTTTGGAAACACTCTGTTTGTTAAGTTTGCAAGAGAATATTTGGACCACTTTGAGGCCTTCGTTGGAAACGGGATTTCTCAGCTAAATGCAAGACAGATGAATTCCCAGTAACTTCTTTGCGTTGTGTGTATTCAACTCACAGAGTTGAACCTTCCTTTAGACAGAGCAGTTTTGAAACACTATTTTTGTGGAATTTGCAAGTGGAGATTTCAAGCGATTTGAGGCCAATCTTAGAAATCGAAATATCTTTGTATAAAAACTAGACAGAATCATTCTCAGAAAAAACTTTGTGATGTGTGCGTTCAACTCACAGTTTAACCTTTCTTTTCATAGAGCAGTTTGTAAACACTCTGTTTCTTAAGTCTGCAAGGGGATATTTAGACCTCCTTGAGGCCTTCGTTGGAAACGGGGTTTCTTCATATAAAGCTAGACAGATGAATTCTCAGTAACTTCTTTGTGTTGTGTGTATTCAACTCACAGAGTGGAACCTTTCTTTAGACAGAGCAGATTTGAAACACTCTTTTTGTGGATTTTACAAGTGGAGATTTCAAACGATTTGAGTCCTATTGTATTAAAGGAACTATCTTCGTTTAAAACTAGACAGAACCATCCTCAGAAACTACTTTGTGATGTGTGCGTTCAACTCACAGAGTTTCACCTTTCTTTTCATAGAGCAGTTTGGAAACACTCTGTTTGTGAAGTTTGCAAGAGGGTATTTGGAACCCTTTGAGGCCTTCGTTGGAAACGAGATTTCTCATTTAAATGCTAGACAGATGAATTCCCAGTAACTTCTTTGTGTTGTGTGTATTCAACTCACAGAGTTGAACCTTTCTTTTCATAGAGCAGTTTGGAAACACTCTGTTTGTTAAGTTTGCAAGAGGATATTTGGACCCCTTTGAGGCCTTCGTTGGAAACGGGATTTCTCAGTTAAATGCTAGACAGATGAATTCCCAGTAACTTCTTTGTGTTGTGTGTATTCAACTCACAGAGTTGAACCTTCCTTTAGACAGAGCAGTTTTGAAACACTCTTTTTGTGGAATTTGCAAGTGGAGATTTCAAGCGATTTGAGGCCAATCTTAGAAATTGAAATATCTTTGTATAAAAACTAGACAGAATCATTCTCAGAAACCACTTTGTGATGTGTGCGTTCAACTCACAGAGTTTAACCTTTCTTTTCATAGAGCAGTTTGGAAACACTCTGTTTGTTAAGTTTGCAAGAGAATATTTGGACCATTTTGAGGCCTTCGTTGGAAACGGGATTTCTCAGTTGAATGCTAGACAGATGAATTCCCAGTAACATCTTTGCGTTGTGTGTATTCAACTCACAGAGTTGAACCTTCCTTTAGACAGAGCAGTTTTGAAACACTCTTTTTGTGGAATTTGCAAGTGGAGATTTCAAGCGATTTGAGGCCAATCTTAGAAATCGAAATATCTTTGTATAAAAACTGGACAGAATCATTCTCAGAAAAAACTTTGTGATGTGTGCGTTCAACTCACAGAGTTTAACCTTTCTTTTCACAGAGCAGTTTGGAAACACTCTGTTTCTTAAGTCTGCAAGGGGATATTTAGACGTCCTTGAGGCCTTCGTTGGAAACGGGATTTCTTCATATAAAGCTAGACAGATGAATTCTCAGTAACTTCTTTGTGTTGTGTGTATTCAACTCACAGAGTTGAACCTTTCTTTAGACAGAGCAGATTTGAAACACTCTTTTTGTGGATTTTACAATTGGAGATTTCAAACGATTTGAGGCCTTTTGTATTAAAGGAAATATGTTCGTTTTAAAACTACACAGAACCATTCTCAGAAACTACTTTTTGATGTGTGCGTTCAGCTCACAGAGTTTCACCTTTCTTTTCATAGAGCAGTTTGGAAACACTCTGTTTGTTACGTTTCAAGAGGATATTTGGACCCCTTTGAGGCCTTCGTTGGAAACGGGATTTCTCAGTTAAATGCTAGACAGATGAATTCCCAGTAACTTCTTTGTGTTGTGTGTATTCAACTCACAGAGTTGAACCTTTCTTTAGACAGAGCAGTTTTGAAACACTCTTTTTGTGGAATTTGCAAGTGGAGATTTCAAGCGATTTGAGGCCAATCTTAGAAATCGAAATATCTTTGTATAAAAACTAGACAGAATCATTCTCAGAAACCACTTTGTGATGTGTGCGTTCAACTCACAGAGTTTAACCTTTCTTTTCATAGAGCAGTTTGGAAACACTCTGTTTGTTAAGTTTGCAAGAGAATATTTGGACCACTTTGAGGCCTTCGTTGGAAACGGGATTTCTCAGCTAAATGCAAGACAGATGAATTCCCAGTAACTTCTTTGTGTTGTGTGTATTCAACTCACAGAGTTGAACCTTCCTTTAGACAGAGCAGTTTTGAAACACTCTTTTTGTGGAATTTGCAAATGGAGATTTCAAGCGATTTGAGGCCAATCTTAGAAATCGAAATATCTTTGTATAAAAACTGGACAGAATCATTCTCAGAAAAAACTTTGTGATGTGTGCGTTCAACTCACAGAGTTTAACCTTTCTTTTCACAGAGCAGTTTGGAAACACTCTGTTTCTTAAGTCTGCAAGGGGATATTTAGACGTCCTTGAGGCCTTCGTTGGAAACGGGATTTCTTCATATAAAGCTAGACAGATGAATTCTCAGTAACTTCTTTGTGTTGTGTGTATTCAACTCACAGAGTTGAACCTTTCTTTAGACAGAGCAGATTTGAAACACTCTTTTTGTGGATTTTACAATTGGAGATTTCAAACGATTTGAGGCCTTTTGTATTAAAGGAAATATGTTCGTTTTAAAACTACACAGAACCATTCTCAGAAACTACTTTTTGATGTGTGCGTTCAGCTCACAGAGTTTCACCTTTCTTTTCATAGAGCAGTTTGGAAACACTCTGTTTGTTACGTTTCAAGAGGATATTTGGACCCCTTTGAGGCCTTCGTTGGAAACGGGATTTCTCAGTTAAATGCTAGACAGATGAATTCCCAGTAACTTCTTTGTGTTGTGTGTATTCAACTCACAGAGTTGAACCTTTCTTTAGACAGAGCAGTTTTGAAACACTCTTTTTGTGGAATTTGCAAGTGGAGATTTCAAGCGATTTGAGGCCAATCTTAGAAATCGAAATATCTTTGTATAAAAACTAGACAGAATCATTCTCAGAAACCACTTTGTGATGTGTGCGTTCAACTCACAGAGTTTAACCTTTCTTTTCATAGAGCAGTTTGGAAACACTCTGTTTGTTAAGTTTGCAAGAGAATATTTGGACCACTTTGAGGCCTTCGTTGGAAACGGGATTTCTCAGCTAAATGCAAGACAGATGAATTCCCAGTAACTTCTTTGTGTTGTGTGTATTCAACTCACAGAGTTGAACCTTCCTTTAGACAGAGCAGTTTTGAAACACTCTTTTTGTGGAATTTGCAAATGGAGATTTCAAGCGATTTGAGGCCAATCTTAGAAATCGAAATATCTTTGTATAAAAACTAGACAGAATCATTCTCAGAAAAAACGTTGTGATGTGTGCGTTCAACTCACAGAGTTTAACCTTTCTTTTCATAGAGCAGTTTGTAAACACTCTGTTTCTTAAGTCTGCAAGGGGATATTTAGACCTCCTTGAGGCCTTCGTTGGAAACGGGGTTTCTTCATATAAAGCTAGACAGATGAATTCTCAGTAACTTCTTTGTGTTGTGTGTATTCAACTCACAGAGTGGAACCTTTCTTTAGACAGAGCAGATTTGAAACACTCTTTTTGTGGATTTTACAAGTGGAGATTTCAAACGATTTGAGGCCTTTTGTATTAAAGGAAATATCTTCGTTTAAAACTAGACAGAACCATTCTCAGAAACTACTTTGTGATGTGTGCGTTCAACTCACAGAGTTTCACCTTTCTTTTCATAGAGCAGTTTGGAAACACTCTGTTTGTTAAGTTTGCAAGAGGATATTTGGACCCCTTTGAGGCCTTCGTTGGAAACGGGATTTCTCAGTTAAATGGTAGACAGATGAATTCCCAGTAACTTCTTTGTGTTGTGTGTATTCAACTCACAGAGTTGAACCTTCCTTTAGACAGAGCAGTTTTGAAACACTCTTTTTGTGGAATTTGCAAGTGGAGATTTCAAGCGATTTGAGGCCAATCTTAGAAATCGAAATATCTTTGTATAAAAACTAGACAGAATCATTCTCAGAAACCACTTTGTGATGTGTGCGTTCAACTCACAGAGTTTAACCTTTCTTTTCATAGAGCAGTTTGGAAACACTCTGTTTGTTAAGTTTGCAAGAGAATATTTGGACCATTTTGAGGCCTTCGTTGGAAACGGGATTTCTCAGTTGAATGCTAGACAGATGAATTCCCAGTAACATCTTTGCGTTGTGTGTATTCAACTCACAGAGTTGAAATTTCCGTTAGACAGAGCAGTTTTGAAACACTCTTTTTGTGGAATTTGCAAGTGGAGATTTCAAGCGATTTGAGGCCAATCTTAGAAATCGAAATATCTTTGTATAAAAACTAGACAGAATCATTCTCAGAAAAAACTTTTTGATGTGTGCGTTCAACTCACAGAGTTTAACCTTTCTTTTCACAGAGCAGTTTGCAAACACTCTGTTTCTTAAGTCTGCAAGGGGATATTTAGACCTCCTTGAGGCCTTCGTTGGAAACGGGATTTCTTCATATAAAGCTAGACAGATGAATTCTCAGTAACTTCTTTGTATTGTGTGTACTCAACTCACAGAGTTGAACCTTTCTTTAGACAGAGCAGATTTGAAACACTCTTTTTGTGGATTTTACAATTGGAAATTTCAAACGATTTGAGGCCTTTTGTATTAAAGGAAATATCTTCGTTTTAAAACTAGACAGAACCATTCTCAGAAACTACTTTGTGATGTGTGCGTTCAACTCACAGAGTTTCACCTTTCTTTTCATAGAGCAGTTTGGAAACACTCTGTTTGTTAAGTTTGCAAGAGGATATTTGCACCCCTTTGAGGCCTTCGTTGGAAACGGGATTTCTCAGTTGAATGCTAGACAGATGAATTCCCAGTAACTTCTTTGTGTTGTGTGTATTCAACTCACAGAGTTGAACCTTCCTTTAGACAGAGCAGTTTTGAAACACTCTTTTTGTGGAATTTGCAAGTGGAGATTTCAAGCGATTTGAGGCCAATCTTAGAAATCGAAATATCTTTGTATAAAAACTAGACAGAATCATTCTCAGAAAAAACTTTGTGATGTGTGCGTTCAACTCACAGAGTTTAACGTTTCTTTTCATAGAGCAGTTTGGAAACACTCTGTTTCTTGAGTCTGCAAGGGGATATTTAGACCTCCTTGAGGCCTTCGTTGGAAACGGGATTTCTTCATATAAAGCTAGACAGATGAATTCTCAGTAACTTCTTTGTGTTGTGTGTATTCAACTCACAGAGTGGAACCTTTCTTTAGACAGAGCAGATTTGAAACACTCTTTTTGTGGATTTTACAAGTGGAGATTTCAAACAATTTGAGGCCTTTTGTATTAAAGGAAATATCTTCGTTTAAAACTAGACAGATACATTCTCAGAAACTACTTTGTGATGTGTGCGTTCAACTCACAGAGTTTCACCTTTCTTTTCATAGAGCAGTTTGGAAACACTCTGTTTGTTAAGTTTGCAAGAGGATATTTGGACCCCTTTGAGGCCTTCGTTGGAAACGGGATTTCTCAGTTAAATGCTAGACAGATGAATTCCCAGTAACTTCTTTGTGTTGTGTGTATTCAACTCACAGAGTTGAACCTTCCTTTAGACAGAGCAGTTTTGAAACACTCTTTTTGTGGAATTTGCAAGTGGAGATTTCAAGCGATTTGAGGCCAATCTTAGAAATCGAAATATCTTTGTATAAAAACTAGACAGAATCATTCTCAGAAACCACTTTGTGATGTGTGCGTTCAACTCACAGAGTTTAACCTTTCTTTTCATAGAGCAGTTTGGAAACACTCTGTTTGTTAAGTTTGCAAGAGAATATTTGGACCACTTTGAGGCCTTCGTTGGAAACGGGATTTCTCAGCTAAATGCAAGACAGATGAATTCCCAGTAACTTCTTTGCGTTGTGTGTATTCAACTCACAGAGTTGAACCTTCCTTTAGACAGAGCAGTTTTGAAACACTCTTTTTGTGGAATTTGCAAGTGGAGATTTCAAGCGATTTGAGGCCAATCTTAGAAATCGAAATATCTTTGTATAAAAACTAGACAGAATCATTCTCAGAAAAAACTTTGTGATGTGTGCGTTCAACTCACAGTTTAACCTTTCTTTTCATAGAGCAGTTTGTAAACACTCTGTTTCTTAAGTCTGCAAGGGGATATTTAGACCTCCTTGAGGCCTTCGTTGGAAACGGGGTTTCTTCATATAAAGCTAGACAGATGAATTCTCAGTAACTTCTTTGTGTTGTGTGTATTCAACTCACAGAGTGGAACCTTTCTTTAGACAGAGCAGATTTGAAACACTCTTTTTGTGGATTTTACAAGTGGAGATTTCAAACGATTTGTGGCCTTTTGTATTAAAGGAAATATCTTCGTTTAAAACTAGACAGAACCATTCTCAGAAACTACTTTGCGATGTGTGCGTTCAACTCACAGAGTTTCACCTTTCTTTTCATAGAGCAGTTTGGAAACACTCTGTTTGTTAAATTTGCAAGAGGATATTTGGACCCCTTTGAGGCCTTCGTTGGAAACGGGATTTCTCAGTTAAATGCTAGACAGATGAATTCCCCGTAACTTCTTTGTGTTGTGTGTATTCAACTCACAGAGTTGAACCTTCCTTTAGACAGAGCAGTTTTGAAACACTCTTTTTGTGGAATTTGCAAGTGGAGATTTCAAGCGATTTGAGGCCAATCTTAGAAATCGAAATATCTTTGTATAAAAACTAGACAGAATCATTCTCAGAAACCACTTTGTGATGTGTGCGTTCAACTCACAGAGTTTAACCTTTCTTTTCATAGAGCAGTTTGGAAACACTCTGTTTGTTAAGTTTGCAAGAGAATATTTGGACCATTTTGAGGCCTTCGTTGGAAACGGGATTTCTCAGTTGAATGCTAGACAGATGAATTCCCAGTAACATCTTTGCGTTGTGTGTATTCAACTCACAGAGTTGAACCTTCCTTTAGACAGAGCAGTTTTGAAACACTCTTTTTGTGGAATTTGCAAGTGGAGATTTCAAGCGATTTGAGGCCAATCTTAGAAATCGAAATATCTTTGTATAAAAACTAGACAGAATCATTCTCAGAAAAAACTTTGTGATGTGTGCGTTCAACTCACAGAGTTTAACGTTTCTTTTCACAGAGCAGTTTGGAAACACTCTGTTTCTTAAGTCTGCAAGGGGATATTTAGACCTCCTTGAGGCCTTCGTTGGAAACGGGATTTCTTCATATAAAGCTAGACAGATGAATTCTCAGTAACTTCTTTGTGTTGTGTGTATTCAACTCACAGAGTTGAACCTTTCTTTAGACAGAGCAGATTTGAAACACTCTTTTTGTGGATTTTACAATTGGAGATTTCAAACGATTTGAGGCCTTTTGTATTAAAGGAAATACCTTCGTTTTAAAACTAGACAGAACCATTCTCAAAAACTACTTTGTGATGTGTGCGTTCAACTCACAGAGTTTCACCTTTCTTTTAATAGAGCAGTTTGGAAACACTCTGTTTGTTAAGTTTGCAAGAGGATATTTGGACCCCTTTGAGGCCTTCGTTGGAAACGGGATTTCTCAGTTAAATGCTAGACAGATGAATTCCCAGTAACTTCTTTGCGTTGTGTGTATTCAACTCACAGAGTTGAACCTTCCTTTAGACAGAGCAGTTTTGAAACACTCTTTTTGTGGAATTTGCAAGTGGAGATTTCAAGCGATTTGAGGCCAATCTTAGAAATCGAAATATCTTTGTATAAAAACTAGACAGAATCATTCTCAGAAAAAACTTTTTGATGTGTGCGTTCAACTCACAGAGTTTAAACTTTCTTTTCACAGAGCAGTTTGGAAACACTCTGTTTCTTAAGTCTGCAAGGGGATATTTAGACCTCCTTGAGGCCTTCGTTGGAAACGGGATTTCTTCATATAAAGCTAGACAGATGAATTCTCAGTAACTTCTTTGTGTTGTGTGTATTCAACTCACAGAGTTGAACCTTCCTTTAGACAGAGCAGTTTTGAAACTCTCTTTTTGTGGATTTTACAATTGGAGATTTCAAACGATTTGAGGCCTTTTGTATTAAAGGAAATATCTTCGTTTTAAAACTAGACAGAACCATTCTCAGAAACTACTTTGTGATGTGTGCGTTCAACTCACAGAGTTTCACCTTTCTTTTCATAGAGCAGTTTGGAAACACTCTGTTTGTTAAGTTTGCAAGAGGATATTTGGACCCCTTTGAGGCCTTCGTTAGAAACGAGATTTCTCAGTTAAATGCTAGACAGATGAATTCCCAGTAACTTCTTTGTGTTGTGTGTATTCAACTCACAGAGTTGAACCTTCCTTTAGACAGAGCAGTTTTGAAACACTCTTTTTGTGGAATTTGCAAGTGGAGATTTCAAGCGATTTGAGGCCAATCTTAGAAATCGAAATATCTTTGTATAAAAACTAGACAGAATCATTCTCAGAAACCACTTTGTGATGTGGGCGTTCAACTCACAGAGTTTAACCTTTCTTTTCATAGAGCAGTTTGGAAACACTCTGTTTGTTAAGTTTGCAAGAGAATATTTGGACCATTTTGAGGCCTTCGTTGGAAACGGGATTTCTCAGTTGAATGCTAGACAGATGAATTCCCAGTAACATCTTTGCGTTGTGTGTATTCAACTCACAGAGCTGAACTTTCCGTTAGACAGAGCAGTTTTGAAACACTCTTTTTGTGGAATTTGCAAGTGGAGATTTCAAGCGATTTGAGGCCAATCTTAGAAATCGAAATATCTTTGTATAAAAACTAGACAGAATCATTCTCAGAAACCACTTTGTGATGTGTGCGTTCAACTCACAGAGTTTAACCTTTCTTTTCATAGAGCAGTTTGGAAACACTCTCTTTGTTAAGTTTGCAAGAGGATATTTGGACCATTTTGAGGCCTTCGTTGGAAACGGGATTTCTCAGTTGAATGCTAGACAGATGAATTCCCAGTAACATCTTTGCGTTGTGTGTATTCAACTCACAGAGTTGAAACTTCCTTTAGACAGAGCAGTTTTGAAGCACTCTTTTTGTGGAATTTGCAAGTGGAGATTTCAAGCGATTTGAGGCCAATCTTAGAAATCGAAATATCTTTGTATAAAAACTAGACAGAATCATTCTCAGAAACCACTTTGTAATGTGTGCGTTCAACTCACAGAGTTTAACCTTTCTTTTCACAGAGCAGTTTGGAAACACTCTCTTTCTTAAGTCTGCAAGGGGATATTTAGACCTCCTTGAGGCCTTCGTTGGAAACGGGATTTCTTCACATAAAGCTAGACAGATGAATTCTCAGTAACTTCTTTGTGTTGTGTGTACTCAACTCACAGAGTGGAACCTTTCTTTAGACAGAGCAGATTTGAAACACTCTTTTTGTGGATTTCACAAGTGGAGATTTCAAGCGATTTGAGGCCAACTGTATTAAAGGAAATATATTCGTTTTAAAACTAGACAGAACCATTCTCAGAAACTACTTTGTGATGTGTGCGTTCAACTCACAGAGTTTCACCTTTCTTTTCATAGAGCAGTTTGGAAACACTCTGTTTGTTAAGTTTGCAAGAGAATATTTGGACCACTTTGAGGCCTTCGTTGGAAACGGGATTTCTTCGTATAAAGCTAGACAGATGATTTCTCAGTAACTTCTTTGTGTTGTGTGTATTCAACTCACAGAGTTGAACCTTTCTTTAGACAGAGCAGATTTGAAACACTCTTTTTGTGTATTTTACAATTGGAGATTTCAAACGATTTGAGTCCTATTGTATTAAAGGAACTATCTTCGTTTAAAACTAGACAGAACCATTCTCAGAAACTACTTTGTGATGTGTGCGTTCAACTCACAGAGTTTCACCTTTCTTTTCATAGAGCAGTTTGGAAACACTCTGTTTGTTAAGTTTGCAAGACGATATTTGGAACCCTTTGAGGCCTTCGTTGGAAACGGGATTTCTCAGTTAAATGCTAGACAGATGAATTCCCAGTAACTTCTTTGTGTTGTGTGTATTCAACTCACAGAGTTGATCCTTCCTTTCGACAGAGAAGTTTTGAAACACTCTTTTTGTGGAATTTGCAAGTGGAGATTTCAAGCGATTTGAGGCCAATCTTAGAAATCGAAATATCTTTGTATAAAAACTAGACAGAATCATTCTCAGAAACCACTTTGTGATGTGTGCGTTCAACTCACAGAGTTTAACCTTTCTTTTCATAGAGCAGTTTGGAAACACTCTGTTTGTTAAGTTTGCAAGAGAATATTTGGACCACTTTGAGGCCTTCGTTGGAAACGGGATTTCTCAGCTAAATGCAAGACAGATGAATTCCCAGTAACTTCTTTGCGTTGTGTGTATTCAACTCACAGAGTTGAACCTTCCTTTAGACAGAGCAGTTTTGAAACACTCTTTTTGTGGAATTTGCAAGTGGAGATTTCAAGCGATTTGAGGCCAATCTTAGAAATCGAAATATCTTTGTATAAAATCTAGACAGAATCATTCTCACAAAAAACTTTGTGATGTGTGCGTTCAACTCACAGAGTTTAACCTTTCTTTTCATAGAGCAGTTTGGAAACACTCTGTTTCTTAAGTCTGCAAGGGGATATTTAGACCTCCTTGAGGCCTTCGTTGGAAACGGGGTTTCTTCATATAAAGCTAGACAGATGAATTCTCAGTAACTTCTTTGTGTTGTGTGTACTCAACTCACAGAGTGGAACCTTTCTTTAGACAGAGCAGATTTGAAACACTCCTTTTGTGGATTTCACAAGTGGAGATTTCAAGCGATTTGAGGCCAACTGTATTAAAGGAAATATCTTCGTTTTAAAACTAGACAGAACCATTCTCAGAAACTACTTTGTGATGTGTGCGTTCAACTCACAGAGTTTCACCTTTCTTTTCATAGAGCAGTTTGGAAACACTCTGTTTGTTAAGTTTGCAGGAGGATATTTGGACCCATTTGAGGCCTTCGTTGGAAACGGGATTTCTCAGTTAAATGCTAGACAGATGAATTCCCAGTAACTTCTATGTGTTGTGTGTATTCAACTCACAGAGTTGAACCTTCCTTTGGACAGAGCAGTTTTGAAACACTCTTTTTGTGGAATTTGCAAGTGGAGATTTCAAGCGATTTGAGGCCAATCTTAGAAATCGAAATATCTTTGTATAAAAACTAGACAGAATCATTCTCAGAAACCACTTTGTGATGTGTGCGTTCAACTCACAGAGTTTAACCTTTCTTTTCATAGAGCAGTTTGGAAACACTCTGTTTGTTAAGTTTGCAAGAGAATATTTGGACCACTTTGAGGCCTTCGTTGGAAACGGGATTTCTCAGCTAAATGCAAGAAAGATGAATTCCCAGTAACTACTTTGCGTTGTGTGTATTCAACTCACAGAGTTGAACCTTCCTTTAGACAGAGCAGTTTTGAAACACTCTTTTTGTGGAATTTGCAAGTGGAGATTTCAAGCGATTTGAGGCCAATCTTAGAAATCGAAATATCTTTGTATAAAAACTAGACAGAATCATTCTCAGAAAAAACTTTGTGATGTGTGCGTTCAACTCACAGTTTAACCTTTCTTTTCATAGAGCAGTTTGTAAACACTCTGTTTCTTAAGTCTGCAAGGGGATATTTAGACCTCCTTGAGGCCTTCGTTTGAAACGGGGTTTCTTCATATAAAGCTAGACAGATGAATTCTCAGTAACTTCTTTGTGTTGTGTGTATTCAACTCACAGAGTGGAACCTTTCTTTAGACAGAGCAGATTTGAAACACTCTTTTTGTGGATTTTACAAGTGGAGATTTCAAACGATTTGAGGCCTTTTGTATTAAAGGAAATATCTTCGTTTAAAACTAGACAGAACCATTCTCAGAAACTACTTTGTGATGTGTGCGTTCAACTCACAGAGTTTCACCTTTCTTTTCATAGAGCAGTTTGGAAACACTCTGTTTGTTAAATTTGCAAGAGGATATTTGGACCCCTTTGAGGCCTTCGTTGGAAACGGGATTTCTCAGTTAAATGCTAGACAGATGAATTCCCCGTAACTTCTTTGTGTTGTGTGTATTCAACTCACAGAGTTGAACCTTCCTTTAGACAGAGCAGTTTTGAAACACTCTTTTTGTGGAATTTGCAAGTGGAGATTTCAAGCGATTTGAGGCCAATCTTAGAAATCGAAATATCTTTGTATAAAAACTAGACAGAATCATTCTCAGAAACCACTTTGTGATGTGTGCGTTCAACTCACAGAGTTTAACCTTTCTTTTCATAGAGCAGTTTGGAAACACTCTGTTTGTTAAGTTTGCAAGAGAATATTTGGACCATTTTGAGGCCTTCGTTGGAAACGGGATTTCTCAGTTGAATGCTAGACAGATGAATTCCCAGTAACATCTTTGCGTTGTGTGTATTCAACTCACAGAGTTGAACCTTCCTTTAGACAGAGCAGTTTTGAAACACTCTTTTTGTGGAATTTGCAAGTGGAGATTTCAAGCGACTTGAGGCCAATCTTAGAAATCGAAATATCTTTGTATAAAAACTAGACAGAATCATTCTCAGAAAAAACTTTGTGATGTGTGCGTTCAACTCACAGAGTTTAACGTTTCTTTTCACAGAGCAGTTTGGAAACACTCTGTTTCTTAAGTCTGCAAGGGGATATTTAGACCTCCTTGAGGCCTTCGTTGGAAACGGGATTTCTTCATATAAAGCTAGACAGATGAATTCTCAGTAACTTCTTTGTGTTGTGTGTATTCAACTCACAGAGTTGAACCTTTCTTTAGACAGAGCAGATTTGAAACACTCTTTTTGTGGATTTTACAATTGGAGATTTCAAACGATTTGAGGCCTTTTGTATTAAAGGAAATATCTTCGTTTTAAAACTAGACAGAACCATTCTCAAAAACTACTTTGTGATGTGTGCGTTCAACTCACAGAGTTTCACCTTTCTTTTAATAGAGCAGTTTGGAAACACTCTGTTTGTTAAGTTTGCAAGAGGATATTTGGACCCCTTTGAGGCCTTCGTTGGAAACGGGATTTCTCAGTTAAATGCTAGACAGATGAATTCCCAGTAACTTCTTTGCGTTGTGTGTATTCAACTCACAGAGTTGAACCTTCCTTTAGACAGAGCAGTTTTGAAACACTCTTTTTGTGGAATTTGCAAGTGGAGATTTCAAGCGATTTGAGGCCAATCTTAGAAATCGAAATATCTTTGTATAAAAACTAGACAGAATCATTCTCAGAAAAAACTTTGTGATGTGTGCGTTCAACTCACAGAGTTTAAACTTTCTTTTCACAGAGCAGTTTGGAAACACTCTGTTTCTTAAGTCTGCAAGGGGATATTTAGACCTCCTTGAGGCCTTCGTTGGAAACGGGATTTCTTCATATAAAGCTAGACAGATGAATTCTCAGTAACTTCTTTGTGTTGTGTGTATTCAACTCACAGAGTTGAACCTTCCTTTAGACAGAGCAGTTTTGAAACTCTCTTTTTGTGGATTTTACAATTGGAGATTTCAAACGATTTGAGGCCTTTTGTATTAAAGGAAATATCTTCGTTTTAAAACTAGACAGAACCATTCTCAGAAACTACTTTGTGATGTGTGCGTTCAACTCACAGAGTTTCACCTTTCTTTTCATAGAGCAGTTTGGAAACACTCTGTTAAGTTTGCAAGAGGATATTTGGACCCCTTTGAGGCCTTCGTTAGAAACGAGATTTCTCAGTTAAATGCTAGACAGATGAATTCCCAGTAACTTCTTTGTGTTGTGTGTATTCAACTCACAGAGTTGAACCTTCCTTTAGACAGAGCAGTTTTGAAACACTCTTTTTGTGGAATTTGCAAGTGGAGATTTCAAGCGATTTGAGGCCAATCTTAGAAATCGAAATATCTTTGTATAAAAACTAGACAGAATCATTCTCAGAAACCACTTTGTGATGTGGGCGTTCAACTCACAGAGTTTAACGTTTCTTTTCACAGAGCAGTTTGGAAACACTCTGTTTCTTAAGTCTGCAAGGGGATATTTAGACCTCCTTGAGGCCTTCGTTGGAAACGGGATTTCTTCATATAAAGCTAGACAGATGAATTCTCAGTAACTTCTTTGTGTTGTGTGTATTCAACTCACAGAGTTGAACCTTTCTTTAGACAGAGCAGATTTGAAACACTCTTTTTGTGGATTTTAGAATTGGAGATTTCAAACAATTTGAGGCCTTTTGTATTAAAGGAAATATCTTCGTTTAAAACTAGACAGATACATTCTCAGAAACTACTTTGTGATGTGTGCGTTCAACTCACAGAGTTTCACCTTTCTTTTCATAGAGCAGTTTGGAAACACTCTGTTTGTTAAGTTTGCAAGAGGATATTTGGACCCCTTTGAGGCCTTCGTTGGAAACGGGATTTCTCAGTTAAATGCTAGACAGATGAATTCCCAGTAACTTCTTTGTGTTGTGTGTATTCAACTCACAGAGTTGAACCTTCCTTTAGACAGAGCAGTTTTGAAACACTCTTTTTGTGGAATTTGCAAGTGGAGATTTCAAGCGATTTGAGGCCAATCTTAGAAATCGAAATATCTTTGTATAAAAACTAGACAGAATCATTCTCAGAAACCACTTTGTGATGTGTGCGTTCAACTCACAGAGTTTAAACTTTCTTTTCATAGAGCAGTTTGGAAACACTCTGTTTGTTAAGTTTGCAAGAGAATATTTGGACCACTTTGAGGCCTTCGTTGGAAACGGGATTTCTCAGCTAAATGCAAGACAGATGAATTCCCAGTAACTTCTTTGCGTTGTGTGTATTCAACTCACAGAGTTGAACCTTCCTTTAGACAGAGCAGTTTTGAAACACTATTTTTGTGGAATTTGCAAGTGGAGATTTCAAGCGATTTGAGGCCAATCTTAGAAATCGAAATATCTTTGTATAAAAACTAGACAGAATCATTCTCAGAAAAAACTTTGTGATGTGTGCGTTCAACTCACAGTTTAACCTTTCTTTTCATAGAGCAGTTTGTAAACACTCTGTTTCTTAAGTCTGCAAGGGGATATTTAGACCTCCTTGAGGCCTTCGTTGGAAACGGGGTTTCTTCATATAAAGCTAGACAGATGAATTCTCAGTAACTTCTTTGTGTTGTGTGTATTCAACTCACAGAGTGGAACCTTTCTTTAGACAGAGCAGATTTGAAACACTCTTTTTGTGGATTTTACAAGTGGAGATTTCAAACGATTTGAGTCCTATTGTATTAAAGGAACTATCTTCGTTTAAAACTAGACAGAACCATCCTCAGAAACTACTTTGTGATGTGTGCGTTCAACTCACAGAGTTTCACCTTTCTTTTCATAGAGCAGTTTGGAAACACTCTGTTTGTGAAGTTTGCAAGAGGGTATTTGGAACCCTTTGAGGCCTTCGTTGGAAACGAGATTTCTCATTTAAATGCTAGACAGATGAATTCCCAGTAACTTCTTTGTGTTGTGTGTATTCAACTCACAGAGTTGAACCCTTCTTTTCATAGAGCAGTTTGGAAACACTCTGTTTGTTAAGTTTGCAAGAGGATATTTGGACCCCTTTGAGGCCTTCGTTGGAAACGGGATTTCTCAGTTAAATGCTAGACAGATGAATTCCCAGTAACTTCTTTGTGTTGTGTGTATTCAACTCACAGAGTTGAACCTTCCTTTAGACAGAGCAGTTTTGAAACACTCTTTTTGTGGAATTTGCAAGTGGAGATTTCAAGCGATTTGAGGCCAATCTTAGAAATTGAAATATCTTTGTATAAAAACTAGACAGAATCATTCTCAGAAACCACTTTGTGATGTGTGCGTTCAACTCACAGAGTTTAACCTTTCTTTTCATAGAGCAGTTTGGAAACACTCTGTTTGTTAAGTTTGCAAGAGAATATTTGGACCATTTTGAGGCCTTCGTTGGAAACGGGATTTCTCAGTTGAATGCTAGACAGATGAATTCCCAGTAACATCTTTGCGTTGTGTGTATTCAACTCACAGAGTTGAACCTTCCTTTAGACAGAGCAGTTTTGAAACACTCTTTTTGTGGAATTTGCAAGTGGAGATTTCAAGCGATTTGAGGCCAATCTTAGAAATCGAAATATCTTTGTATAAAAACTGGACAGAATCATTCTCAGAAAAAACTTTGTGATGTGTGCGTTCAACTCACAGAGTTTAACCTTTCTTTTCACAGAGCAGTTTGGAAACACTCTGTTTCTTAAGTCTGCAAGGGGATATTTAGACGTCCTTGAGGCCTTCGTTGGAAACGGGATTTCTTCATATAAAGCTAGACAGATGAATTCTCAGTAACTTCTTTGTGTTGTGTGTATTCAACTCACAGAGTTGAACCTTTCTTTAGACAGAGCAGATTTGAAACACTCTTTTTGTGGATTTTACAATTGGAGATTTCAAACGATTTGAGGCCTTTTGTATTAAAGGAAATATGTTCGTTTTAAAACTACACAGAACCATTCTCAGAAACTACTTTTTGATGTGTGCGTTCAGCTCACAGAGTTTCACCTTTCTTTTCATAGAGCAGTTTGGAAACACTCTGTTTGTTAAGTTTCAAGAGGATATTTGGACCCCTTTGAGGCCTTCGTTGGAAACGGGATTTCTCAGTTAAATGCTAGACAGATGAATTCCCAGTAACTTCTTTGTGTTGTGTGTATTCAACTCACAGAGTTGAACCTTCCTTTAGACAGAGCAGTTTTGAAACACTCTTTTTGTGGAATTTGCAAGTGGAGATTTCAAGCGATTTGAGGCCAATCTTAGAAATCGAAATATCTTTGTATAAAAACTAGACAGAATCATTCTCAGAAACCACTTTGTGATGTGTGCGTTCAACTCACAGAGTTTAACCTTTCTTTTCATAGAGCAGTTTGGAAACACTCTGTTTGTTAAGTTTGCAAGAGAATATTTGGACCATTTTGAGGCCTTCGTTGGAAACGGGATTTCTCAGTTGAATGCTAGACAGATGAATTCCCAGTAACATCTTTGCGTTGTGTGTATTCAACTCACAGAGTTGAACCTTCCTTTAGACAGAGCAGTTTTGAAACACTCTTTTTGTGGAATTTGCAAGTGGAGATTTCAAGCGATTTGAGGCCAATCTTAGGAATCGAAATATCTTTGTATAAAAACTAGACAGAATCATTCTCAGAAAAAACTTTGTGATGTGTGCGTTCAACTCACAGAGTTTAACGTTTCTTTTCACAGAGCAGTTTGGAAACACTCTGTTTCTTAAGTCTGCAAGGGGATATTTAGACCTCCTTGAGGCCTTCGTTGGAAACGGGATTTCTTCATATAAAGCTAGACAGATGAATTCTCAGTAACTTCTTTGTGTTGTGTGTATTCAACTCACAGAGTTGAACCTTTCTTTAGACAGAGCAGATTTGAAACACTCTTTTTGTGGATTTTACAATTGGAGATTTCAAACGATTTGAGGCCTTTTGTATTAAAGGAAATATCTTCGTTTTAAAACTAGACAGAACCATTCTCAAAAACTACTTTGTGATGTGTGCGTTCAACTCACAGAGTTTCACCTTTCTTTTAATAGAGCAGTTTGGAAACACTCTGTTTGTTAAGTTTGCAAGAGGATATTTGGACCCCTTTGAGGCCTTCGTTGGAAACGGGATTTCTCAGTTAAATGCTAGACAGATGAATTCCCAGTAACTTCTTTGCGTTGTGTGTATTCAACTCACAGAGTTGAACCTTCCTTTAGACAGAGCAGTTTTGAAACACTCTTTTTGTGGAATTTGCAAGTGGAGATTTCAAGCGATTTGAGGCCAATCTTAGAAATCGAAATATCTTTGTATAAAAACTAGACAGAATCATTCTCAGAAAAAACTTTGTGATGTGTGCGTTCAACTCACAGAGTTTAAACTTTCTTTTCACAGAGCAGTTTGGAAACACTCTGTTTCTTAAGTCTGCAAGGGGATATTTAGACCTCCTTGAGGCCTTCGTTGGAAACGGGATTTCTTCATATAAAGCTAGACAGATGAATTCTCAGTAACTTCTTTGTGTTGTGTGTATTCAACTCACAGAGTTGAACCTTCCTTTAGACAGAGCAGTTTTGAAACTCTCTTTTTGTGGATTTTACAATTGGAGATTTCAAATGATTTGAGGCCTTTTGTATTAAAGGAAATATCTTCGTTTTAAAACTAGACAGAACCATTCTCAGAAACTACTTTGTGATGTGTGCGTTCAACTCACAGAGTTTCACCTTTCTTTTCATAGAGCAGTTTGGAAACACTCTGTTTGTTAAGTTTGCAAGAGGATATTTGGACCCCTTTGAGGCCTTCGTTAGAAACGAGATTTCTCAGTTAAATGCTAGACAGATGAATTCCCAGTAACTTCTTTGTGTTGTGTGTATTCAACTCACAGAGTTGAACCTTCCTTTAGACAGAGCAGTTTTGAAACACTCTTTTTGTGGAATTTGCAAGTGGAGATTTCAAGCGATTTGAGGCCAATCTTAGAAATCGAAATATCTTTGTATAAAAACTAGACAGAATCATTCTCAGAAACCACTTTGTGATGTGGGCGTTCAACTCACAGAGTTTAACGTTTCTTTTCACAGAGCAGTTTGGAAACACTCTGTTTCTTAAGTCTGCAAGGGGATATTTAGACCTCCTTGAGGCCTTCGTTGGAAACGGGATTTCTTCATATAAAGCTAGACAGATGAATTCTCAGTAACTTCTTTGTGTTGTGTGTATTCAACTCACAGAGTTGAACCTTTCTTTAGACAGAGCAGATTTGAAACACTCTTTTTGTGGATTTTAGAATTGGAGATTTCAAACAATTTGAGGCCTTTTGTATTAAAGGAAATATCTTCGTTTAAAACTAGACAGATACATTCTCAGAAACTACTTTGTGATGTGTGCGTTCAACTCACAGAGTTTCACCTTTCTTTTCATAGAGCAGTTTGGAAACACTCTGTTTGTTAAGTTTGCAAGAGGATATTTGGACCCCTTTGAGGCCTTCGTTGGAAACGGGATTTCTCAGTTAAATGCTAGACAGATGAATTCCCAGTAACTTCTTTGTGTTGTGTGTATTCAACTCACAGAGTTGAACCTTCCTTTAGACAGAGCAGTTTTGAAACACTCTTTTTGTGGAATTTGCAAGTGGAGATTTCAAGCGATTTGAGGCCAATCTTAGAAATCGAAATATCTTTGTATAAAAACTAGACAGAATCATTCTCAGAAACCACTTTGTGATGTGTGCGTTCAACTCACAGAGTTTAACCTTTCTTTTCATAGAGCAGTTTGGAAACACTCTGTTTGTTAAGTTTGCAAGAGAATATTTGGACCACTTTGAGGCCTCCGTTGGAAACGGGATTTCTCAGCTAAATGCAAGACAGATGAATTCCCAGTAACTTCTTTGCGTTGTGTGTATTCAACTCACAGAGTTGAACCTTCCTTTAGACAGAGCAGTTTTGAAACACTATTTTTGTGGAATTTGCAAGTGGAGATTTCAAGCGATTTGAGGCCAATCTTAGAAATCGAAATATCTTTGTATAAAAACTAGACAGAATCATTCTCAGAAAAAACTTTGTGATGTGTGCGTTCAACTCACAGTTTAACCTTTCTTTTCATAGAGCAGTTTGTAAACACTCTGTTTCTTAAGTCTGCAAGGGGATATTTAGACCTCCTTGAGGCCTTCGTTGGAAACGGGGTTTCTTCATATAAAGCTAGACAGATGAATTCTCAGTAACTTCTTTGTGTTGTGTGTATTCAACTCACAGAGTGGAACCTTTCTTTAGACAGAGCAGATTTGAAACACTCTTTTTGTGGATTTTACAAGTGGAGATTTCAAACGATTTGAGTCCTATTGTATTAAAGGAACTATCTTCGTTTAAAACTAGACAGAACCATCCTCAGAAACTACTTTGTGATGTGTGCGTTCAACTCACAGAGTTTCACCTTTCTTTTCATAGAGCAGTTTGGAAACACTCTGTTTGTGAAGTTTGCAAGAGGGTATTTGGAACCCTTTGAGGCCTTCGTTGGAAACGAGATTTCTCATTTAAATGCTAGACAGATGAATTCCCAGTAACTTCTTTGTGTTGTGTGTATTCAACTCACAGAGTTGAACCTTTCTTTTCATAGAGCAGTTTGGAAACACTCTGTTTGTTAAGTTTGCAAGAGGATATTTGGACCCCTTTGAGGCCTTCGTTGGAAACGGGATTTCTCAGTTAAATGCTAGACAGATGAATTCCCAGTAACTTCTTTGTGTTGTGTGTATTCAACTCACAGAGTTGAACCTTCCTTTAGACAGAGCAGTTTTGAAACACTCTTTTTGTGGAATTTGCAAGTGGAGATTTCAAGCGATTTGAGGCCAATCTTAGAAATTGAAATATCTTTGTATAAAAACTAGACAGAATCATTCTCAGAAACCACTTTGTGATGTGTGCGTTCAACTCACAGAGTTTAACCTTTCTTTTCATAGAGCAGTTTGGAAACACTCTGTTTGTTAAGTTTGCAAGAGAATATTTGGACCATTTTGAGGCCTTCGTTGGAAACGGGATTTCTCAGTTGAATGCTAGACAGATGAATTCCCAGTAACATCTTTGCGTTGTGTGTATTCAACTCACAGAGTTGAACCTTCCTTTAGACAGAGCAGTTTTGAAACACTCTTTTTGTGGAATTTGCAAGTGGAGATTTCAAGCGATTTGAGGCCAATCTTAGAAATCGAAATATCTTTGTATAAAAACTGGACAGAATCATTCTCAGAAAAAACTTTGTGATGTGTGCGTTCAACTCACAGAGTTTAACCTTTCTTTTCACAGAGCAGTTTGGAAACACTCTGTTTCTTAAGTCTGCAAGGGGATATTTAGACGTCCTTGAGGCCTTCGTTGGAAACGGGATTTCTTCATATAAAGCTAGACAGATGAATTCTCAGTAACTTCTTTGTGTTGTGTGTATTCAACTCACAGAGTTGAACCTTTCTTTAGACAGAGCAGATTTGAAACACTCTTTTTGTGGATTTTACAATTGGAGATTTCAAACGATTTGAGGCCTTTTGTATTAAAGGAAATATGTTCGTTTTAAAACTACACAGAACCATTCTCAGAAACTACTTTTTGATGTGTGCGTTCAGCTCACAGAGTTTCACCTTTCTTTTCATAGAGCAGTTTGGAAACACTCTGTTTGTTAAGTTTCAAGAGGATATTTGGACCCCTTTGAGGCCTTCGTTGGAAACGGGATTTCTCAGTTAAATGCTAGACAGATGAATTCCCCGTAACTTCTTTGTGTTGTGTGTATTCAACTCACAGAGTTGAACCTTCCTTTAGACAGAGCAGTTTTGAAACACTCTTTTTGTGGAATTTGCAAGTGGAGATTTCAAGCGATTTGAGGCCAATCTTAGAAATCGAAATATCTTTGTATAAAAACTAGACAGAATCATTCTCAGAAACCACTTTGTGATGTGTGCGTTCAACTCACAGAGTTTAACCTTTCTTTTCATAGAGCAGTTTGGAAACACTCTGTTTGTTAAGTTTGCAAGAGAATATTTGGACCATTTTGAGGCCTTCGTTGGAAACGGGATTTCTCAGTTGAATGCTAGACAGATGAATTCCCAGTAACATCTTTGCGTTGTGTGTATTCAACTCACAGAGTTGAACCTTCCTTTAGACAGAGCAGTTTTGAAACACTCTTTTTGTGGAATTTGCAAGTGGAGATTTCAAGCGATTTGAGGCCAATCTTAGAAATCGAAATATCTTTGTATAAAAACTAGACAGAATCATTCTCAGAAAAAACTTTGTGATGTGTGCGTTCAACTCACAGAGTTTAACGTTTCTTTTCACAGAGCAGTTTGGAAACACTCTGTTTCTTAAGTCTGCAAGGGGATATTTAGACCTCCTTGAGGCCTTCGTTGGAAACGGGATTTCTTCATATAAAGCTAGACAGATGAATTCTCAGTAACTTCTTTGTGTTGTGTGTATTCAACTCACAGAGTTGAACCTTTCTTTAGACAGAGCAGATTTGAAACACTCTTTTTGTGGATTTTACAATTGGAGATTTCAAACGATTTGAGGCCTTTTGTATTAAAGGAAATATCTTCGTTTTAAAACTAGACAGAACCATTCTCAAAAACTACTTTGTGATGTGTGCGTTCAACTCACAGAGTTTCACCTTTCTTTTAATAGAGCAGTTTGGAAACACTCTGTTTGTTAAGTTTGCAAGAGGATATTTGGACCCCTTTGAGGCCTTCGTTGGAAACGGGATTTCTCAGTTAAATGCTAGACAGATGAATTCCCAGTAACTTCTTTGCGTTGTGTGTATTCAACTCACAGAGTTGAACCTTCCTTTAGACAGAGCAGTTTTGAAACACTCTTTTTGTGGAATTTGCAAGTGGAGATTTCAAGCGATTTGAGGCCAATCTTAGAAATCGAAATATCTTTGTATAAAAACTAGACAGAATCATTCTCAGAAAAAACTTTGTGATGTGTGCGTTCAACTCACAGAGTTTAAACTTTCTTTTCACAGAGCAGTTTGGAAACACTCTGTTTCTTAAGTCTGCAAGGGGATATTTAGACCTCCTTGAGGCCTTCGTTGGAAACGGGATTTCTTCATATAAAGCTAGACAGATGAATTCTCAGTAACTTCTTTGTGTTGTGTGTATTCAACTCACAGAGTTGAACCTTCCTTTAGACAGAGCAGTTTTGAAACTCTCTTTTTGTGGATTTTACAATTGGAGATTTCAAACGATTTGAGGCCTTTTGTATTAAAGGAAATATCTTCGTTTTAAAACTAGACAGAACCATTCTCAGAAACTACTTTGTGATGTGTGCGTTCAACTCACAGAGTTTCACCTTTCTTTTCATAGAGCAGTTTGGAAACACTCTGTTTGTTAAGTTTGCAAGAGGATATTTGGACCCCTTTGAGGCCTTCGTTAGAAACGAGATTTCTCAGTTAAATGCTAGACAGATGAATTCCCAGTAACTTCTTTGTGTTGTGTGTATTCAACTCACAGAGTTGAACCTTCCTTTAGACAGAGCAGTTTTGAAACACTCTTTTTGTGGAATTTGCAAGTGGAGATTTCAAGCGATTTGAGGCCAATCTTAGAAATCGAAATATCTTTGTATAAAAACTAGACAGAATCATTCTCAGAAACCACTTTGTGATGTGGGCGTTCAACTCACAGAGTTTAACCTTTCTTTTCATAGAGCAGTTTGGAAACACTCTGTTTGTTAAGTTTGCAAGAGAATATTTGGACCATTTTGAGGCCTTCGTTGGAAACGGGATTTCTCAGTTGAATGCTAGACAGATGAATTCCCAGTAACATCTTTGCGTTGTGTGTATTCAACTCACAGAGCTGAACTTTCCGTTAGACAGAGCAGTTTTGAAACACTCTTTTTGTGGAATTTGCAAGTGGAGATTTCAAGCGATTTGAGGCCAATCTTAGAAATCGAAATATCTTTGTATAAAAACTAGACAGAATCATTCTCAGAAACCACTTTGTGATGTGTGCGTTCAACTCACAGAGTTTAACCTTTCTTTTCATAGAGCAGTTTGGAAACACTCTCTTTGTTAAGTTTGCAAGAGGATATTTGGACCATTTTGAGGCCTTCGTTGGAAACGGGATTTCTCCGTTGAATGCTAGACAGATGAATTCCCAGTAACATCTTTGCGTTGTGTGTATTCAACTCACAGAGTTGAAACTTCCTTTAGACAGAGCAGTTTTGAAGCACTCTTTTTGTGGAATTTGCAAGTGGAGATTTCAAGCGATTTGAGGCCAATCTTAGAAATCGAAATATCTTTGTATAAAAACTAGACAGAATCATTCTCAGAAACCACTTTGTAATGTGTGCGTTCAACTCACAGAGTTTAACCTTTCTTTTCACAGAGCAGTTTGGAAACACTCTCTTTCTTATGTCTGCAAGGGGATATTTAGACCTCCTTGAGGCCTTCGTTGGAAACGGGATTTCTTCACATAAAGCTAGACAGATGAATTCTCAGTAACTTCTTTGTGTTGTGTGTACTCAACTCACAGAGTGGAACCTTTCTTTAGACAGAGCAGATTTGAAACACTCTTTTTGTGGATTTCACAAGTGGAGATTTCAAGCGATTTGAGGCCAACTGTATTAAAGGAAATATATTCGTTTTAAAACTAGACAGAACCATTCTCAGAAACTACTTTGTGATGTGTGCGTTCAACTCACAGAGTTTCACCTTTCTTTTCATAGAGCAGTTTGGAAACACTCTGTTTGTTAAGTTTGCAAGAGAATATTTGGACCACTTTGAGGCCTTCGTTGGAAACGGGATTTCTTCGTATAAAGCTAGACAGATGATTTCTCAGTAACTTCTTTGTGTTGTGTGTATTCAACTCACAGAGTTGAACCTTTCTTTAGACAGAGCAGATTTGAAACACTCTTTTTGTGTATTTTACAATTGGAGATTTCAAACGATTTGATTCCTATTGTATTAAAGGAACTATCTTCGTTTAAAACTAGACAGAACCATTCTCAGAAACTACTTTGTGATGTGTGCGTTCAACTCACAGAGTTTCACCTTTCTTTTCATAGAGCAGTTTGGAAACACTCTGTTTGTTAAGTTTGCAAGACGATATTTGGAACCCTTTGAGGCCTTCGTTGGAAACGGGATTTCTCAGTTAAATGCTAGACAGATGAATTCCCAGTAACTTCTTTGTGTTGTGTGTATTCAACTCACAGAGTTGATCCTTCCTTTCGACAGAGAAGTTTTGAAACACTCTTTTTGTGGAATTTGCAAGTGGAGATTTCAAGCGATTTGAGGCCAATCTTAGAAATCGAAATATCTTTGTATAAAAACTAGACAGAATCATTCTCAGAAACCACTTTGTGATGTGTGCGTTCAACTCACAGAGTTTAACCTTTCTTTTCATAGAGCAGTTTGGAAACACTCTGTTTGTTAAGTTTGCAAGAGAATATTTGGACCACTTTGAGGCCTTCGTTGGAAACGGGATTTCTCAGCTAAATGCAAGACAGATGAATTCCCAGTAACTTCTTTGCGTTGTGTGTATTCAACTCACAGAGTTGAACCTTCCTTTAGACAGAGCAGTTTTGAAACACTCTTTTTGTGGAATTTGCAAGTGCAGATTTCAAGCGATTTGAGGCCAATCTTAGAAATCGAAATATCTTTGTATAAAAACTAGACAGAATCATTCTCACAAAAAACTTTGTGATGTGTGCGTTCAACTCACAGAGTTTAACCTTTCTTTTCATAGAGCAGTTTGGAAACACTCTGTTTCTTAAGTCTGCAAGGGGATATTTAGACCTCCTTGAGGCCTTCGTTGGAAACGGGGTTTCTTCATATAAAGCTAGACAGATGAATTCTCAGTAACTTCTTTGTGTTGTGTGTACTCAACTCACAGAGTGGAACCTTTCTTTAGACAGAGCAGATTTGAAACACTCCTTTTGTGGATTTCACAAGTGGAGATTTCAAGCGATTTGAGGCCAACTGTATTAAAGGAAATATCTTCGTTTTAAAACTAGACAGAACCATTCTCAGAAACTACTTTGTGATGTGTGCGTTCAACTCACAGAGTTTCACCTTTCTTTTCATAGAGCAGTTTGGAAACACTCTGTTTGTTAAGTTTGCAGGAGGATATTTGGACCCATTTGAGGCCTTCGTTGGAAACGGGATTTCTCAGTTAAATGCTAGACAGATGAATTCCCAGTAACTTCTATGTGTTGTGTGTATTCAACTCACAGAGTTGAACCTTCCTTTGGACAGAGCAGTTTTGAAACACTCTTTTTGTGGAATTTGCAAGTGGAGATTTCAAGCGATTTGAGGCCAATCTTAGAAATCGAAATATCTTTGTATAAAAACTAGACAGAATCATTCTCAGAAACCACTTTGTGATGTGTGCGTTCAACTCACAGAGTTTAACCTTTCTTTTCATAGAGCAGTTTGGAAACACTCTGTTTGTTAAGTTTGCAAGAGAATATTTGGACCACTTTGAGGCCTTCGTTGGAAACGGGATTTCTCAGCTAAATGCAAGACAGATGAATTCCCAGTAACTACTTTGCGTTGTGTGTATTCAACTCACAGAGTTGAACCTTCCTTTAGACAGAGCAGTTTTGAAACACTCTTTTTGTGGAATTTGCAAGTGGAGATTTCAAGCGATTTGAGGCCAATCTTAGAAATCGAAATATCTTTGTATAAAAACTAGACAGAATCATTCTCAGAAAAAACTTTGTGATGTGTGCGTTCAACTCACAGTTTAACCTTTCTTTTCATAGAGCAGTTTGTAAACACTCTGTTTCTTAAGTCTGCAAGGGGATATTTAGACCTCCTTGAGGCCTTCGTTTGAAACGGGGTTTCTTCATATAAAGCTAGACAGATGAATTCTCAGTAACTTCTTTGTGTTGTGTGTATTCAACTCACAGAGTGGAACCTTTCTTTAGACAGAGCAGATTTGAAACACTCTTTTTGTGGATTTTACAAGTGGAGATTTCAAACGATTTGAGGCCTTTTGTATTAAAGGAAATATCTTCGTTTAAAACTAGACAGAACCATTCTCAGAAACTACTTTGTGATGTGTGCGTTCAACTCACAGAGTTTCACCTTTCTTTTCATAGAGCAGTTTGGAAACACTCTGTTTGTTAAATTTGCAAGAGGATATTTGGACCCCTTTGAGGCCTTCGTTGGAAACGGGATTTCTCAGTTAAATGCTAGACAGATGAATTCCCCGTAACTTCTTTGTGTTGTGTGTATTCAACTCACAGAGTTGAACCTTCCTTTAGACAGAGCAGTTTTGAAACACTCTTTTTGTGGAATTTGCAAGTGGAGATTTCAAGCGATTTGAGGCCAATCTTAGAAATCGAAATATCTTTGTATAAAAACTAGACAGAATCATTCTCAGAAACCACTTTGTGATGTGTGCGTTCAACTCACAGAGTTTAACCTTTCTTTTCATAGAGCAGTTTGGAAACACTCTGTTTGTTAAGTTTGCAAGAGAATATTTGGACCATTTTGAGGCCTTCGTTGGAAACGGGATTTCTCAGTTGAATGCTAGACAGATGAATTCCCAGTAACATCTTTGCGTTGTGTGTATTCAACTCACAGAGTTGAACCTTCCTTTAGACAGAGCAGTTTTGAAACACTCTTTTTGTGGAATTTGCAAGTGGAGATTTCAAGCGACTTGAGGCCAATCTTAGAAATCGAAATATCTTTGTATAAAAACTAGACAGAATCATTCTCAGAAAAAACTTTGTGATGTGTCCGTTCAACTCACAGAGTTTAACGTTTCTTTTCACAGAGCAGTTTGGAAACACTCTGTTTCTTAAGTCTGCAAGGGGATATTTAGACCTCCTTGAGGCCTTCGTTGGAAACGGGATTTCTTCATATAAAGCTAGACAGATGAATTCTCAGTAACTTCTTTGTGTTGTGTGTATTCAACTCACAGAGTTGAACCTTTCTTTAGACAGAGCAGATTTGAAACACTCTTTTTGTGGATTTTACAATTGGAGATTTCAAACGATTTGAGGCCTTTTGTATTAAAGGAAATATCTTCGTTTTAAAACTAGACAGAACCATTCTCAAAAACTACTTTGTGATGTGTGCGTTCAACTCACAGAGTTTCACCTTTCTTTTAATAGAGCAGTTTGGAAACACTCTGTTTGTTAAGTTTGCAAGAGGATATTTGGACCCCTTTGAGGCCTTCGTTGGAAACGGGATTTCTCAGTTAAATGCTAGACAGATGAATTCCCAGTAACTTCTTTGCGTTGTGTGTATTCAACTCACAGAGTTGAACCTTCCTTTAGACAGAGCAGTTTTGAAACACTCTTTTTGTGGAATTTGCAAGTGGAGATTTCAAGCGATTTGAGGCCAATCTTAGAAATCGAAATATCTTTGTATAAAAACTAGACAGAATCATTCTCAGAAAAAACTTTGTGATGTGTGCGTTCAACTCACAGAGTTTAAACTTTCTTTTCACAGAGCAGTTTGGAAACACTCTGTTTCTTAAGTCTGCAAGGGGATATTTAGACCTCCTTGAGGCCTTCGTTGGAAACGGGATTTCTTCATATAAAGCTAGACAGATGAATTCTCAGTAACTTCTTTGTGTTGTGTGTATTCAACTCACAGAGTTGAACCTTCCTTTAGACAGAGCAGTTTTGAAACTCTCTTTTTGTGGATTTTACAATTGGAGATTTCAAACGATTTGAGGCCTTTTGTATTAAAGGAAATATCTTCGTTTTAAAACTAGACAGAACCATTCTCAGAAACTACTTTGTGATGTGTGCGTTCAACTCACAGAGTTTCACCTTTCTTTTCATAGAGCAGTTTGGAAACACTCTGTTTGTTAAGTTTGCAAGAGGATATTTGGACCCCTTTGAGGCCTTCGTTAGAAACGAGATTTCTCAGTTAAATGCTAGACAGATGAATTCCCAGTAACTTCTTTGTGTTGTGTGTATTCAACTCACAGAGTTGAACCTTCCTTTAGACAGAGCAGTTTTGAAACACTCTTTTTGTGGAATTTGCAAGTGGAGATTTCAAGCGATTTGAGGCCAATCTTAGAAATCGAAATATCTTTGTATAAAAACTAGACAGAATCATTCTCAGAAACCACTTTGTGATGTGGGCGTTCAACTCACAGAGTTTAACGTTTCTTTTCACAGAGCAGTTTGGAAACACTCTGTTTCTTAAGTCTGCAAGGGGATATTTAGACCTCCTTGAGGCCTTCGTTGGAAACGGGATTTCTTCATATAAAGCTAGACAGATGAATTCTCAGTAACTTCTTTGTGTTGTGTGTATTCAACTCACAGAGTTGAACCTTTCTTTAGACAGAGCAGATTTGAAACACTCTTTTTGTGGATTTTAGAATTGGAGATTTCAAACAATTTGAGGCCTTTTGTATTAAAGGAAATATCTTCGTTTAAAACTAGACAGATACATTCTCAGAAACTACTTTGTGATGTGTGCGTTCAACTCACAGAGTTTCACCTTTCTTTTCATAGAGCAGTTTGGAAACACTCTGTTTGTTAAGTTTGCAAGAGGATATTTGGACCCCTTTGAGGCCTTCGTTGGAAACGGGATTTCTCAGTTAAATGCTAGACAGATGAATTCCCAGTAACTTCTTTGTGTTGTGTGTATTCAACTCACAGAGTTGAACCTTCCTTTAGACAGAGCAGTTTTGAAACACTCTTTTTGTGGAATTTGCAAGTGGAGATTTCAAGCGATTTGAGGCCAATCTTAGAAATCGAAATATCTTTGTATAAAAACTAGACAGAATCATTCTCAGAAACCACTTTGTGATGTGTGCGTTCAACTCACAGAGTTTAAACTTTCTTTTCATAGAGCAGTTTGGAAACACTCTGTTTGTTAAGTTTGCAAGAGAATATTTGGACCACTTTGAGGCCTTCGTTGGAAACGGGATTTCTCAGCTAAATGCAAGACAGATGAATTCCCAGTAACTTCTTTGCGTTGTGTGTATTCAACTCACAGAGTTGAACCTTCCTTTAGACAGAGCAGTTTTGAAACACTATTTTTGTGGAATTTGCAAGTGGAGATTTCAAGCGATTTGAGGCCAATCTTAGAAATCGAAATATCTTTGTATAAAAACTAGACAGAATCATTCTCAGAAAAAACTTTGTGATGTGTGCGTTCAACTCACAGTTTAACCTTTCTTTTCATAGAGCAGTTTGTAAACACTCTGTTTCTTAAGTCTGCAAGGGGATATTTAGACCTCCTTGAGGCCTTCGTTGGAAACGGGGTTTCTTCATATAAAGCTAGACAGATGAATTCTCAGTAACTTCTTTGTGTTGTGTGTATTCAACTCACAGAGTGGAACCTTTCTTTAGACAGAGCAGATTTGAAACACTCTTTTTGTGGATTTTACAAGTGGAGATTTCAAACGATTTGAGTCCTATTGTATTAAAGGAACTATCTTCGTTTAAAACTAGACAGAACCATCCTCAGAAACTACTTTGTGATGTGTGCGTTCAACTCACAGAGTTTCACCTTTCTTTTCATAGAGCAGTTTGGAAACACTCTGTTTGTGAAGTTTGCAAGAGGGTATTTGGAACCCTTTGAGGCCTTCGTTGGAAACGAGATTTCTCATTTAAATGCTAGACAGATGAATTCCCAGTAACTTCTTTGTGTTGTGTGTATTCAACTCACAGAGTTGAACCTTTCTTTTCATAGAGCAGTTTGGAAACACTCTGTTTGTTAAGTTTGCAAGAGGATATTTGGACCCCTTTGAGGCCTTCGTTGGAAACGGGATTTCTCAGTTAAATGCTAGACAGATGAATTCCCAGTAACTTCTTTGTGTTGTGTGTATTCAACTCACAGAGTTGAACCTTCCTTTAGACAGAGCAGTTTTGAAACACTCTTTTTGTGGAATTTGCAAGTGGAGATTTCAAGCGATTTGAGGCCAATCTTAGAAATTGAAATATCTTTGTATAAAAACTAGACAGAATCATTCTCAGAAACCACTTTGTGATGTGTGCGTTCAACTCACAGAGTTTAACCTTTCTTTTCATAGAGCAGTTTGGAAACACTCTGTTTGTTAAGTTTGCAAGAGAATATTTGGACCATTTTGAGGCCTTCGTTGGAAACGGGATTTCTCAGTTGAATGCTAGACAGATGAATTCCCAGTAACATCTTTGCGTTGTGTGTATTCAACTCACAGAGTTGAACCTTCCTTTAGACAGAGCAGTTTTGAAACACTCTTTTTGTGGAATTTGCAAGTGGAGATTTCAAGCGATTTGAGGCCAATCTTAGAAATCGAAATATCTTTGTATAAAAACTGGACAGAATCATTCTCAGAAAAAACTTTGTGATGTGTGCGTTCAACTCACAGAGTTTAACCTTTCTTTTCACAGAGCAGTTTGGAAACACTCTGTTTCTTAAGTCTGCAAGGGGATATTTAGACGTCCTTGAGGCCTTCGTTGGAAACGGGATTTCTTCATATAAAGCTAGACAGATGAATTCTCAGTAACTTCTTTGTGTTGTGTGTATTCAACTCACAGAGTTGAACCTTTCTTTAGACAGAGCAGATTTGAAACACTCTTTTTGTGGATTTTACAATTGGAGATTTCAAACGATTTGAGGCCTTTTGTATTAAAGGAAATATGTTCGTTTTAAAACTACACAGAACCATTCTCAGAAACTACTTTTTGATGTGTGCGTTCAGCTCACAGAGTTTCACCTTTCTTTTCATAGAGCAGTTTGGAAACACTCTGTTTGTTAAGTTTCAAGAGGATATTTGGACCCCTTTGAGGCCTTCGTTGGAAACGGGATTTCTCAGTTAAATGCTAGACAGATGAATTCCCAGTAACTTCTTTGTGTTGTGTGTATTCAACTCACAGAGTTGAACCTTTCTTTAGACAGAGCAGTTTTGAAACACTCTTTTTGTGGAATTTGCAAGTGGAGATTTCAAGCGATTTGAGGCCAATCTTAGAAATCGAAATATCTTTGTATAAAAACTAGACAGAATCATTCTCAGAAACCACTTTGTGATGTGTGCGTTCAACTCACAGAGTTTAACCTTTCTTTTCATAGAGCAGTTTGGAAACACTCTGTTTGTTAAGTTTGCAAGAGAATATTTGGACCACTTTGAGGCCTTCGTTGGAAACGGGATTTCTCAGCTAAATGCAAGACAGATGAATTCCCAGTAACTTCTTTGCGTTGTGTGTATTCAACTCACAGAGTTGAACCTTCCTTTAGACAGAGCAGTTTTGAAACACTCTTTTTGTGGAATTTGCAAATGGAGATTTCAAGCGATTTGAGGCCAATCTTAGAAATCGAAATATCTTTGTATAAAAACTAGACAGAATCATTCTCAGAAAAAACTTTGTGATGTGTGCGTTCAACTCACAGAGTTTAACCTTTCTTTTCATAGAGCAGTTTGTAAACACTCTGTTTCTTAAGTCTGCAAGAGGATATTTAGACCTCCTTGAGGCCTTCGTTGGAAACGGGGTTTCTTCATATAAAGCTAGACAGATGAATTCTCAGTAACTTCTTTGTGTTGTGTGTATTCAACTCACAGAGTGGAACCTTTCTTTAGACAGAGCAGATTTGAAACACTCTTTTTGTGGATTTTACAAGTGGAGATTTCAAACGATTTGAGGCCTTTTGTATTAAAGGAAATATCTTCGTTTAAAACTAGACAGAACCATTCTCAGAAACTACTTTGTGATGTGTGCGTTCAACTCACAGAGTTTCACCTTTCTTTTCATAGAGCAGTTTGGAAACACTCTGTTTGTTAAGTTTGCAAGAGGATATTTGGACCCCTTTGAGGCCTTCGTTGGAAACGGGATTTCTCAGTTAAATGGTAGACAGATGAATTCCCAGTAACTTCTTTGTGTTGTGTGTATTCAACTCACAGAGTTGAACCTTCCTTTAGACAGAGCAGTTTTGAAACACTCTTTTTGTGGAATTTGCAAGTGGAGATTTCAAGCGATTTGAGGCCAATCTTAGAAATCGAAATATCTTTGTATAAAAACTAGACAGAATCATTCTCAGAAACCACTTTGTGATGTGTGCGTTCAACTCACAGAGTTTAACCTTTCTTTTCATAGAGCAGTTTGGAAACACTCTGTTTGTTAAGTTTGCAAGAGAATATTTGGACCATTTTGAGGCCTTCGTTGGAAACGGGATTTCTCAGTTGAATGCTAGACAGATGAATTCCCAGTAACATCTTTGCGTTGTGTGTATTCAACTCACAGAGTTGAAATTTCCGTTAGACAGAGCAGTTTTGAAACACTCTTTTTGTGGAATTTGCAAGTGGAGATTTCAAGCGATTTGAGGCCAATCTTAGAAATCGAAATATCTTTGTATAAAAACTAGACAGAATCATTCTCAGAAAAAACTTTTTGATGTGTGCGTTCAACTCACAGAGTTTAACCTTTCTTTTCACAGAGCAGTTTGGAAACACTCTGTTTCTTAAGTCTGCAAGGGGATATTTAGACCTCCTTGAGGCCTTCGTTGGAAACGGGATTTCTTCATATAAAGCTAGACAGATGAATTCTCAGTAACTTCTTTGTATTGTGTGTATTCAACTCACAGAGTTGAACCTTTCTTTAGACAGAGCAGATTTGAAACACTCTTTTTGTGGATTTTACAATTGGAGATTTCAAACGATTTGAGGCCTTTTGTATTAAAGGAAATATCTTCGTTTTAAAACTAGACAGAACCATTCTCAGAAACTACTTTGTGATGTGTGCGTTCAACTCACAGAGTTTCACCTTTCTTTTCATAGAGCAGTTTGGAAACACTCTGTTTGTTAAGTTTGCAAGAGGATATTTGCACCCCTTTGAGGCCTTCGTTGGAAACGGGATTTCTCAGTTGAATGCTAGACAGATGAATTCCCAGTAACTTCTTTGTGTTGTGTGTATTCAACTCACAGAGTTGAACCTTCCTTTAGACAGAGCAGTTTTGAAACACTCTTTTTGTGGAATTTGCAAGTGGAGATTTCAAGCGATTTGAGGCCAATCTTAGAAATCGAAATATCTTTGTATAAAAACTAGACAGAATCATTCTCAGAAAAAACTTTGTGATGTGTGCGTTCAACTCACAGAGTTTAACGTTTCTTTTCATAGAGCAGTTTGGAAACACTCTGTTTCTTGAGTCTGCAAGGGGATATTTAGACCTCCTTGAGGCCTTCGTTGGAAACGGGATTTCTTCATATAAAGCTAGACAGATGAATTCTCAGTAACTTCTTTGTGTTGTGTGTATTCAACTCACAGAGTGGAACCTTTCTTTAGACAGAGCAGATTTGAAACACTCTTTTTGTGGATTTTACAAGTGGAGATTTCAAACAATTTGAGGCCTTTTGTATTAAAGGAAATATCTTCGTTTAAAACTAGACAGATACATTCTCAGAAACTACTTTGTGATGTGTGCGTTCAACTCACAGAGTTTCACCTTTCTTTTCATAGAGCAGTTTGGAAACACTCTGTTTGTTAAGTTTGCAAGAGGATATTTGGACCCCTTTGAGGCCTTCGTTGGAAACGGGATTTCTCAGTTAAATGCTAGACAGATGAATTCCCAGTAACTTCTTTGTGTTGTGTGTATTCAACTCACAGAGTTGAACCTTCCTTTAGACAGAGCAGTTTTGAAACACTCTTTTTGTGGAATTTGCAAGTGGAGATTTCAAGCGATTTGAGGCCAATCTTAGAAATCGAAATATCTTTGTATAAAAACTAGACAGAATCATTCTCAGAAACCACTTTGTGATGTGTGCGTTCAACTCACAGAGTTTAACCTTTCTTTTCATAGAGCAGTTTGGAAACACTCTGTTTGTTAAGTTTGCAAGAGAATATTTGGACCACTTTGAGGCCTTCGTTGGAAACGGGATTTCTCAGCTAAATGCAAGACAGATGAATTCCCAGTAACTTCTTTGCGTTGTGTGTATTCAACTCACAGAGTTGAACCTTCCTTTAGACAGAGCAGTTTTGAAACACTCTTTTTGTGGAATTTGCAAGTGGAGATTTCAAGCGATTTGAGGCCAATCTTAGAAATCGAAATATCTTTGTATAAAAACTAGACAGAATCATTCTCAGAAAAAACTTTGTGATGTGTGCGTTCAACTCACAGTTTAACCTTTCTTTTCATAGAGCAGTTTGTAAACACTCTGTTTCTTAAGTCTGCAAGGGGATATTTAGACCTCCTTGAGGCCTTCGTTGGAAACGGGGTTTCTTCATATAAAGCTAGACAGATGAATTCTCAGTAACTTCTTTGTGTTGTGTGTATTCAACTCACAGAGTGGAACCTTTCTTTAGACAGAGCAGATTTGAAACACTCTTTTTGTGGATTTTACAAGTGGAGATTTCAAACGATTTGTGGCCTTTTGTATTAAAGGAAATATCTTCGTTTAAAACTAGACAGAACCATTCTCAGAAACTACTTTGTGATGTGTGCGTTCAACTCACAGAGTTTCACCTTTCTTTTCATAGAGCAGTTTGGAAACACTCTGTTTGTTAAATTTGCAAGAGGATATTTGGACCCCTTTGAGGCCTTCGTTGGAAACGGGATTTCTCAGTTAAATGCTAGACAGATGAATTCCCCGTAACTTCTTTGTGTTGTGTGTATTCAACTCACAGAGTTGAACCTTCCTTTAGACAGAGCAGTTTTGAAACACTCTTTTTGTGGAATTTGCAAGTGGAGATTTCAAGCGATTTGAGGCCAATCTTAGAAATCGAAATATCTTTGTATAAAAACTAGACAGAATCATTCTCAGAAACCACTTTGTGATGTGTGCGTTCAACTCACAGAGTTTAACCTTTCTTTTCATAGAGCAGTTTGGAAACACTCTGTTTGTTAAGTTTGCAAGAGAATATTTGGACCATTTTGAGGCCTTCGTTGGAAACGGGATTTCTCAGTTGAATGCTAGACAGATGAATTCCCAGTAACATCTTTGCGTTGTGTGTATTCAACTCACAGAGTTGAACCTTCCTTTAGACAGAGCAGTTTTGAAACACTCTTTTTGTGGAATTTGCAAGTGGAGATTTCAAGCGATTTGAGGCCAATCTTAGAAATCGAAATATCTTTGTATAAAAACTAGACAGAATCATTCTCAGAAAAAACTTTGTGATGTGTGCGTTCAACTCACAGAGTTTAACGTTTCTTTTCACAGAGCAGTTTGGAAACACTCTGTTTCTTAAGTCTGCAAGGGGATATTTAGACCTCCTTGAGGCCTTCGTTGGAAACGGGATTTCTTCATATAAAGCTAGACAGATGAATTCTCAGTAACTTCTTTGTGTTGTGTGTATTCAACTCACAGAGTTGAACCTTTCTTTAGACAGAGCAGATTTGAAACACTCTTTTTGTGGATTTTACAATTGGAGATTTCAAACGATTTGAGGCCTTTTGTATTAAAGGAAATATCTTCGTTTTAAAACTAGACAGAACCATTCTCAAAAACTACTTTGTGATGTGTGCGTTCAACTCACAGAGTTTCACCTTTCTTTTAATAGAGCAGTTTGGAAACACTCTGTTTGTTAAGTTTGCAAGAGGATATTTGGACCCCTTTGAGGCCTTCGTTGGAAACGGGATTTCTCAGTTAAATGCTAGACAGATGAATTCCCAGTAACTTCTTTGCGTTGTGTGTATTCAACTCACAGAGTTGAACCTTCCTTTAGACAGAGCAGTTTTGAAACACTCTTTTTGTGGAATTTGCAAGTGGAGATTTCAAGCGATTTGAGGCCAATCTTAGAAATCGAAATATCTTTGTATAAAAACTAGACAGAATCATTCTCAGAAAAAACTTTGTGATGTGTGCGTTCAACTCACAGAGTTTAAACTTTCTTTTCACAGAGCAGTTTGGAAACACTCTGTTTCTTAAGTCTGCAAGGGGATATTTAGACCTCCTTGAGGCCTTCGTTGGAAACGGGATTTCTTCATATAAAGCTAGACAGATGAATTCTCAGTAACTTCTTTGTGTTGTGTGTATTCAACTCACAGAGTTGAACCTTCCTTTAGACAGAGCAGTTTTGAAACTCTCTTTTTGTGGATTTTACAATTGGAGATTTCAAACGATTTGAGGCCTTTTGTATTAAAGGAAATATCTTCGTTTTAAAACTAGACAGAACCATTCTCAGAAACTACTTTGTGATGTGTGCGTTCAACTCACAGAGTTTCACCTTTCTTTTCATAGAGCAGTTTGGAAACACTCTGTTTGTTAAGTTTGCAAGAGGATATTTGGACCCCTTTGAGGCCTTCGTTAGAAACGAGATTTCTCAGTTAAATGCTAGACAGATGAATTCCCAGTAACTTCTTTGTGTTGTGTGTATTCAACTCACAGAGTTGAACCTTCCTTTAGACAGAGCAGTTTTGAAACACTCTTTTTGTGGAATTTGCAAGTGGAGATTTCAAGCGATTTGAGGCCAATCTTAGAAATCGAAATATCTTTGTATAAAAACTAGACAGAATCATTCTCAGAAACCACTTTGTGATGTGTGCGTTCAACTCACAGAGTTTAAACTTTCTTTTCATAGAGCAGTTTGGAAACACTCTGTTTGTTAAGTTTGCAAGAGAATATTTGGACCACTTTGAGGCCTTCGTTGGAAACGGGATTTCTCAGCTAAATGCAAGACAGATGAATTCCCAGTAACTTCTTTGCGTTGTGTGTATTCAACTCACAGAGTTGAACCTTCCTTTAGACAGAGCAGTTTTGAAACACTATTTTTGTGGAATTTGCAAGTGGAGATTTCAAGCGATTTGAGGCCAATCTTAGAAATCGAAATATCTTTGTATAAAAACTAGACAGAATCATTCTCAGAAAAAACTTTGTGATGTGTGCGTTCAACTCACAGTTTAACCTTTCTTTTCATAGAGCAGTTTGTAAACACTCTGTTTCTTAAGTCTGCAAGGGGATATTTAGACCTCCTTGAGGCCTTCGTTGGAAACGGGGTTTCTTCATATAAAGCTAGACAGATGAATTCTCAGTAACTTCTTTGTGTTGTGTGTATTCAACTCACAGAGTGGAAACTTTCTTTAGACAGAGCAGATTTGAAACACTCTTTTTGTGGATTTTACAAGTGGAGATTTCAAACGATTTGAGTCCTATTGTATTAAAGGAACTATCTTCGTTTAAAACTAGACAGAACCATCCTCAGAAACTACTTTGTGATGTGTGCGTTCAACTCACAGAGTTTCACCTTTCTTTTCATAGAGCAGTTTGGAAACACTCTGTTTGTGAAGTTTGCAAGAGGGTATTTGGAACCCTTTGAGGCCTTCGTTGGAAACGAGATTTCTCATTTAAATGCTAGACAGATGAATTCCCAGTAACTTCTTTGTGTTGTGTGTATTCAACTCACAGAGTTGAACCTTTCTTTTCATAGAGCAGTTTGGAAACACTCTGTTTGTTAAGTTTGCAAGAGGATATTTGGACCCCTTTGAGGCCTTCGTTGGAAACGGGATTTCTCAGTTAAATGCTAGACAGATGAATTCCCAGTAACTTCTTTGTGTTGTGTGTATTCAACTCACAGAGTTGAACCTTCCTTTAGACAGAGCAGTTTTGAAACACTCTTTTTGTGGAATTTGCAAGTGGAGATTTCAAGCGATTTGAGGCCAATCTTAGAAATTGAAATATCTTTGTATAAAAACTAGACAGAATCATTCTCAGAAACCACTTTGTGATGTGTGCGTTCAACTCACAGAGTTTAACCTTTCTTTTCATAGAGCAGTTTGGAAACACTCTGTTTGTTAAGTTTGCAAGAGAATATTTGGACCATTTTGAGGCCTTCGTTGGAAACGGGATTTCTCAGTTGAATGCTAGACAGATGAATTCCCAGTAACATCTTTGCGTTGTGTGTATTCAACTCACAGAGTTGAACCTTCCTTTAGACAGAGCAGTTTTGAAACACTCTTTTTGTGGAATTTGCAAGTGGAGATTTCAAGCGATTTGAGGCCAATCTTAGAAATCGAAATATCTTTGTATAAAAACTGGACAGAATCATTCTCAGAAAAAACTTTTTGATGTGTGCGTTCAACTCACAGAGTTTAACCTTTCTTTTCACAGAGCAGTTTGGAAACACTCTGTTTCTTAAGTCTGCAAGGGGATATTTAGACGTCCTTGAGGCCTTCGTTGGAAACGGGATTTCTTCATATAAAGCTAGACAGATGAATTCTCAGTAACTTCTTTGTGTTGTGTGTATTCAACTCACAGAGTTGAACCTTTCTTTAGACAGAGCAGATTTGAAACACTCTTTTTGTGGATTTTACAATTGGAGATTTCAAACGATTTGAGGCCTTTTGTATTAAAGGAAATATGTTCGTTTTAAAACTACACAGAACCATTCTCAGAAACTACTTTTTGATGTGTGCGTTCAGCTCACAGAGTTTCACCTTTCTTTTCATAGAGCAGTTTGGAAACACTCTGTTTGTTAAGTTTCAAGAGGATATTTGGACCCCTTTGAGGCCTTCGTTGGAAACGGGATTTCTCAGTTAAATGCTAGACAGATGAATTCCCAGTAACTTCTTTGTGTTGTGTGTATTCAACTCACAGAGTTGAACCTTTCTTTAGACAGAGCAGTTTTGAAACACTCTTTTTGTGGAATTTGCAAGTGGAGATTTCAAGCGATTTGAGGCCAATCTTAGAAATCGAAATATCTTTGTATAAAAACTAGACAGAATCATTCTCAGAAACCACTTTGTGATGTGTGCGTTCAACTCACAGAGTTTAACCTTTCTTTTCATAGAGCAGTTTGGAAACACTCTGTTTGTTAAGTTTGCAAGAGAATATTTGGACCACTTTGAGGCCTTCGTTGGAAACGGGATTTCTCAGCTAAATGCAAGACAGATGAATTCCCAGTAACTTCTTTGCGTTGTGTGTATTCAACTCACAGAGTTGAACCTTCCTTTAGACAGAGCAGTTTTGAAACACTCTTTTTGTGGAATTTGCAAATGGAGATTTCAAGCGATTTGAGGCCAATCTTAGAAATCGAAATATCTTTGTATAAAAACTAGACAGAATCATTCTCAGAAAAAACTTTGTGATGTGTGCGTTCAACTCACAGAGTTTAACCTTTCTTTTCATAGAGCAGTTTGTAAACACTCTGTTTCTTAAGTCTGCAAGGGGATATTTAGACCTCCTTGAGGCCTTCGTTGGAAACGGGGTTTCTTCATATAAAGCTAGACAGATGAATTCTCAGTAACTTCTTTGTGTTGTGTGTATTCAACTCACAGAGTGGAACCTTTCTTTAGACAGAGCAGATTTGAAACACTCTTTTTGTGGATTTTACAAGTGGAGATTTCAAACGATTTGAGGCCTTTTGTATTAAAGGAAATATCTTCGTTTAAAACTAGACAGAACCATTCTCAGAAACTACTTTGTGATGTGTGCGTTCAACTCACAGAGTTTCACCTTTCTTTTCATAGAGCAGTTTGGAAACACTCTGTTTGTTAAGTTTGCAAGAGGATATTTGGACCCCTTTGAGGCCTTCGTTGGAAACGGGATTTCTCAGTTAAATGGTAGACAGATGAATTCCCAGTAACTTCTTTGTGTTGTGTGTATTCAACTCACAGAGTTGAACCTTCCTTTAGACAGAGCAGTTTTGAAACACTCTTTTTGTGGAATTTGCAAGTGGAGATTTCAAGCGATTTGAGGCCAATCTTAGAAATCGAAATATCTTTGTATAAAAACTAGACAGAATCATTCTCAGAAACCACTTTGTGATGTGTGCGTTCAACTCACAGAGTTTAACCTTTCTTTTCATAGAGCAGTTTGGAAACACTCTGTTTGTTAAGTTTGCAAGAGAATATTTGGACCATTTTGAGGCCTTCGTTGGAAACGGGATTTCTCAGTTGAATGCTAGACAGATGAATTCCCAGTAACATCTTTGCGTTGTGTGTATTCAACTCACAGAGTTGAAATTTCCGTTAGACAGAGCAGTTTTGAAACACTCTTTTTGTGGAATTTGCAAGTGGAGATTTCAAGCGATTTGAGGCCAATCTTAGAAATCGAAATATCTTTGTATAAAAACTAGACAGAATCATTCTCAGAAAAAACTTTTTGATGTGTGCGTTCAACTCACAGAGTTTAACCTTTCTTTTCACAGAGCAGTTTGCAAACACTCTGTTTCTTAAGTCTGCAAGGGGATATTTAGACCTCCTTGAGGCCTTCGTTGGAAACGGGATTTCTTCATATAAAGCTAGACAGATGAATTCTCAGTAACTTCTTTGTATTGTGTGTATTCAACTCACAGAGTTGAACCTTTCTTTAGACAGAGCAGATTTGAAACACTCTTTTTGTGGATTTTACAATTGGAGATTTCAAACGATTTGAGGCCTTTTGTATTAAAGGAAATATCTTCGTTTTAAAACTAGACAGAACCATTCTCAGAAACTACTTTGTGATGTGTGCGTTCAACTCACAGAGTTTCACCTTTCTTTTCATAGAGCAGTTTGGAAACACTCTGTTTGTTAAGTTTGCAAGAGGATATTTGCACCCCTTTGAGGCCTTCGTTGGAAACGGGATTTCTCAGTTGAATGCTAGACAGATGAATTCCCAGTAACTTCTTTGTGTTGTGTGTATTCAACTCACAGAGTTGAACCTTCCTTTAGACAGAGCAGTTTTGAAACACTCTTTTTGTGGAATTTGCAAGTGGAGATTTCAAGCGATTTGAGGCCAATCTTAGAAATCGAAATATCTTTGTATAAAAACTAGACAGAATCATTCTCAGAAAAAACTTTGTGATGTGTGCGTTCAACTCACAGAGTTTAACGTTTCTTTTCATAGAGCAGTTTGGAAACACTCTGTTTCTTGAGTCTGCAAGGGGATATTTAGACCTCCTTGAGGCCTTCGTTGGAAACGGGATTTCTTCATATAAAGCTAGACAGATGAATTCTCAGTAACTTCTTTGTGTTGTGTGTATTCAACTCACAGAGTGGAACCTTTCTTTAGACAGAGCAGATTTGAAACACTCTTTTTGTGGATTTTACAAGTGGAGATTTCAAACAATTTGAGGCCTTTTGTATTAAAGGAAATATCTTCGTTTAAAACTAGACAGATACATTCTCAGAAACTACTTTGTGATGTGTGCGTTCAACTCACAGAGTTTCACCTTTCTTTTCATAGAGCAGTTTGGAAACACTCTGTTTGTTAAGTTTGCAAGAGGATATTTGGACCCCTTTGAGGCCTTCGTTGGAAACGGGATTTCTCAGTTAAATGCTAGACAGATGAATTCCCAGTAACTTCTTTGTGTTGTGTGTATTCAACTCACAGAGTTGAACCTTCCTTTAGACAGAGCAGTTTTGAAACACTCTTTTTGTGGAATTTGCAAGTGGAGATTTCAAGCGATTTGAGGCCAATCTTAGAAATCGAAATATCTTTGTATAAAAACTAGACAGAATCATTCTCAGAAACCACTTTGTGATGTGTGCGTTCAACTCACAGAGTTTAACCTTTCTTTTCATAGAGCAGTTTGGAAACACTCTGTTTGTTAAGTTTGCAAGAGAATATTTGGACCACTTTGAGGCCTTCGTTGGAAACGGGATTTCTCAGCTAAATGCAAGACAGATGAATTCCCAGTAACTTCTTTGCGTTGTGTGTATTCAACTCACAGAGTTGAACCTTCCTTTAGACAGAGCAGTTTTGAAACACTCTTTTTGTGGAATTTGCAAGTGGAGATTTCAAGCGATTTGAGGCCAATCTTAGAAATCGAAATATCTTTGTATAAAAACTAGACAGAATCATTCTCAGAAAAAACTTTGTGATGTGTGCGTTCAACTCACAGTTTAACCTTTCTTTTCATAGAGCAGTTTGTAAACACTCTGTTTCTTAAGTCTGCAAGGGGATATTTAGACCTCCTTGAGGCCTTCGTTGGAAACGGGGTTTCTTCATATAAAGCTAGACAGATGAATTCTCAGTAACTTCTTTGTGTTGTGTGTATTCAACTCACAGAGTGGAACCTTTCTTTAGACAGAGCAGATTTGAAACACTCTTTTTGTGGATTTTACAAGTGGAGATTTCAAACGATTTGTGGCCTTTTGTATTAAAGGAAATATCTTCGTTTAAAACTAGACAGAACCATTCTCAGAAACTACTTTGTGATGTGTGCGTTCAACTCACAGAGTTTCACCTTTCTTTTCATAGAGCAGTTTGGAAACACTCTGTTTGTTAAATTTGCAAGAGGATATTTGGACCCCTTTGAGGCCTTCGTTGGAAACGGGATTTCTCAGTTAAATGCTAGACAGATGAATTCCCCGTAACTTCTTTGTGTTGTGTGTATTCAACTCACAGAGTTGAACCTTCCTTTAGACAGAGCAGTTTTGAAACACTCTTTTTGTGGAATTTGCAAGTGGAGATTTCAAGCGATTTGAGGCCAATCTTAGAAATCGAAATATCTTTGTATAAAAACTAGACAGAATCATTCTCAGAAACCACTTTGTGATGTGTGCGTTCAACTCACAGAGTTTAACCTTTCTTTTCATAGAGCAGTTTGGAAACACTCTGTTTGTTAAGTTTGCAAGAGAATATTTGGACCATTTTGAGGCCTTCGTTGGAAACGGGATTTCTCAGTTGAATGCTAGACAGATGAATTCCCAGTAACATCTTTGCGTTGTGTGTATTCAACTCACAGAGTTGAACCTTCCTTTAGACAGAGCAGTTTTGAAACACTCTTTTTGTGGAATTTGCAAGTGGAGATTTCAAGCGATTTGAGGCCAATCTTAGAAATCGAAATATCTTTGTATAAAAACTAGACAGAATCATTCTCAGAAAAAACTTTGTGATGTGTGCGTTCAACTCACAGAGTTTAACGTTTCTTTTCACAGAGCAGTTTGGAAACACTCTGTTTCTTAAGTCTGCAAGGGGATATTTAGACCTCCTTGAGGCCTTCGTTGGAAACGGGATTTCTTCATATAAAGCTAGACAGATGAATTCTCAGTAACTTCTTTGTGTTGTGTGTATTCAACTCACAGAGTTGAACCTTTCTTTAGACAGAGCAGATTTGAAACACTCTTTTTGTGGATTTTACAATTGGAGATTTCAAACGATTTGAGGCCTTTTGTATTAAAGGAAATATCTTCGTTTTAAAACTAGACAGAACCATTCTCAAAAACTACTTTGTGATGTGTGCGTTCAACTCACAGAGTTTCACCTTTCTTTTAATAGAGCAGTTTGGAAACACTCTGTTTGTTAAGTTTGCAAGAGGATATTTGGACCCCTTTGAGGCCTTCGTTGGAAACGGGATTTCTCAGTTAAATGCTAGACAGATGAATTCCCAGTAACTTCTTTGCGTTGTGTGTATTCAACTCACAGAGTTGAACCTTCCTTTAGACAGAGCAGTTTTGAAACACTCTTTTTGTGGAATTTGCAAGTGGAGATTTCAAGCGATTTGAGGCCAATCTTAGAAATCGAAATATCTTTGTATAAAAACTAGACAGAATCATTCTCAGAAAAAACTTTGTGATGTGTGCGTTCAACTCACAGAGTTTAAACTTTCTTTTCACAGAGCAGTTTGGAAACACTCTGTTTCTTAAGTCTGCAAGGGGATATTTAGACCTCCTTGAGGCCTTCGTTGGAAACGGGATTTCTTCATATAAAGCTAGACAGATGAATTCTCAGTAACTTCTTTGTGTTGTGTGTATTCAACTCACAGAGTTGAACCTTCCTTTAGACAGAGCAGTTTTGAAACTCTCTTTTTGTGGATTTTACAATTGGAGATTTCAAACGATTTGAGGCCTTTTGTATTAAAGGAAATATCTTCGTTTTAAAACTAGACAGAACCATTCTCAGAAACTACTTTGTGATGTGTGCGTTCAACTCACAGAGTTTCACCTTTCTTTTCATAGAGCAGTTTGGAAACACTCTGTTTGTTAAGTTTGCAAGAGGATATTTGGACCCCTTTGAGGCCTTCGTTAGAAACGAGATTTCTCAGTTAAATGCTAGACAGATGAATTCCCAGTAACTTCTTTGTGTTGTGTGTATTCAACTCACAGAGTTGAACCTTCCTTTAGACAGAGCAGTTTTGAAACACTCTTTTTGTGGAATTTGCAAGTGGAGATTTCAAGCGATTTGAGGCCAATCTTAGAAATCGAAATATCTTTGTATAAAAACTAGACAGAATCATTCTCAGAAACCACTTTGTGATGTGGGCGTTCAACTCACAGAGTTTAACCTTTCTTTTCATAGAGCAGTTTGGAAACACTCTGTTTGTTAAGTTTGCAAGAGAATATTTGGACCATTTTGAGGCCTTCGTTGGAAACGGGATTTCTCAGTTGAATGCTAGACAGATGAATTCCCAGTAACATCTTTGCGTTGTGTGTATTCAACTCACAGAGCTGAACTTTCCGTTAGACAGAGCAGTTTTGAAACACTCTTTTTGTGGAATTTGCAAGTGGAGATTTCAAGCGATTTGAGGCCAATCTTAGAAATCGAAATATCTTTGTATAAAAACTAGACAGAATCATTCTCAGAAACCACTTTGTGATGTGTGCGTTCAACTCACAGAGTTTAACCTTTCTTTTCATAGAGCAGTTTGGAAACACTCTCTTTGTTAAGTTTGCAAGAGGATATTTGGACCATTTTGAGGCCTTCGTTGGAAACGGGATTTCTCAGTTGAATGCTAGACAGATGAATTCCCAGTAACATCTTTGCGTTGTGTGTATTCAACTCACAGAGTTGAAACTTCCTTTAGACAGAGCAGTTTTGAAGCACTCTTTTTGTGGAATTTGCAAGTGGAGATTTCAAGCGATTTGAGGCCAATCTTAGAAATCGAAATATCTTTGTATAAAAACTAGACAGAATCATTCTCAGAAACCACTTTGTAATGTGTGCGTTCAACTCACAGAGTTTAACCTTTCTTTTCACAGAGCAGTTTGGAAACACTCTCTTTCTTATGTCTGCAAGGGGATATTTAGACCTCCTTGAGGCCTTCGTTGGAAACGGGATTTCTTCACATAAAGCTAGACAGATGAATTCTCAGTAACTTCTTTGTGTTGTGTGTACTCAACTCACAGAGTGGAACCTTTCTTTAGACAGAGCAGATTTGAAACACTCTTTTTGTGGATTTCACAAGTGGAGATTTCAAGCGATTTGAGGCCAACTGTATTAAAGGAAATATATTCGTTTTAAAACTAGACAGAACCATTCTCAGAAACTACTTTGTGATGTGTGCGTTCAACTCACAGAGTTTCACCTTTCTTTTCATAGAGCAGTTTGGAAACACTCTGTTTGTTAAGTTTGCAAGAGAATATTTGGACCACTTTGAGGCCTTCGTTGGAAACGGGATTTCTTCGTATAAAGCTAGACAGATGATTTCTCAGTAACTTCTTTGTGTTGTGTGTATTCAACTCACAGAGTTGAACCTTTCTTTAGACAGAGCAGATTTGAAACACTCTTTTTGTGTATTTTACAATTGGAGATTTCAAACGATTTGAGTCCTATTGTATTAAAGGAACTATCTTCGTTTAAAACTAGACAGAACCATTCTCAGAAACTACTTTGTGATGTGTGCGTTCAACTCACAGAGTTTCACCTTTCTTTTCATAGAGCAGTTTGGAAACACTCTGTTTGTTAAGTTTGCAAGACGATATTTGGAACCCTTTGAGGCCTTCGTTGGAAACGGGATTTCTCAGTTAAATGCTAGACAGATGAATTCCCAGTAACTTCTTTGTGTTGTGTGTATTCAACTCACAGAGTTGATCCTTCCTTTCGACAGAGAAGTTTTGAAACACTCTTTTTGTGGAATTTGCAAGTGGAGATTTCAAGCGATTTGAGGCCAATCTTAGAAATCGAAATATCTTTGTATAAAAACTAGACAGAATCATTCTCAGAAACCACTTTGTGATGTGTGCGTTCAACTCACAGAGTTTAACCTTTCTTTTCATAGAGCAGTTTGGAAACACTCTGTTTGTTAAGTTTGCAAGAGAATATTTGGACCACTTTGAGGCCTTCGTTGGAAACGGGATTTCTCAGCTAAATGCAAGACAGATGAATTCCCAGTAACTTCTTTGCGTTGTGTGTATTCAACTCACAGAGTTGAACCTTCCTTTAGACAGAGCAGTTTTGAAACACTCTTTTTGTGGAATTTGCAAGTGGAGATTTCAAGCGATTTGAGGCCAATCTTAGAAATCGAAATATCTTTGTATAAAAACTAGACAGAATCATTCTCACAAAAAACTTTGTGATGTGTGCGTTCAACTCACAGAGTTTAACCTTTCTTTTCATAGAGCAGTTTGGAAACACTCTGTTTCTTAAGTCTGCAAGGGGATATTTAGACCTCCTTGAGGCCTTCGTTGGAAACGGGGTTTCTTCATATAAAGCTAGACAGATGAATTCTCAGTAACTTCTTTGTGTTGTGTGTACTCAACTCACAGAGTGGAACCTTTCTTTAGACAGAGCAGATTTGAAACACTCCTTTTGTGGATTTCACAAGTGGAGATTTCAAGCGATTTGAGGCCAACTGTATTAAAGGAAATATCTTCGTTTTAAAACTAGACAGAACCATTCTCAGAAACTACTTTGTGATGTGTGCGTTCAACTCACAGAGTTTCACCTTTCTTTTCATAGAGCAGTTTGGAAACACTCTGTTTGTTAAGTTTGCAGGAGGATATTTGGACCCCTTTGAGGCCTTCGTTGGAAACGGGATTTCTCAGTTAAATGCTAGACAGATGAATTCCCAGTAACTTCTATGTGTTGTGTGTATTCAACTCACAGAGTTGAACCTTCCTTTGGACAGAGCAGTTTTGAAACACTCTTTTTGTGGAATTTGCAAGTGGAGATTTCAAGCGATTTGAGGCCAATCTTAGAAATCGAAATATCTTTGTATAAAAACTAGACAGAATCATTCTCAGAAACCACTTTGTGATGTGTGCGTTCAACTCACAGAGTTTAACCTTTCTTTTCATAGAGCAGTTTGGAAACACTCTGTTTGTTAAGTTTGCAAGAGAATATTTGGACCACTTTGAGGCCTTCGTTGGAAACGGGATTTCTCAGCTAAATGCAAGACAGATGAATTCCCAGTAACTACTTTGCGTTGTGTGTATTCAACTCACAGAGTTGAACCTTCCTTTAGACAGAGCAGTTTTGAAACACTCTTTTTGTGGAATTTGCAAGTGGAGATTTCAAGCGATTTGAGGCCAATCTTAGAAATCGAAATATCTTTGTATAAAAACTAGACAGAATCATTCTCAGAAAAAACTTTGTGATGTGTGCGTTCAACTCACAGTTTAACCATTCTTTTCATAGAGCAGTTTGTAAACACTCTGTTTCTTAAGTCTGCAAGGGGATATTTAGACCTCCTTGAGGCCTTCGTTTGAAACGGGGTTTCTTCATATAAAGCTAGACAGATGAATTCTCAGTAACTTCTTTGTGTTGTGTGTATTCAACTCACAGAGTGGAACCTTTCTTTAGACAGAGCAGATTTGAAACACTCTTTTTGTGGATTTTACAAGTGGAGATTTCAAACGATTTGAGGCCTTTTGTATTAAAGGAAATATCTTCGTTTAAAACTAGACAGAACCATTCTCAGAAACTACTTTGTGATGTGTGCGTTCAACTCACAGAGTTTCACCTTTCTTTTCATAGAGCAGTTTGGAAACACTCTGTTTGTTAAATTTGCAAGAGGATATTTGGACCCCTTTGAGGCCTTCGTTGGAAACGGGATTTCTCAGTTAAATGCTAGACAGATGAATTCCCCGTAACTTCTTTGTGTTGTGTGTATTCAACTCACAGAGTTGAACCTTCCTTTAGACAGAGCAGTTTTGAAACACTCTTTTTGTGGAATTTGCAAGTGGAGATTTCAAGCGATTTGAGGCCAATCTTAGAAATCGAAATATCTTTGTATAAAAACTAGACAGAATCATTCTCAGAAACCACTTTGTGATGTGTGCGTTCAACTCACAGAGTTTAACCTTTCTTTTCATAGAGCAGTTTGGAAACACTCTGTTTGTTAAGTTTGCAAGAGAATATTTGGACCATTTTGAGGCCTTCGTTGGAAACGGGATTTCTCAGTTGAATGCTAGACAGATGAATTCCCAGTAACATCTTTGCGTTGTGTGTATTCAACTCACAGAGTTGAACCTTCCTTTAGACAGAGCAGTTTTGAAACACTCTTTTTGTGGAATTTGCAAGTGGAGATTTCAAGCGACTTGAGGCCAATCTTAGAAATCGAAATATCTTTGTATAAAAACTAGACAGAATCATTCTCAGAAAAAACTTTGTGATGTGTGCGTTCAACTCACAGAGTTTAACGTTTCTTTTCACAGAGCAGTTTGGAAACACTCTGTTTCTTAAGTCTGCAAGGGGATATTTAGACCTCCTTGAGGCCTTCGTTGGAAACGGGATTTCTTCATATAAAGCTAGACAGATGAATTCTCAGTAACTTCTTTGTGTTGTGTGTATTCAACTCACAGAGTTGAACCTTTCTTTAGACAGAGCAGATTTGAAACACTCTTTTTGTGGATTTTACAATTGGAGATTTCAAACGATTTGAGGCCTTTTGTATTAAAGGAAATATCTTCGTTTTAAAACTAGACAGAACCATTCTCAAAAACTACTTTGTGATGTGTGCGTTCAACTCACAGAGTTTCACCTTTCTTTTAATAGAGCAGTTTGGAAACACTCTGTTTGTTAAGTTTGCAAGAGGATATTTGGACCCCTTTGAGGCCTTCGTTGGAAACGGGATTTCTCAGTTAAATGCTAGACAGATGAATTCCCAGTAACTTCTTTGCGTTGTGTGTATTCAACTCACAGAGTTGAACCTTCCTTTAGACAGAGCAGTTTTGAAACACTCTTTTTGTGGAATTTGCAAGTGGAGATTTCAAGCGATTTGAGGCCAATCTTAGAAATCGAAATATCTTTGTATAAAAACTAGACAGAATCATTCTCAGAAAAAACTTTGTGATGTGTGCGTTCAACTCACAGAGTTTAAACTTTCTTTTCACAGAGCAGTTTGGAAACACTCTGTTTCTTAAGTCTGCAAGGGGATATTTAGACCTCCTTGAGGCCTTCGTTGGAAACGGGATTTCTTCATATAAAGCTAGACAGATGAATTCTCAGTAACTTCTTTGTGTTGTGTGTATTCAACTCACAGAGTTGAACCTTCCTTTAGACAGAGCAGTTTTGAAACTCTCTTTTTGTGGATTTTACAATTGGAGATTTCAAACGATTTGAGGCCTTTTGTATTAAAGGAAATATCTTCGTTTTAAAACTAGACAGAACCATTCTCAGAAACTACTTTGTGATGTGTGCGTTCAACTCACAGAGTTTCACCTTTCTTTTCATAGAGCAGTTTGGAAACACTCTGTTTGTTAAGTTTGCAAGAGGATATTTGGACCCCTTTGAGGCCTTCGTTAGAAACGAGATTTCTCAGTTAAATGCTAGACAGATGAATTCCCAGTAACTTCTTTGTGTTGTGTGTATTCAACTCACAGAGTTGAACCTTCCTTTAGACAGAGCAGTTTTGAAACACTCTTTTTGTGGAATTTGCAAGTGGAGATTTCAAGCGATTTGAGGCCAATCTTAGAAATCGAAATATCTTTGTATAAAAACTAGACAGAATCATTCTCAGAAACCACTTTGTGATGTGGGCGTTCAACTCACAGAGTTTAACCTTTCTTTTCATAGAGCAGTTTGGAAACACTCTGTTTGTTAAGTTTGCAAGAGAATATTTGGACCATTTTGAGGCCTTCGTTGGAAACGGGATTTCTCAGTTGAATGCTAGACAGATGAATTCCCAGTAACATCTTTGCGTTGTGTGTATTCAACTCACAGAGCTGAACTTTCCGTTAGACAGAGCAGTTTTGAAACACTCTTTTTGTGGAATTTGCAAGTGGAGATTTCAAGCGATTTGAGGCCAATCTTAGAAATCGAAATATCTTTGTATAAAAACTAGACAGAATCATTCTCAGAAACCACTTTGTGATGTGTGCGTTCAACTCACAGAGTTTAACCTTTCTTTTCATAGAGCAGTTTGGAAACACTCTCTTTGTTAAGTTTGCAAGAGGATATTTGGACCATTTTGAGGCCTTCGTTGGAAACGGGATTTCTCAGTTGAATGCTAGACAGATGAATTCCCAGTAACATCTTTGCGTTGTGTGTATTCAACTCACAGAGTTGAAACTTCCTTTAGACAGAGCAGTTTTGAAGCACTCTTTTTGTGGAATTTGCAAGTGGAGATTTCAAGCGATTTGAGGCCAATCTTAGAAATCGAAATATCTTTGTATAAAAACTAGACAGAATCATTCTCAGAAACCACTTTGTAATGTGTGCGTTCAACTCACAGAGTTTAACCTTTCTTTTCACAGAGCAGTTTGGAAACACTCTCTTTCTTATGTCTGCAAGGGGATATTTAGACCTCCTTGAGGCCTTCGTTGGAAACGGGATTTCTTCACATAAAGCTAGACAGATGAATTCTCAGTAACTTCTTTGTGTTGTGTGTACTCAACTCACAGAGTGGAACCTTTCTTTAGACAGAGCAGATTTGAAACACTCTTTTTGTGGATTTCACAAGTGGAGATTTCAAGCGATTTGAGGCCAACTGTATTAAAGGAAATATATTCGTTTTAAAACTAGACAGAACCATTCTCAGAAACTACTTTGTGATGTGTGCGTTCAACTCACAGAGTTTCACCTTTCTTTTCATAGAGCAGTTTGGAAACACTCTGTTTGTTAAGTTTGCAAGAGAATATTTGGACCACTTTGAGGCCTTCGTTGGAAACGGGATTTCTTCGTATAAAGCTAGACAGATGATTTCTCAGTAACTTCTTTGTGTTGTGTGTATTCAACTCACAGAGTTGAACCTTTCTTTAGACAGAGCAGATTTGAAACACTCTTTTTGTGTATTTTACAATTGGAGATTTCAAACGATTTGAGTCCTATTGTATTAAAGGAACTATCTTCGTTTAAAACTAGACAGAACCATTCTCAGAAACTACTTTGTGATGTGTGCGTTCAACTCACAGAGTTTCACCTTTCTTTTCATAGAGCAGTTTGGAAACACTCTGTTTGTTAAGTTTGCAAGACGATATTTGGAACCCTTTGAGGCCTTCGTTGGAAACGGGATTTCTCAGTTAAATGCTAGACAGATGAATTCCCAGTAACTTCTTTGTGTTGTGTGTATTCAACTCACAGAGTTGATCCTTCCTTTCGACAGAGAAGTTTTGAAACACTCTTTTTGTGGAATTTGCAAGTGGAGATTTCAAGCGATTTGAGGCCAATCTTAGAAATCGAAATATCTTTGTATAAAAACTAGACAGAATCATTCTCAGAAACCACTTTGTGATGTGTGCGTTCAACTCACAGAGTTTAACCTTTCTTTTCATAGAGCAGTTTGGAAACACTCTGTTTGTTAAGTTTGCAAGAGGATATTTGGACCACTTTGAGGCCTTCGTTGGAAACGGGATTTCTCAGCTAAATGCAAGACAGATGAATTCCCAGTAACTTCTTTGCGTTGTGTGTATTCAACTCACAGAGTTGAACCTTCCTTTAGACAGAGCAGTTTTGAAACACTCTTTTTGTGGAATTTGCAAGTGGAGATTTCAAGCGATTTGAGGCCAATCTTAGAAATCGAAATATCTTTGTATAAAAACTAGACAGAATCATTCTCACAAAAAACTTTGTGATGTGTGCGTTCAATTCACAGAGTTTAACCTTTCTTTTCATAGAGCAGTTTGGAAACACTCTGTTTCTTAAGTCTGCAAGGGGATATTTAGACCTCCTTGAGGCCTTCGTTGGAAACGGGGTTTCTTCATATAAAGCTAGACAGATGAATTCTCAGTAACTTCTTTGTGTTGTGTGTACTCAACTCACAGAGTGGAACCTTTCTTTAGACAGAGCAGATTTGAAACACTCCTTTTGTGGATTTCACAAGTGGAGATTTCAAGCGATTTGAGGCCAACTGTATTAAAGGAAATATCTTCGTTTTAAAACTAGACAGAACCATTCTCAGAAACTACTTTGTGATGTGTGCGTTCAACTCACAGAGTTTCACCTTTCTTTTCATAGAGCAGTTTGGAAACACTCTGTTTGTTAAGTTTGCAGGAGGATATTTGGACCCATTTGAGGCCTTCGTTGGAAACGGGATTTCTCAGTTAAATGCTAGACAGATGAATTCCCAGTAACTTCTATGTGTTGTGTGTATTCAACTCACAGAGTTGAACCTTCCTTTGGACAGAGCAGTTTTGAAACACTCTTTTTGTGGAATTTGCAAGTGGAGATTTCAAGCGATTTGAGGCCAATCTTAGAAATCGAAATATCTTTGTATAAAAACTAGACAGAATCATTCTCAGAAACCACTTTGTGATGTGTGCGTTCAACTCACAGAGTTTAACCTTTCTTTTCATAGAGCAGTTTGGAAACACTCTGTTTGTTAAGTTTGCAAGAGAATATTTGGACCACTTTGAGGCCTTCGTTGGAAACGGGATTTCTCAGCTAAATGCAAGACAGATGAATTCCCAGTAACTACTTTGCGTTGTGTGTATTCAACTCACAGAGTTGAACCTTCCTTTACACAGAGCAGTTTTGAAACACTCTTTTTGTGGAATTTGCAAGGGGAGATTTCAAGCGATTTGAGGCCAATCTTAGAAATCGAAATATCTTTGTATAAAAACTAGACAGAATCATTCTCAGAAAAAACTTTGTGATGTGTGCGTTCAACTCACAGTTTAACCTTTCTTTTCATAGAGCAGTTTGTAAACACTCTGTTTCTTAAGTCTGCAAGGGGATATTTAGACCTCCTTGAGGCCTTCGTTTGAAAAGGGGTTTCTTCATATAAAGCTAGACAGATGAATTCTCAGTAACTTCTTTGTGTTGTGTGTATTCAACTCACAGAGTGGAACCTTTCTTTAGACAGAGCAGATTTGAAACACTCTTTTTGTGGATTTTACAAGTGGAGATTTCAAACGATTTGAGGCCTTTTGTATTAAAGGAAATATCTTCGTTTAAAACTAGACAGAACCATTCTCAGAAACTACTTTGTGATGTGTGCGTTCAACTCACAGAGTTTCACCTTTCTTTTCATAGAGCAGTTTGGAAACACTCTGTTTGTTAAATTTGCAAGAGGATATTTGGACCCCTTTGAGGCCTTCGTTGGAAACGGGATTTCTCAGTTAAATGCTAGACAGATGAATTCCCCGTAACTTCTTTGTGTTGTGTGTATTCAACTCACAGAGTTGAACCTTCCTTTAGACAGAGCAGTTTTGAAACACTCTTTTTGTGGAATTTGCAAGTGGAGATTTCAAGCGATTTGAGGCCAATCTTAGAAATCGAAATATCTTTGTATAAAAACTAGACAGAATCATTCTCAGAAACCACTTTGTGATGTGTGCGTTCAACTCACAGAGTTTAACCTTTCTTTTCATAGAGCAGTTTGGAAACACTCTGTTTGTTAAGTTTGCAAGAGAATATTTGGACCATTTTGAGGCCTTCGTTGGAAACGGGATTTCTCAGTTGAATGCTAGACAGATGAATTCCCAGTAACATCTTTGCGTTGTGTGTATTCAACTCACAGAGTTGAACCTTCCTTTAGACAGAGCAGTTTTGAAACACTCTTTTTGTGGAATTTGCAAGTGGAGATTTCAAGCGATTTGAGGCCAATCTTAGAAATCGAAATATCTTTGTATAAAAACTAGACAGAATCATTCTCAGAAAAAACTTTGTGATGTGTGCGTTCAACTCACAGAGTTTAACGTTTCTTTTCACAGAGCAGTTTGGAAACACTCTGTTTCTTAAGTCTGCAAGGGGATATTTAGACCTCCTTGAGGCCTTCGTTGGAAACGGGATTTCTTCATATAAAGCTAGACAGATGAATTCTCAGTAACTTCTTTGTGTTGTGTGTATTCAACTCACAGAGTTGAACCTTTCTTTAGACAGAGCAGATTTGAAACACTCTTTTTGTGGATTTTACAATTGGAGATTTCAAACGATTTGAGGCCTTTTGTATTAAAGGAAATATCTTCGTTTTAAAACTAGACAGAACCATTCTCAAAAACTACTTTGTGATGTGTGCGTTCAACTCACAGAGTTTCACCTTTCTTTTAATAGAGCAGTTTGGAAACACTCTGTTTGTTAAGTTTGCAAGAGGATATTTGGACCCCTTTGAGGCCTTCGTTGGAAACGGGATTTCTCAGTTAAATGCTAGACAGATGAATTCCCAGTAACTTCTTTGCGTTGTGTGTATTCAACTCACAGAGTTGAACCTTCCTTTAGACAGAGCAGTTTTGAAACACTCTTTTTGTGGAATTTGCAAGTGGAGATTTCAAGCGATTTGAGGCCAATCTTAGAAATCGAAATATCTTTGTATAAAAACTAGACAGAATCATTCTCAGAAAAAACTTTGTGATGTGTGCGTTCAACTCACAGAGTTTAAACTTTCTTTTCACAGAGCAGTTTGGAAACACTCTGTTTCTTAAGTCTGCAAGGGGATATTTAGACCTCCTTGAGGCCTTCGTTGGAAACGGGATTTCTTCATATAAAGCTAGACAGATGAATTCTCAGTAACTTCTTTGTGTTGTGTGTATTCAACTCACAGAGTTGAACCTTCCTTTAGACAGAGCAGTTTTGAAACTCTCTTTTTGTGGATTTTACAATTGGAGATTTCAAACGATTTGAGGCCTTTTGTATTAAAGGAAATATCTTCGTTTTAAAACTAGACAGAACCATTCTCAGAAACTACTTTGTGATGTGTGCGTTCAACTCACAGAGTTTCACCTTTCTTTTCATAGAGCAGTTTGGAAACACTCTGTTTGTTAAGTTTGCAAGAGGATATTTGGACCCCTTTGAGGCCTTCGTTAGAAACGAGATTTCTCAGTTAAATGCTAGAGAGATGAATTCCCAGTAACTTCTTTGTGTTGTGTGTATTCAACTCACAGAGTTGAACCTTCCTTTAGACAGAGCAGTTTTGAAACACTCTTTTTGTGGAATTTGCAAGTGGAGATTTCAAGCGATTTGAGGCCAATCTTAGAAATCGAAATATCTTTGTATAAAAACTAGACAGAATCATTCTCAGAAACCACTTTCTGATGTGGGCGTTCAACTCACAGAGTTTAACCTTTCTTTTCATAGAGCAGTTTGGAAACACTCTGTTTGTTAAGTTTGCAAGAGAATATTTGGACCATTTTGAGGCCTTCGTTGGAAACGGGATTTCTCAGTTGAATGCTAGACAGATGAATTCCCAGTAACATCTTTGCGTTGTGTGTATTCAACTCACAGAGCTGAACTTTCCGTTAGACAGAGCAGTTTTGAAACACTCTTTTTGTGGAATTTGCAAGTGGAGATTTCAAGCGATTTGAGGCCAATCTTAGAAATCGAAATATCTTTGTATAAAAACTAGACAGAATCATTCTCAGAAACCACTTTGTAATGTGTGCGTTCAACTCACAGAGTTTAACCTTTCTTTTCACAGAGCAGTTTGGAAACACTCTCTTTCTTATGTCTGCAAGGGGATATTTAGACCTCCTTGAGGCCTTCGTTGGAAACGGGATTTCTTCACATAAAGCTAGACAGATGAATTCTCAGTAACTTCTTTGTGTTGTGTGTACTCAACTCACAGAGTGGAACCTTTCTTTAGACAGAGCAGATTTGAAACACTCTTTTTGTGGATTTCACAAGTGGAGATTTCAAGCGATTTGAGGCCAACTGTATTAAAGGAAATATATTCGTTTTAAAACTAGACAGAACCATTCTCAGAAACTACTTTGTGATGTGTGCGTTCAACTCACAGAGTTTCACCTTTCTTTTCATAGAGCAGTTTGGAAACACTCTGTTTGTTAAGTTTGCAAGAGAATATTTGGACCACTTTGAGGCCTTCGTTGGAAACGGGATTTCTTCGTATAAAGCTAGACAGATGATTTCTCAGTAACTTCTTTGTGTTGTGTGTATTCAACTCACAGAGTTGAACCTTTCTTTAGACAGAGCAGATTTGAAACACTCTTTTTGTGTATTTTACAATTGGAGATTTCAAACGATTTGAGTCCTATTGTATTAAAGGAACTATCTTCGTTTAAAACTAGACAGAACCATTCTCAGAAACTACTTTGTGATGTGTGCGTTCAACTCACAGAGTTTCACCTTTCTTTTCATAGAGCAGTTTGGAAACACTCTGTTTGTTAAGTTTGCAAGACGATATTTGGAACCCTTTGAGGCCTTCGTTGGAAACGGGATTTCTCAGTTAAATGCTAGACAGATGAATTCCCAGTAACTTCTTTGTGTTGTGTGTATTCAACTCACAGAGTTGATCCTTCCTTTCGACAGAGAAGTTTTGAAACACTCTTTTTGTGGAATTTGCAAGTGGAGATTTCAAGCGATTTGAGGCCAATCTTAGAAATCGAAATATCTTTGTATAAAAACTAGACAGAATCATTCTCACAAAAAACTTTGTGATGTGTGCGTTCAACTCACAGAGTTTAACCTTTCTTTTCATAGAGCAGTTTGGAAACACTCTGTTTCTTAAGTCTGCAAGGGGATATTTAGACCTCCTTGAGGCCTTCGTTGGAAACGGGATTTCTTCATATAAAGCTAGACAGATGAATTCTCAGTAACTTCTTTGTGTTGTGTGTATTCAACTCACAGAGTTGAACCTTCCTTTAGACAGAGCAGTTTTGAAACTCTCTTTTTGTGGATTTTACAATTGGAGATTTCAAACGATTTGAGGCCTTTTGTATTAAAGGAAATATCTTCGTTTTAAAACTAGACAGAACCATTCTCAGAAACTACTTTGTGATGTGTGCGTTCAACTCACAGAGTTTCACCTTTCTTTTCATAGAGCAGTTTGGAAACACTCTGTTTGTTAAGTTTGCAAGAGGATATTTGGACCCCTTTGAGGCCTTCGTTAGAAAAGAGATTTCTCAGTTAAATGCTAGACAGATGAATTCCCAGTAACTTCTTTGTGTTGTGTGTATTCAACTCACAGAGTTGAACCTTCCTTTAGACAGAGCAGTTTTGAAACACTCTTTTTGTGGAATTTGCAAGTGGAGATTTCAAGCGATTTGAGGCCAATCTTAGAAATCGAAATATCTTTGTATAAAAACTAGACAGAATCATTCTCAGAAACCACTTTCTGATGTGGGCGTTCAACTCACAGAGTTTAACCTTTCTTTTCATAGAGCAGTTTGGAAACACTCTGTTTGTTAAGTTTGCAAGAGAATATTTGGACCATTTTGAGGCCTTCGTTGGAAACGGGATTTCTCAGTTGAATGCTAGACAGATGAATTCCCAGTAACATCTTTGCGTTGTGTGTATTCACCTCACAGAGCTGAACTTTCCGTTAGACAGAGCAGTTTTGAAACACTCTTTTTGTGGAATTTGCAAGTGGAGATTTCAAGCGATTTGAGGCCAATCTTAGAAATCGAAATATCTTTGTATAAAAACTAGACAGAATCATTCTCAGAAACCACTTTGTGATGTGTGCGTTCAACTCACAGAGTTTAACCTTTCTTTTCATAGAGCAGTTTGGAAACACTCTCTTTGTTAAGTTTGCAAGAGGATATTTGGACCATTTTGAGGCCTTCGTTGGAAACGGGATTTCTCAGTTGAATGCTAGACAGATGAATTCCCAGTAACATCTTTGCGTTGTGTGTATTCAACTCACAGAGTTGAAACTTCCTTTAGACAGAGCAGTTTTGAAGCACTCTTTTTGTGGAATTTGCAAGTGGAGATTTCAAGCGATTTGAGGCCAATCTTAGAAATCGAAATATCTTTGTATAAAAACTAGACAGAATCATTCTCAGAAACCACTTTGTAATGTGTGCGTTCAACTCACAGAGTTTAACCTTTCTTTTCACAGAGCAGTTTGGAAACACTCTCTTTCTTATGTCTGCAAGGGGATATTTAGACCTCCTTGAGGCCTTCGTTGGAAACGGGATTTCTTCACATAAAGCTAGACAGATGAATTCTCAGTAACTTCTTTGTGTTGTGTGTACTCAACTCACAGAGTGGAACCTTTCTTTAGACAGAGCAGATTTGAAACACTCTTTTTGTGGATTTCACAAGTGGAGATTTCAAGCGATTTGAGGCCAACTGTATTAAAGGAAATATATTCGTTTTAAAACTAGACAGAACCATTCTCAGAAACTACTTTGTGATGTGTGCGTTCAACTCACAGAGTTTCACCTTTCTTTTCATAGAGCAGTTTGGAAACACTCTGTTTGTTAAGTTTGCAAGAGAATATTTGGACCACTTTGAGGCCTTCGTTGGAAACGGGATTTCTTCGTATAAAGCTAGACAGATGATTTCTCAGTAACTTCTTTGTGTTGTGTGTATTCAACTCACAGAGTTGAACCTTTCTTTAGACAGAGCAGATTTGAAACACTCTTTTTGTGTATTTTACAATTGGAGATTTCAAACGATTTGAGTCCTATTGTATTAAAGGAACTATCTTCGTTTAAAACTAGACAGAACCATTCTCAGAAACTACTTTGTGATGTGTGCGTTCAACTCACAGAGTTTCACCTTTCTTTTCATAGAGCAGTTTGGAAACACTCTGTTTGTTAAGTTTGCAAGACGATATTTGGAACCCTTTGAGGCCTTCGTTGGAAACGGGATTTCTCAGTTAAATGCTAGACAGATGAATTCCCAGTAACTTCTTTGTGTTGTGTGTATTCAACTCACAGAGTTGATCCTTCCTTTCGACAGAGAAGTTTTGAAACACTCTTTTTGTGGAATTTGCAAGTGGAGATTTCAAGCGATTTGAGGCCAATCTTAGAAATCGAAATATCTTTGTATAAAAACTAGACAGAATCATTCTCAGAAACCACTTTGTGATGTGTGCGTTCAACTCACAGAGTTTAACCTTTCTTTTCATAGAGCAGTTTGGAAACACTCTGTTTGTTAAGTTTGCAAGAGAATATTTGGACCACTTTGAGGCCTTCGTTGGAAACGGGATTTCTCAGCTAAATGCAAGACAGATGAATTCCCAGTAACTTCTTTGCGTTGTGTGTATTCAACTCACAGAGTTGAACCTTCCTTTAGACAGAGCAGTTTTGAAACACTCTTTTTGTGGAATTTGCAAGTGGAGATTTCAAGCGATTTGAGGCCAATCTTAGAAATCGAAATATCTTTGTATAAAAACTAGACAGAATCATTCTCACAAAAAACTTTGTGATGTGTGCGTTCAACTCACAGAGTTTAACCTTTCTTTTCATAGAGCAGTTTGGAAACACTCTGTTTCTTAAGTCTGCAAGGGGATATTTAGACCTCCTTGAGGCCTTCGTTGGAAACGGGGTTTCTTCATATAAAGCTAGACAGATGAATTCTCAGTAACTTCTTTGTGTTGTGTGTACTCAACTCACAGAGTGGAACCTTTCTTTAGACAGAGCAGATTTGAAACACTCCTTTTGTGGATTTCACAAGTGGAGATTTCAAGCGATTTGAGGCCAACTGTATTAAAGGAAATATCTTCGTTTTAAAACTAGACAGAACCATTCTCAGAAACTACTTTGTGATGTGTGCGTTCAACTCACAGAGTTTCACCTTTCTTTTCATAGAGCAGTTTGGAAACACTCTGTTTGTTAAGTTTGCAGGAGGATATTTGGACCCATTTGAGGCCTTCGTTGGAAACGGGATTTCTCAGTTAAATGCTAGACAGATGAATTCCCAGTAACTTCTATGTGTTGTGTGTATTCAACTCACAGAGTTGAACCTTCCTTTGGACAGAGCAGTTTTGAAACACTCTTTTTGTGGAATTTGCAAGTGGAGATTTCAAGCGATTTGAGGCCAATCTTAGAAATCGAAATATCTTTGTATAAAAACTAGACAGAATCATTCTCAGAAACCACTTTGTGATGTGTGCGTTCAACTCACAGAGTTTAACCTTTCTTTTCATAGAGCAGTTTGGAAACACTCTGTTTGTTAAGTTTGCAAGAGAATATTTGGACCACTTTGAGGCCTTCGTTGGAAACGGGATTTCTCAGCTAAATGCAAGACAGATGAATTCCCAGTAACTTCTTTGCGTTGTGTGTATTCAACTCACAGAGTTGAACCTTCCTTTAGACAGAGCAGTTTTGAAACACTCTTTTTGTGGAATTTGCAAGTGGAGATTTCAAGCGATTTGAGGCCAATCTTAGAAATCGAAATATCTTTGTATAAAAACTAGACAGAATCATTCTCAGAAAAAACTTTGTGATGTGTGCGTTCAACTCACAGTTTAACCTTTCTTTTCATAGAGCAGTTTGTAAACACTCTGTTTCTTAAGTCTGCAAGGGGATATTTAGACCTCCTTGAGGCCTTCGTTGGAAACGGGGTTTCTTCATATAAAGCTAGACAGATGAATTCTCAGTAACTTCTTTGTGTTGTGTGTATTCAACTCACAGAGTGGAACCTTTCTTTAGACAGAGCAGATTTGAAACACTCTTTTTGGGGATTTTACAAGTGGAGATTTCAAACGATTTGAGGCCTTTTGTATTAAAGGAAATATCTTCGTTTAAAACTAGACAGAACCATTCTCAGAAACTACTTTGTGATGTGTGCGTTCAACTCACAGAGTTTCACCTTTCTTTTCATAGAGCAGTTTGGAAACACTCTGTTTGTTAAATTTGCAAGAGGATATTTGGACCCCTTTGAGGCCTTCGTTGGAAACGGGATTTCTCAGTTAAATGCTAGACAGATGAATTCCCCGTAACTTCTTTGTGTTGTGTGTATTCAACTCACAGAGTTGAACCTTCCTTTAGACAGAGCAGTTTTGAAACACTCTTTTTGTGGAATTTGCAAGTGGAGATTTCAAGCGATTTGAGGCCAATCTTAGAAATCGAAATATCTTTGTATAAAAACTAGACAGAATCATTCTCAGAAACCACTTTGTGATGTGTGCGTTCAACTCACAGAGTTTAACCTTTCTTTTCATAGAGCAGTTTGGAAACACTCTGTTTGTTAAGTTTGCAAGAGAATATTTGGACCATTTTGAGGCCTTCGTTGGAAACGGGATTTCTCAGTTGAATGCTAGACAGATGAATTCCCAGTAACATCTTTGCGTTGTGTGTATTCAACTCACAGAGTTGAACCTTCCTTTAGACAGAGCAGTTTTGAAACACTCTTTTTGTGAAATTTGCAAGTGGAGATTTCAAGCGATTTGAGGCCAATCTTAGAAATCGAAATATCTTTGTATAAAAACTAGACAGAATCATTCTCAGAAAAAACTTTGTGATGTGTGCGTTCAACTCACAGAGTTTAACGTTTCTTTTCACAGAGCAGTTTGGAAACACTCTGTTTCTTAAGTCTGCAAGGGGATATTTAGACCTCCTTGAGGCCTTCGTTGGAAACGGGATTTCTTCATATAAAGCTAGACAGATGAATTCTCAGTAACTTCTTTGTGTTGTGTGTATTCAACTCACAGAGTTGAACCTTTCTTTAGACAGAGCAGATTTGAAACACTCTTTTTGTGGATTTTACAATTGGAGATTTCAAACGATTTGAGGCCTTTTGTATTAAAGGAAATATCTTCGTTTTAAAACTAGACAGAACCATTCTCAAAAACTACTTTGTGATGTGTGCGTTCAACTCACAGAGTTTCACCTTTCTTTTAATAGAGCAGTTTGGAAACACTCTGTTTGTTAAGTTTGCAAGAGGATATTTGGACCCCTTTGAGGCCTTCGTTGGAAACGGGATTTCTCAGTTAAATGCTAGACAGATGAATTCCCAGTAACTTCTTTGCGTTGTGTGTATTCAACTCACAGAGTTGAACCTTCCTTTAGACAGAGCAGTTTTGAAACACTCTTTTTGTGGAATTTGCAAGTGGAGATTTCAAGCGATTTGAGGCCAATCTTAGAAATCGAAATATCTTTGTATAAAAACTAGACAGAATCATTCTCAGAAAAAACTTTGTGATGTGTGCGTTCAACTCACAGAGTTTAACCTTTCTTTTCACAGAGCAGTTTGGAAACACTCTGTTTCTTAAGTCTGCAAGGGGATATTTAGACCTCCTTGAGGCCTTCGTTGGAAACGGGATTTCTTCATATAAAGCTAGACAGATGAATTCTCAGTAACTTCTTTGTGTTGTGTGTATTCAACTCACAGAGTTGAACCTTCCTTTAGACAGAGCAGTTTTGAAACTCTCTTTTTGTGGATTTTACAATTGGAGATTTCAAACGATTTGAGGCCTTTTGTATTAAAGGAAATATCTTCGTTTTAAAACTAGACAGAACCATTCTCAGAAACTACTTTGTGATGTGTGCGTTCAACTCACAGAGTTTCACCTTTCTTTTCATAGAGCAGTTTGGAAACACTCTGTTTGTTAAGTTTGCAAGAGGATATTTGGACCCCTTTGAGGCCTTCGTTAGAAACGAGATTTCTCAGTTAAATGCTAGACAGATGAATTCCCAGTAACTTCTTTGTGTTGTGTGTATTCAACTCACAGAGTTGAACCTTCCTTTAGACAGAGCAGTTTTGAAACACTCTTTTTGTGGAATTTGCAAGTGGAGATTTCAAGCGATTTGAGGCCAATCTTAGAAATCGAAATATCTTTGTATAAAAACTAGACAGAATCATTCTCAGAAACCACTTTGTGATGTGGGCGTTCAACTCACAGAGTTTAACCTTTCTTTTCATAGAGCAGTTTGGAAACACTCTGTTTGTTAAGTTTGCAAGAGAATATTTGGACCATTTTGAGGCCTTCGTTGGAAACGGGATTTCTCAGTTGAATGCTAGACAGATGAATTCCCAGTAACATCTTTGCGTTGTGTGTATTCAACTCACAGAGCTGAACTTTCCGTTAGACAGAGCAGTTTTGAAACACTCTTTTTGTGGAATTTGCAAGTGGAGATTTCAAGCGATTTGAGGCCAATCTTAGAAATCGAAATATCTTTGTATAAAAACTAGACAGAATCATTCTCAGAAACCACTTTGTGATGTGTGCGTTCAACTCACAGAGTTTAACCTTTCTTTTCATAGAGCAGTTTGGAAACACTCTCTTTGTTAAGTTTGCAAGAGGATATTTGGACCATTTTGAGGCCTTCGTTGGAAACGGGATTTCTCAGTTGAATGCTAGACAGATGAATTCCCAGTAACATCTTTGCGTTGTGTGTATTCAACTCACAGAGTTGAAACTTCCTTTAGACAGAGCAGTTTTGAAGCACTCTTTTTGTGGAATTTGCAAGTGGAGATTTCAAGCGATTTGAGGCCAATCTTAGAAATCGAAATATCTTTGTATAAAAACTAGACAGAATCATTCTCAGAAACCACTTTGTAATGTGTGCGTTCAACTCACAGAGTTTAACCTTTCTTTTCACAGAGCAGTTTGGAAACACTCTCTTTCTTATGTCTGCAAGGGGATATTTAGACCTCCTTGAGGCCTTCGTTGGAAACGGGATTTCTTCACATAAAGCTAGACAGATGAATTCTCAGTAACTTCTTTGTGTTGTGTGTACTCAACTCACAGAGTGGAACCTTTCTTTAGACAGAGCAGATTTGAAACACTCTTTTTGTGGATTTCACAAGTGGAGATTTCAAGCGATTTGAGGCCAACTGTATTAAAGGAAATATATTCGTTTTAAAACTAGACAGAACCATTCTCAGAAACTACTTTGTGATGTGTGCGTTCAACTCACAGAGTTTCACCTTTCTTTTCATAGAGCAGTTTGGAAACACTCTGTTTGTTAAGTTTGCAAGAGAATATTTGGACCACTTTGAGGCCTTCGTTGGAAACGGGATTTCTTCGTATAAAGCTAGACAGATGATTTCTCAGTAACTTCTTTGTGTTGTGTGTATTCAACTCACAGAGTTGAACCTTTCTTTAGACAGAGCAGATTTGAAACACTCTTTTTGTGTATTTTACAATTGGAGATTTCAAACGATTTGAGTCCTATTGTATTAAAGGAACTATCTTCGTTTAAAACTAGACAGAACCATTCTCAGAAACTACTTTGTGATGTGTGCGTTCAACTCACAGAGTTTCACCTTTCTTTTCATAGAGCAGTTTGGAAACACTCTGTTTGTTAAGTTTGCAAGACGATATTTGGAACCCTTTGAGGCCTTCGTTGGAAACGGGATTTCTCAGTTAAATGCTAGACAGATGAATTCCCAGTAACTTCTTTGTGTTGTGTGTATTCAACTCACAGAGTTGATCCTTCCTTTCGACAGAGAAGTTTTGAAACACTCTTTTTGTGGAATTTGCAAGTGGAGATTTCAAGCGATTTGAGGCCAATCTTAGAAATCGAAATATCTTTGTATAAAAACTAGACAGAATCATTCTCAGAAACCACTTTGTGATGTGTGCGTTCAACTCACAGAGTTTAACCTTTCTTTTCATAGAGCAGTTTGGAAACACTCTGTTTGTTAAGTTTGCAAGAGAATATTTGGACCACTTTGAGGCCTTCGTTGGAAACGGGATTTCTCAGCTAAATGCAAGACAGATGAATTCCCAGTAACTTCTTTGCGTTGTGTGTATTCAACTCACAGAGTTGAACCTTCCTTTAGTCAGAGCAGTTTTGAAACACTCTTTTTGTGGAATTTGCAAGTGGAGATTTCAAGCGATTTGAGGCCAATCTTAGAAATCGAAATATCTTTGTATAAAAACTAGACAGAATCATTCTCACAAAAAACTTTGTGATGTGTGCGTTCAACTCACAGAGTTTAACCTTTCTTTTCATAGAGCAGTTTGGAAACACTCTGTTTCTTAAGTCTGCAAGGGGATATTTAGACCTCCTTGAGGCCTTCGTTGGAAACGGGGTTTCTTCATATAAAGCTAGACAGATGAATTCTCAGTAACTTCTTTGTGTTGTGTGTACTCAACTCACAGAGTGGAACCTTTCTTTAGACAGAGCAGATTTGAAACACTCCTTTTGTGGATTTCACAAGTGGAGATTTCAAGCGATTTGAGGCCAACTGTATTAAAGGAAATATCTTCGTTTTAAAACTAGACAGAACCATTCTCAGAAACTACTTTGTGATGTGTGCGTTCAACTCACAGAGTTTCACCTTTCTTTTCATAGAGCAGTTTGGAAACACTCTGTTTGTTAAGTTTGCAGGAGGATATTTGGACCCATTTGAGGCCTTCGTTGGAAACGGGATTTCTCAGTTAAATGCTAGACAGATGAATTCCCAGTAACTTCTATGTGTTGTGTGTATTCAACTCACAGAGTTGAACCTTCCTTTGGACAGAGCAGTTTTGAAACACTCTTTTTGTGGAATTTGCAAGTGGAGATTTCAAGCGATTTGAGGCCAATCTTAGAAATCGAAATATCTTTGTATAAAAACTAGACAGAATCATTCTCAGAAACCACTTTGTGATGTGTGCGTTCAACTCACAGAGTTTAACCTTTCTTTTCATAGAGCAGTTTGGAAACACTCTCTTTGTTAAGTTTGCAAGAGGATATTTGGACCATTTTGAGGCCTTCGTTGGAAACGGGATTTCTCAGTTGAATGCTAGACAGATGAATTCCCAGTAACATCTTTGCGTTGTGTGTATTCAACTCACAGAGTTGAAACTTCCTTTAGACAGAGCAGTTTTGAAACACTCTTTTTGTGGAATTTGCAAGTGGAGATTTCAAGCGATTTGAGGCCAATCTTAGAAATCGAAATATCTTTGTATAAAAACTAGACAGAATCATTCTCAGAAACCACTTTGTAATGTGTGCGTTCAACTCACAGAGTTTAACCTTTCTTTTCACAGAGCAGTTTGGAAACACTCTCTTTCTTATGTCTGCAAGGGGATATTTAGACCTCCTTGAGGCCTTCGTTGGAAACGGGATTTCTTCACATAAAGCTAGACAGATGAATTCTCAGTAACTTCTTTGTGTTGTGTGTACTCAACTCACAGAGTGGAACCTTTCTTTAGACAGAGCAGATTTGAAACACTCTTTTTGTGGATTTCACAAGTGGAGATTTCAAGCGATTTGAGGCCAACTGTATTAAAGGAAATATCTTCGTTTTAAAACTAGACAGAACCATTCTCAGAAACTACTTTGTGATGTGTGCGTTCAACTCACAGAGTTTCACCTTTCTTTTCATAGAGCAGTTTGGAAACACTCTGTTTGTTAAGTTTGCAAGAGAATATTTGGACCACTTTGAGGCCTTCGTTGGAAACGGGATTTCTTCGTATAAAGCTAGACAGATGATTTCTCAGTAACTTCTTTGTGTTGTGTGTATTCAACTCACAGAGTTGAACCTTTCTTTAGACAGAGCAGATTTGAAACACTCTTTTTGTGTATTTTACAATTGGAGATTTCAAACGATTTGAGTCCTATTGTATTAAAGGAACTATCTTCGTTTAAAACTAGACAGAACCATTCTCAGAAACTACTTTGTGATGTGTGCGTTCAACTCACAGAGTTTCACCTTTCTTTTCATAGAGCAGTTTGGAAACACTCTGTTTGTTAATTTTGCAAGAGAATATTTGGGCCACTTTGAGGCCTTCGTTGGAAACGGGATTTTTCAGTTGAATCCTAGACAGATGAATTCCAAGTAACATCTTTGCGTTGTGTGTATTCAACTCACAGAGTTGAACCTTTCTTTAGACAGAGCAGATTTGAAACACTCTTTTTGGGGATTTTACAATTGGAGATTTCCAACGATTTGAGGCCTATTGTATTAAAGGAACTATCTTCGTTTAAAACTAGACAGAACCATTCTCAGAAACTACTTTGTGATGTGTGCGTTCAACTCACAGAGTTTCACCTTTCTTTTCATAGAGCAGTTTGGAAACACTCTGTTTGTGAAGTTTGCAAGAGGGTATTTGGAACCCTTTCAGGCCTTCGTTGGAAACGGGATTTCTCATTTAAATGCTAGACAGATGAATTCCCAGTAACTTCTTTGTGTTGTGTGTATTCAACTCACAGAGTTGAACCTTCCTTTCGACAGAGCAGTTTTGAAACACTCTTTTTGTGGAATTTGCAAGTGGAGATTTCAAGCGATTTGAGGCCAATCTTAGAAATCGAAATATCTTTGTATAAAAACTAGACAGAATCAATCTCAGAAAAAACTTTGTGATGTGTGCGTTCAACTCACAGAGTTTAACCTTTCTTTTCATAGAGCAGTTTGGAAACACTCTGTTTCTTAAGTCTGCAAGGGGATATTTAGACCTCCTTGAGGCCTTCGTTGGAAACGGGATTTCTTCATATAAAGCTAGACAGATGAATTCTCAGTAACTTCTTTGTGTTGTGTGTATTCAACTCACAGAGTGGAACCTTTCTTTAGACAGAGCAGATTTGAAACACTCTTTTTGTGGATTTTACAAGTGGAGATTTCAAGCAATTTCAGGCCAACTGTATTAAAGGAAATATCTTCGTTTTAAAATTAGACAGAATCATTCTCAGAAACTACATTGTGATGTGTGCGTTCAACTCAGAGTTTCACCTTTCTTTTCATAGAGCTGTTTGGAAACACTCTGTTTGTTAAGTGTGCAGGAGGATATTTGGACCCCTTTGAGGCCTTCGTTGGAAACGGGATTTCTCAGTTAAATGCTAGACAGATGAATTCCCAGTAACTTCTTTGTGTTGTGTGTATTCAACTCACAGAGTTGAACCTTCCTTTAGACAGAGCAGTTTTGAAACACTCTTTTTGTGGAATTTGCAAGTGGAGATTTCAAGCGATTTGAGGCCAATCTTAGAAATCGAAATATCTTTGTATAAAAACTAGACAGAATCATTCTCAGAAACCACTTTGTGATGTGTGCGTTCAACTCACAGAGTTTAACCTTTCTTTTCATAGAGCAGTTTGGAAACACTCTCTTTGTTAAGTTTGCAAGAGAATATTTGGACCATTTTGAGGCCTTCGTTGGAAACGGGATTTCTCAGTTGAATGCTAGACAGATGAATTCCCAGTAAAATCTTTGCATTGTGTGTATTCAACTCACAGAGTTGAACCTTCCTTTAGACAGAGCAGTTTTGAAACACTCTTTTTGTGGAATTTGCAAGTGGAGATTTCAAGCGATTTGAGGCCAATCTTAGAAATCGAAATATCTTTGTATAAAAACTAGACAGAATCATTCTCAGAAAAAACTTTGTGATGTGTGCGTTCAACTCACAGAGTTTAACGTTTCTTTTCACAGAGCAGTTTGGAAACACTCTGTTTCTTAAGTCTGCAAGGGGATATTTAGACCTCCTTGAGGCCTTCGTTGGAAACGGGATTTCTTCATATAAAGCTAGACAGATGAATTCTCAGTAACTTCTTTGTGTTGTGTGTATTCAACTCACAGAGTTGAACCTTTCTTTAGACAGAGCAGATTTGAAACACTCTTTTTGTGGATTTTACAATTGGAGATTTCAAACGATTTGAGGCCTTTTGTATTAAAGGAAATATCTTCGTTTTAAAACTAGACAGAACCATTCTCAGAAACTACTTTGTGATGTGTGCGTTCAACTCACAGAGTTTCACCTTTCTTTTCATAGAGCAGTTTGGAAACACTCTGTTTGTTAAGTTTGCAAGAGGATATTTGGACCCCTTTGAGGCCTTCGTTGGAAACGGGATTTCTCAGTTAAATGCAAGAGAGATGAATTGCCAGTAACTTCTTTGTGTTGTGTGTATTCAACTACCAGAGTTGAACCTTCCTTTAGACAGAGCAGTTTTGAAACACTCTTTTTGTGGAATTTGCAAGTGGAGATTTCAAGCGATTTGAGGCCAATCTTAGAAATCGAAATATCTTTGTATAAAAACTAGACAGAATCAATCTGAGAAAAAACTTTGTGGTGTGTGCGTTCAACTCACAGAGTTTAACCTTTCTTTTCATAGAGCAGTTTGGAAACACTCTGTTTCTTAAGTCTGCAAGGGGATATTTAGACCTCCTTGAGGCCTACGTTGGAAACGGGATTTCTTCATATAAAGCTAGACAGATGAATTCATAGTAACTTCTTTGTGTTGTGTGTATTCAACTCACAGAGTGGAACCTTTCTTTAGACAGAGCAGATTTGAAACACTCTTTTTGTGGATTTTACAAGTGGAGATTTCAAGCAATTTCAGGCCAACTGTATTAAAGGAAATATCTTCGTTTTAAAACTTGACAGAACCATTCTCAGAAACTACTTTGTGATGTGTGCGTTCAACTCAGAGTTTCACCTTTCTTTTCATAGAGCTGTTTGGAAACACTCTGTTTGTTAAGTGTGCAGGAGGATATTTGGACCCCTTTGAGGCCTTCGTTGGAAACGGGATTTCTCAGTTAAATGCTAGACAGATGAATTCCCAGTAACTTCTTTGCGTTGTGTGTATTCAACTCACAGAGTTGAACCTTCCTTTAGACAGAGCAGTTTTGAAACACTCTTTTTGTGGAATTTGCAAGTGGAGATTTCAAGCGATTTGAGGCCAAACTTAGAAATCGAAATATCTTTGTATAAAAACTAGACAGAATCATTCTCAGAAACCACTTTGTGATGTGTGCGTTCAACTCACAGAGTTTAACCTTTCTTTTCATAGAGCAGTTTGGAAACACTCTGTTTGTTAAGTTTGCAAGAGAATATTTGGACCACTTTGAGGACTTCGTTGGAAACGGGATTTCTCAGTTAAATGCTAGACAGATGAATTCCCAGTAACTTCTTTGCGTTGTGTGTATTCAACTCACAGAGTTGAACCTTCCTTTAGACAGAGCAGTTTTGAAACACTCTTTTTGTGTAATTTGCAAGTGTAGATTTCAAGCGATTTGAGGCCAATCTTAGAAATCGAAATATCTTTGTATAAAAATTAGACCGAATCATTCTCAGAAACCACTTTGTGATGTGTGCGTTCAACTCACAGAGTTTAACCTTTCTTTTCATAGAGCAGTTTGGAAAGACTCTGTTTGTTAAGTTTGCAAGAGAATATTTTGACCACTTTGAGGACTTCGTTGGAAACGGGATTTCTCAGTTGAATGCTAGACAGATGAATTCCCAGTAACTTCTTTGCGTTGTGTGTATTCAACTCACAGAGTTGAACCTTCCTTTAGACAGAGCAGTTTTGAAACACTCTATTTGTGGAATTTGGAAGTGGAGATTTCAAGCGATTTGAGGCCAATCTTAGAAATCGAAATATCTTTGTATAAAAACTAGACAGAATCATTCTCAGAAAAAACTTTTTGATGTGTGCGTTCAACTCACAGAGTTTAACCTTTCTTTTCACAGAGCAGTTTGGAAACACTCTGTTTCTTAAGTCTGCAAGGGGATATTTAGACCTCCTTGAGGCCTTAGTTGGAAACGGGATTTCTTCATATAAAGCTAGACAGATGAATTCTCAGTAACTTCTTTGTGTTGTGTGTATTCAACTCACAGAGTTGAACCTTTCTTTAGACAGAGCAGATTTGAAACACTCTTTTTGTGGATTTTACAATTGGAGATTTCAAACGATTTGAGGCCCTTTGTATTAAAGGAAATACCTTCGTTTTAAAACTAGACAGAACCATTCTCAGAAACTACTTTGTGATGTGTGCGTTCAACTCACAGAGTTTCACCTTTCTTTTCATAGAGCAGTTTGGAAACACTCTGTTTGTTAAGTTTGCAAGAGGATATTTGCACCCCTTTGAGGCCTTCGTTGTAAACGGGATTTCTCAGTTGAATGCTAGACAGATGAATTCCCAGTAACTTCTTTGTGTTGTGTGTATTCAACTCACAGAGTTGAACCTTCCTTTAGACAGAGCAGTTTTGAAACACTCTTTTTGTGGAATTTGCAAGTGGAGATTTCAAGCGATTTGAGGCCAATCTTAGAAATCGAAATATCTTTGTATAAAAACTAGACAGAATCATTCTCAGAAACCACTTTGTGATGTGTGCGTTCAACTCACAGAGTTTAACCTTTCTTTTCATAGAGGAGTTTGGAAACACTCTGTTTGTTAAGTTTGCAAGAGAATATTTGGACCATTTTGAGGCCTTCGTTGGAAACGGGATTTCTCAGTTGAATGCTAGACAGATGAATTCCCAGTAACATCTTTGCGTTGTGTGTGTTCAACTCACAGAGTTGAACCTTCCTTTAGACAGAGCAGTTTTGAAACACTCTTTTTGTGGAATTTGCAAGTGGAGATTTCAAGCGATTTGAGGCCAATCTTAGAAATCGAAATATCTTTGTATAAAAACTAGACAGAATCATTCTCAGAAAAAACTTTGTGATGTGTGCGTTCAACTCACAGAGTTTAACGTTTCTTTTCACAGAGCAGTTTGGAAACACTCTGTTTCTTAAGTCTGCAAGGGGATATTTAGACCTCCTTGAGGCCTTCGTTGGAAACGGGATTTCTTCATATAAAGCTAGACAGATGAATTCTCAGTAACTTCTTTGTGTTGTGTGTATTCAACTCACAGAGTTGAACCTTTCTTTAGACAGAGCAGATTTGAAACACTCTTTTTGTGGATTTTACAATTGGAGATTTCAAACAATTTGAGGCCTTTTGTATTAAAGGAAATATCTTCGTTTTAAAACTAGACAGAACCATTCTCAGAAACTACTTTGTGATGTGTGCGTTCAACTCACAGAGTTTCACCTTTCTTTTCATAGAGCAGTTTGGAAACACTCTGTTTGTTAAGTTTGCAAGAGGATATTTGCACCCCTTTGAGGCCTTCGTTGGAAACGGGATTTCTCAGTTGAATGCTAGACAGATGAATTCCCAGTAACTTCTTTGTGTTGTGTGTATTCAACTCACAGAGTTGAACCTTCCTTTAGACAGAGCAGTTTTGAAACACTCTTTTTGTGGAATTTGCAAGTGGAGATTTCAAGCGATTTGAGGCCAATCTTAGAAATCGAAATATCTTTGTATAAAAACTAGACAGAATCATTCTCAGAAACCACTTTGTGATGTGTGCGTTCAACTCACAGAGTTTAACCTTTCTTTTCATAGAGCAGTTTGGAAACACTCTGTTTGTTAAGTTTGCAAGAGAATATTTGGACCATTTTGAGGCCTTCGTTGGAAACGGGATTTCTCAGTTGAATGCTAGACAGATGAATTCCCAGTAAAATCTTTGCATTGTGTGTATTCAACTCAAAGAGTTGAACCTTCCTTTAGACAGAGCAGTTTTGAAACACTCTTTTTGTGGAATTTGCAAGTGGAGATTTCAAGCGATTTGAGGCCAATCTTAGAAATCGAAATATCTTTGTATAAAAACTAGACAGAATCATTCTCAGAAAAAACTTTGTGATGTGTGCGTTCAACTCACAGAGTTTAACGTTTCTTTTCACAGAGCAGTTTGGAAACACTCTGTTTCTTAAGTCTGCAAGGGGATATTTAGACCTCCTTGAGGCCTTCGTTGGAAACGGGATTTCTTCATATAAAGCTAGACAGATGAATTCTCAGTAACTTCTTTGTGTTGTGTGTATTCAACTCACAGAGTTGAACCTTTCTTTAGACAGAGCAGATTTGAAACACTCTTTTTGTGGATTTTACAATTGGAGATTTCAAACGATTTGAGGCCTTTTGTATTAAAGGAAATATCTTCGTTTTAAAACTAGACAGAACCATTCTCAGAAACTACTTTGTGATGTGTGCGTTCAACTCACAGAGTTTCACCTTTCTTTTCATAGAGCAGTTTGGAAACACTCTGTTTGTTAAGTTTGCAAGAGGATATTTGGACCCCTTTGAGGCCTTCGTTGGAAACGGGATTTCTCAGTTAAATGCAAGAGAGATGAATTGCCAGTAACTTCTTTGTGTTGTGTGTATTCAACTACCAGAGTTGAACCTTCCTTTAGACAGAGCAGTTTTCAAACACTCTTTTTGTGGAATTTGCAAGTGGAGATTTCAAGCGATTTGAGGCCAATCTTAGAAATCGAAATATCTTTGTATAAAAACTAGACAGAATCATTCTCAGAAAAAACTTTTTGATGTGTGCGTTCAACTCACAGAGTTTAACCTTTCTTTTCACAGAGCAGTTTGGAAACACTCTGTTTCTTAAGTCTGCAAGGGGATATTTAGACCTCCTTGAGGCCTTCGTTGGAAACGGGATTTCTTCATATAAAGCTAGACAGATGAATTCTCAGTAACTTCTTTGTGTTGTGTGTATTCAACTCACAGAGTTGAACCTTTCTTTAGACAGAGCAGATTTGAAACACTCTTTTTGTGGATTTTACAATTGGAGATTTCAAACGATTTGAGGCCTTTTGTATTAAAGGAAATACCTTCGTTTTAAAACTAGACAGAACCATTCTCAGAAACTACTTTGTGATGTGTGCGTTCAACTCACAGAGTTTCACCTTTCTTTTCATAGAGCAGTTTGGAAACACTCTGTTTGTTAAGTTTGCAAGAGGATATTTGCACCCCTTTGAGGCCTTCGTTGTAAACGGGATTTCTCAGTTGAATGCTAGACAGATGAATTCCCAGTAACTTCTTTGTGTTGTGTGTATTCAACTCACAGAGTTGAACCTTCCTTTAGACAGAGCAGTTTTGAAACACACTTTTTGTGGAATTTGCAAGTGGAGATTTCAAGCGATTTGAGGCCAATCTTAGAAATCGAAATATCTTTGTATAAAAACTAGACAGAATCATTCTCAGAAACCACTTTGTGATGTGTGCGTTCAACTCACAGAGTTTAACCTTTCTTTTCATAGAGGAGTTTGGAAACACTCTGTTTGTTAAGTTTGCAAGAGAATATTTGGACCATTTTGAGGCCTTCGTTGGAAACGGGATTTCTCAGTTGAATGCTAGACAGATGAATTCCCAGTAACATCTTTGCGTTGTGTGTGTTCAACTCACAGAGTTGAACCTTCCTTTAGACAGAGCAGTTTTGAAACACTCTTTTTGTGGAATTTGCAAGTGGAGATTTCAAGCGATTTGAGGCCAATCTTAGAAATCGAAATATCTTTGTATAAAAACTAGACAGAATCATTCTCAGAAAAAACTTTGTGATGTGTGCGTTCAACTCACAGAGTTTAACGTTTCTTTTCACAGAGCAGTTTGGAAACACTCTGTTTCTTAAGTCTGCAAGGGGATATTTAGACCTCCTTGAGGCCTTCGTTGGAAACGGGATTTCTTCATATAAAGCTAGACAGATGAATTCTCAGTAACTTCTTTGTGTTGTGTGTATTCAACTCACAGAGTTGAACCTTTCTTTAGACAGAGCAGATTTGAAACACTCTTTTTGTGGATTTTACAATTGGAGATTTCAAACGATTTGAGGCCTTTTGTATTAAAGGAAATATCTTCGTTTTAAAACTAGACAGAACCATTCTCAGAAACTACTTTGTGATGTGTGCGTTCAACTCACAGAGTTTCACCTTTCTTTTCATAGAGCAGTTTGGAAACACTCTCTTTGTTAAGTTTGCAAGAGGATATTTGGACCATTTTGAGGCCTTCGTTGGAAACGGGATTTCTCAGTTGAATGCTAGACAGATGAATTCCCAGTAACATCTTTGCGTTGTGTGTATTCAACTCACAGAGTTGAAACTTCCTTTAGACAGAGCAGTTTTGAAACACTCTTTTTGTGGAATTTGCAAGTGGAGATTTCAAGCGATTTGAGGCCAATCTTAGAAATCGAAATATCTTTGTATAAAAACTAGACAGAATCATTCTCAGAAACCACTTTGTAATGTGTGCGTTCAACTCACAGAGTTTAACCTTTCTTTTCACAGAGCAGTTTGGAAACACTCTCTTTCTTATGTCTGCAAGGGGATATTTAGACCTCCTTGAGGCCTTCGTTGGAAACGGGATTTCTTCACATAAAGCTAGACAGATGAATTCTCAGTAACTTCTTTGTGTTGTGTGTACTCAACTCACAGAGTGGAACCTTTCTTTAGACAGAGCAGATTTGAAACACTCTTTTTGTGGATTTCACAAGTGGAGATTTCAAGCGATTTGAGGCCAACTGTATTAAAGGAAATATCTTCGTTTTAAAACTAGACAGAACCATTCTCAGAAACTACTTTGTGATGTGTGCGTTCAACTCACAGAGTTCCACCTTTCTTTTCATAGAGCAGTTTGGAAACACTCTGTTTGTTAAGTTTGCAAGAGAATATTTGGACCACTTTGAGGCCTTCGTTGGAAACGGGATTTCTTCGTATAAAGCTAGACAGATGATTTCTCAGTAACTTCTTTGTGTTGTGTGTATTCAACTCACAGAGTTGAACCTTTCTTTAGACAGAGCAGATTTGAAACACTCTTTTTGTGTATTTTACAATTGGAGATTTCAAACGATTTGAGTCCTATTGTATTAAAGGAACTATCTTCGTTTAAAACTAGACAGAACCATTCTCAGAAACTACTTTGTGATGTGTGCGTTCAACTCACAGAGTTTCACCTTTCTTTTCATAGAGCAGTTTGGAAACACTCTGTTTGTTAATTTTGCAAGAGAATATTTGGGCCACTTTGAGGCCTTCGTTGGAAACGGGATTTTTCAGTTGAATCCTAGACAGATGAATTCCAAGTAACATCTTTGCGTTGTGTGTATTCAACTCACAGAGTTGAACCTTTCTTTAGACAGAGCAGATTTGAAACACTCTTTTTGGGGATTTTACAATTGGAGATTTCCAACGATTTGAGGCCTATTGTATTAAAGGAACTATCTTCGTTTAAAACTAGACAGAACCATTCTCAGAAACTACTTTGTGATGTGTGCGTTCAACTCACAGAGTTTCACCTTTCTTTTCATAGAGCAGTTTGGAAACACTCTGTTTGTGAAGTTTGCAAGAGGGTATTTGGAACCCTTTCAGGCCTTCGTTGGAAACGGGATTTCTCATTTAAATGCTAGACAGATGAATTCCCAGTAACTTCTTTGTGTTGTGTGTATTCAACTCACAGAGTTGAACCTTCCTTTCGACAGAGCAGTTTTGAAACACTCTTTTTGTGGAATTTGCAAGTGGAGATTTCAAGCGATTTGAGGCCAATCTTAGAAATCGAAATATCTTTGTATAAAAACTAGACAGAATCAATCTCAGAAAAAACTTTGTGATGTGTGCGTTCAACTCACAGAGTTTAACCTTTCTTTTCATAGAGCAGTTTGGAAACACTCTGTTTCTTAAGTCTGCAAGGGGATATTTAGACCTCCTTGAGGCCTTCGTTGGAAACGGGATTTCTTCATATAAAGCTAGACAGATGAATTCTCAGTAACTTCTTTGTGTTGTGTGTATTCAACTCACAGAGTGGAACCTTTCTTTAGACAGAGCAGATTTGAAACACTCTTTTTGTGGATTTTACAAGTGGAGATTTCAAGCAATTTCAGGCCAACTGTATTAAAGGAAATATCTTCGTTTTAAAACTAGACAGAATCATTCTCAGAAACTACATTGTGATGTGTGCGTTCAACTCAGAGTTTCACCTTTCTTTTCATAGAGCTGTTTGGAAACACTCTGTTTGTTAAGTGTGCAGGAGGATATTTGGACCCCTTTGAGGCCTTCGTTGGAAACGGGATTTCTCAGTTAAATGCTAGACAGATGAATTCCCAGTAACTTCTTTGTGTTGTGTGTATTCAACTCACAGAGTTGAACCTTCCTTTAGACAGAGCAGTTTTGAAACACTCTTTTTGTGGAATTTGCAAGTGGAGATTTCAAGCGATTTGAGGCCAATCTTAGAAATCGAAATATCTTTGTATAAAAACTAGACAGAATCATTCTCAGAAACCACTTTGTGATGTGTGCGTTCAACTCACAGAGTTTAACCTTTCTTTTCATAGAGCAGTTTGGAAACACTCTCTTTGTTAAGTTTGCAAGAGAATATTTGGACCATTTTGAGGCCTTCGTTGGAAACGGGATTTCTCAGTTGAATGCTAGACAGATGAATTCCCAGTAAAATCTTTGCATTGTGTGTATTCAACTCACAGAGTTGAACCTTCCTTTAGACAGAGCAGTTTTGAAACACTCTTTTTGTGGAATTTGCAAGTGGAGATTTCAAGCGATTTGAGGCCAATCTTAGAAATCGAAATATCTTTGTATAAAAACTAGACAGAATCATTCTCAGAAAAAACTTTGTGATGTGTGCGTTCAACTCACAGAGTTTAACGTTTCTTTTCACAGAGCAGTTTGGAAACACTCTGTTTCTTAAGTCTGCAAGGGGATATTTAGACCTCCTTGAGGCCTTCGTTGGAAACGGGATTTCTTCATATAAAGCTAGACAGATGAATTCTCAGTAACTTCTTTGTGTTGTGTGTATTCAACTCACAGAGTTGAACCTTTCTTTAGACAGAGCAGATTTGAAACACTCTTTTTGTGGATTTTACAATTGGAGATTTCAAACGATTTGAGGCCTTTTGTATTAAAGGAAATATCTTCGTTTTAAAACTAGACAGAACCATTCTCAGAAACTACTTTGTGATGTGTGCGTTCAACTCACAGAGTTTCACCTTTCTTTTCATAGAGCAGTTTGGAAACACTCTGTTTGTTAAGTTTGCAAGAGGATATTTGGACCCCTTTGAGGCCTTCGTTGGAAACGGGATTTCTCAGTTAAATGCAAGAGAGATGAATTGCCAGTAACTTCTTTGTGTTGTGTGTATTCAACTACCAGAGTTGAACCTTCCTTTAGACAGAGCAGTTTTGAAACACTCTTTTTGTGGAATTTGCAAGTGGAGATTTCAAGCGATTTGAGGCCAATCTTAGAAATCGAAATATCTTTGTATAAAAACTAGACAGAATCAATCTGAGAAAAAACTTTGTGGTGTGTGCGTTCAACTCACAGAGTTTAACCTTTCTTTTCATAGAGCAGTTTGGAAACACTCTGTTTCTTAAGTCTGCAAGGGGATATTTAGACCTCCTTGAGGCCTACGTTGGAAACGGGATTTCTTCATATAAAGCTAGACAGATGAATTCATAGTAACTTCTTTGTGTTGTGTGTATTCAACTCACAGAGTGGAACCTTTCTTTAGACAGAGCAGATTTGAAACACTCTTTTTGTGGATTTTACAAGTGGAGATTTCAAGCAATTTCAGGCCAACTGTATTAAAGGAAATATCTTCGTTTTAAAACTTGACAGAACCATTCTCAGAAACTACTTTGTGATGTGTGCGTTCAACTCAGAGTTTCACCTTTCTTTTCATAGAGCTGTTTGGAAACACTCTGTTTGTTAAGTGTGCAGGAGGATATTTGGACCCCTTTGAGGCCTTCGTTGGAAACGGGATTTCTCAGTTAAATGCTAGACAGATGAATTCCCAGTAACTTCTTTGCGTTGTGTGTATTCAACTCACAGAGTTGAACCTTCCTTTAGACAGAGCAGTTTTGAAACACTCTTTTTGTGGAATTTGCAAGTGGAGATTTCAAGCGATTTGAGGCCAAACTTAGAAATCGAAATATCTTTGTATAAAAACTAGACAGAATCATTCTCAGAAACCACTTTGTGATGTGTGCGTTCAACTCACAGAGTTTAACCTTTCTTTTCATAGAGCAGTTTGGAAACACTCTGTTTGTTAAGTTTGCAAGAGAATATTTGGACCACTTTGAGGACTTCGTTGGAAACGGGATTTCTCAGTTAAATGCTAGACAGATGAATTCCCAGTAACTTCTTTGCGTTGTGTGTATTCAACTCACAGAGTTGAACCTTCCTTTAGACAGAGCAGTTTTGAAACACTCTTTTTGTGTAATTTGCAAGTGTAGATTTCAAGCGATTTGAGGCCAATCTTAGAAATCGAAATATCTTTGTATAAAAATTAGACCGAATCATTCTCAGAAACCACTTTGTGATGTGTGCGTTCAACTCACAGAGTTTAACCTTTCTTTTCATAGAGCAGTTTGGAAAGACTCTGTTTGTTAAGTTTGCAAGAGAATATTTTGACCACTTTGAGGACTTCGTTGGAAACGGGATTTCTCAGTTGAATGCTAGACAGATGAATTCCCAGTAACTTCTTTGCGTTGTGTGTATTCAACTCACAGAGTTGAACCTTCCTTTAGACAGAGCAGTTTTGAAACACTCTATTTGTGGAATTTGGAAGTGGAGATTTCAAGCGATTTGAGGCCAATCTTAGAAATCGAAATATCTTTGTATAAAAACTAGACAGAATCATTCTCAGAAAAAACTTTTTGATGTGTGCGTTCAACTCACAGAGTTTAACCTTTCTTTTCACAGAGCAGTTTGGAAACACTCTGTTTCTTAAGTCTGCAAGGGGATATTTAGACCTCCTTGAGGCCTTAGTTGGAAACGGGATTTCTTCATATAAAGCTAGACAGATGAATTCTCAGTAACTTCTTTGTGTTGTGTGTATTCAACTCACAGAGTTGAACCTTTCTTTAGACAGAGCAGATTTGAAACACTCTTTTTGTGGATTTTACAATTGGAGATTTCAAACGATTTGAGGCCCTTTGTATTAAAGGAAATACCTTCGTTTTAAAACTAGACAGAACCATTCTCAGAAACTACTTTGTGATGTGTGCGTTCAACTCACAGAGTTTCACCTTTCTTTTCATAGAGCAGTTTGGAAACACTCTGTTTGTTAAGTTTGCAAGAGGATATTTGCACCCCTTTGAGGCCTTCGTTGTAAACGGGATTTCTCAGTTGAATGCTAGACAGATGAATTCCCAGTAACTTCTTTGTGTTGTGTGTATTCAACTCACAGAGTTGAACCTTCCTTTAGACAGAGCAGTTTTGAAACACTCTTTTTGTGGAATTTGCAAGTGGAGATTTCAAGCGATTTGAGGCCAATCTTAGAAATCGAAATATCTTTGTATAAAAACTAGACAGAATCATTCTCAGAAACCACTTTGTGATGTGTGCGTTCAACTCACAGAGTTTAACCTTTCTTTTCATAGAGGAGTTTGGAAACACTCTGTTTGTTAAGTTTGCAAGAGAATATTTGGACCATTTTGAGGCCTTCGTTGGAAACGGGATTTCTCAGTTGAATGCTAGACAGATGAATTCCCAGTAACATCTTTGCGTTGTGTGTGTTCAACTCACAGAGTTGAACCTTCCTTTAGACAGAGCAGTTTTGAAACACTCTTTTTGTGGAATTTGCAAGTGGAGATTTCAAGCGATTTGAGGCCAATCTTAGAAATCGAAATATCTTTGTATAAAAACTAGACAGAATCATTCTCAGAAAAAACTTTGTGATGTGTGCGTTCAACTCACAGAGTTTAACGTTTCTTTTCACAGAGCAGTTTGGAAACACTCTGTTTCTTAAGTCTGCAAGGGGATATTTAGACCTCCTTGAGGCCTTCGTTGGAAACGGGATTTCTTCATATAAAGCTAGACAGATGAATTCTCAGTAACTTCTTTGTGTTGTGTGTATTCAACTCACAGAGTTGAACCTTTCTTTAGACAGAGCAGATTTGAAACACTCTTTTTGTGGATTTTACAATTGGAGATTTCAAACAATTTGAGGCCTTTTGTATTAAAGGAAATATCTTCGTTTTAAAACTAGACAGAACCATTCTCAGAAACTACTTTGTGATGTGTGCGTTCAACTCACAGAGTTTCACCTTTCTTTTCATAGAGCAGTTTGGAAACACTCTGTTTGTTAAGTTTGCAAGAGGATATTTGCACCCCTTTGAGGCCTTCGTTGGAAACGGGATTTCTCAGTTGAATGCTAGACAGATGAATTCCCAGTAACTTCTTTGTGTTGTGTGTATTCAACTCACAGAGTTGAACCTTCCTTTAGACAGAGCAGTTTTGAAACACTCTTTTTGTGGAATTTGCAAGTGGAGATTTCAAGCGATTTGAGGCCAATCTTAGAAATCGAAATATCTTTGTATAAAAACTAGACAGAATCATTCTCAGAAACCACTTTGTGATGTGTGCGTTCAACTCACAGAGTTTAACCTTTCTTTTCATAGAGCAGTTTGGAAACACTCTGTTTGTTAAGTTTGCAAGAGAATATTTGGACCATTTTGAGGCCTTCGTTGGAAACGGGATTTCTCAGTTGAATGCTAGACAGATGAATTCCCAGTAAAATCTTTGCATTGTGTGTATTCAACTCAAAGAGTTGAACCTTCCTTTAGACAGAGCAGTTTTGAAACACTCTTTTTGTGGAATTTGCAAGTGGAGATTTCAAGCGATTTGAGGCCAATCTTAGAAATCGAAATATCTTTGTATAAAAACTAGACAGAATCATTCTCAGAAAAAACTTTGTGATGTGTGCGTTCAACTCACAGAGTTTAACGTTTCTTTTCACAGAGCAGTTTGGAAACACTCTGTTTCTTAAGTCTGCAAGGGGATATTTAGACCTCCTTGAGGCCTTCGTTGGAAACGGGATTTCTTCATATAAAGCTAGACAGATGAATTCTCAGTAACTTCTTTGTGTTGTGTGTATTCAACTCACAGAGTTGAACCTTTCTTTAGACAGAGCAGATTTGAAACACTCTTTTTGTGGATTTTACAATTGGAGATTTCAAACGATTTGAGGCCTTTTGTATTAAAGGAAATATCTTCGTTTTAAAACTAGACAGAACCATTCTCAGAAACTACTTTGTGATGTGTGCGTTCAACTCACAGAGTTTCACCTTTCTTTTCATAGAGCAGTTTGGAAACACTCTGTTTGTTAAGTTTGCAAGAGGATATTTGGACCCCTTTGAGGCCTTCGTTGGAAACGGGATTTCTCAGTTAAATGCAAGAGAGATGAATTGCCAGTAACTTCTTTGTGTTGTGTGTATTCAACTACCAGAGTTGAACCTTCCTTTAGACAGAGCAGTTTTCAAACACTCTTTTTGTGGAATTTGCAAGTGGAGATTTCAAGCGATTTGAGGCCAATCTTAGAAATCGAAATATCTTTGTATAAAAACTAGACAGAATCATTCTCAGAAAAAACTTTTTGATGTGTGCGTTCAACTCACAGAGTTTAACCTTTCTTTTCACAGAGCAGTTTGGAAACACTCTGTTTCTTAAGTCTGCAAGGGGATATTTAGACCTCCTTGAGGCCTTCGTTGGAAACGGGATTTCTTCATATAAAGCTAGACAGATGAATTCTCAGTAACTTCTTTGTGTTGTGTGTATTCAACTCACAGAGTTGAACCTTTCTTTAGACAGAGCAGATTTGAAACACTCTTTTTGTGGATTTTACAATTGGAGATTTCAAACGATTTGAGGCCTTTTGTATTAAAGGAAATACCTTCGTTTTAAAACTAGACAGAACCATTCTCAGAAACTACTTTGTGATGTGTGCGTTCAACTCACAGAGTTTCACCTTTCTTTTCATAGAGCAGTTTGGAAACACTCTGTTTGTTAAGTTTGCAAGAGGATATTTGCACCCCTTTGAGGCCTTCGTTGTAAACGGGATTTCTCAGTTGAATGCTAGACAGATGAATTCCCAGTAACTTCTTTGTGTTGTGTGTATTCAACTCACAGAGTTGAACCTTCCTTTAGACAGAGCAGTTTTGAAACACACTTTTTGTGGAATTTGCAAGTGGAGATTTCAAGCGATTTGAGGCCAATCTTAGAAATCGAAATATCTTTGTATAAAAACTAGACAGAATCATTCTCAGAAACCACTTTGTGATGTGTGCGTTCAACTCACAGAGTTTAACCTTTCTTTTCATAGAGGAGTTTGGAAACACTCTGTTTGTTAAGTTTGCAAGAGAATATTTGGACCATTTTGAGGCCTTCGTTGGAAACGGGATTTCTCAGTTGAATGCTAGACAGATGAATTCCCAGTAACATCTTTGCGTTGTGTGTGTTCAACTCACAGAGTTGAACCTTCCTTTAGACAGAGCAGTTTTGAAACACTCTTTTTGTGGAATTTGCAAGTGGAGATTTCAAGCGATTTGAGGCCAATCTTAGAAATCGAAATATCTTTGTATAAAAACTAGACAGAATCATTCTCAGAAAAAACTTTGTGATGTGTGCGTTCAACTCACAGAGTTTAACGTTTCTTTTCACAGAGCAGTTTGGAAACACTCTGTTTCTTAAGTCTGCAAGGGGATATTTAGACCTCCTTGAGGCCTTCGTTGGAAACGGGATTTCTTCATATAAAGCTAGACAGATGAATTCTCAGTAACTTCTTTGTGTTGTGTGTATTCAACTCACAGAGTTGAACCTTTCTTTAGACAGAGCAGATTTGAAACACTCTTTTTGTGGATTTTACAATTGGAGATTTCAAACAATTTGAGGCCTTTTGTATTAAAGGAAATATCTTCGTTTTAAAACTAGACAGAACCATTCTCAGAAACTACTTTGTGATGTGTGCGTTCAACTCACAGAGTTTCACCTTTCTTTTCATAGAGCAGTTTGGAAACACTCTGTTTGTTAAGTTTGCAAGAGGATATTTGCACCCCTTTGAGGCCTTCGTTGGAAACGGGATTTCTCAGTTGAATGCTAGACAGATGAATTCCCAGTAACTTCTTTGTGTTGTGTGTATTCAACTCACAGAGTTGAACCTTCCTTTAGACAGAGCAGTTTTGAAACACTCTTTTTGTGGAATTTGCAAGTGGAGATTTCAAGCGATTTGAGGCCAATCTTAGAAATCGAAATATCTTTGTATAAAAACTAGACAGAATCATTCTCAGAAACCACTTTGTGATGTGTGCGTTCAACTCACAGAGTTTAACCTTTCTTTTCATAGAGCAGTTTGGAAACACTCTGTTTGTTAAGTTTGCAAGAGAATATTTGGACCATTTTGAGGCCTTCGTTGGAAACGGGATTTCTCAGTTGAATGCTAGACAGATGAATTCCCAGTAAAATCTTTGCATTGTGTGTATTCAACTCAAAGAGTTGAACCTTCCTTTAGACAGAGCAGTTTTGAAACACTCTTTTTGTGGAATTTGCAAGTGGAGATTTCAAGCGATTTGAGGCCAATCTTAGAAATCGAAATATCTTTGTATAAAAACTAGACAGAATCATTCTCAGAAAAAACTTTGTGATGTGTGCGTTCAACTCACAGAGTTTAACGTTTCTTTTCACAGAGCAGTTTGGAAACACTCTGTTTCTTAAGTCTGCAAGGGGATATTTAGACCTCCTTGAGGCCTTCGTTGGAAACGGGATTTCTTCATATAAAGCTAGACAGATGAATTCTCAGTAACTTCTTTGTGTTGTGTGTATTCAACTCACAGAGTTGAACCTTTCTTTAGACAGAGCAGATTTGAAACACTCTTTTTGTGGATTTTACAATTGGAGATTTCAAACGATTTGAGGCCTTTTGTATTAAAGGAAATATCTTCGTTTTAAAACTAGACAGAACCATTCTCAGAAACTACTTTGTGATGTGTGCGTTCAACTCACAGAGTTTCACCTTTCTTTTCATAGAGCAGTTTGGAAACACTCTGTTTGTTAAGTTTGCAAGAGGATATTTGGACCCCTTTGAGGCCTTCGTTGGAAACGGGATTTCTCAGTTAAATGCAAGAGAGATGAATTGCCAGTAACTTCTTTGTGTTGTGTGTATTCAACTACCAGAGTTGAACCTTCCTTTAGACAGAGCAGTTTTCAAACACTCTTTTTGTGGAATTTGCAAGTGGAGATTTCAAGCGATTTGAGGCCAATCTTAGAAATCGAAATATCTTTGTATAAAAACTAGACAGAATCAATCTCAGAAAAAACTTTGTGGTGTGTGCGTTCAACTCACAGAGTTTAACCTTTCTTTTCATAGAGCAGTTTGGAAACACTCTGTTTCTTAAGTCTGCAAGGGGATATTTAGACCTCCTTGAGGCCTACGTTGGAAACGGGATTTCGTCATATAAAGCTAGACAGATGAATTCTCAGTAACTTCTTTGTGTTGTGTGTATTCAACTCACAGAGTGGAACCTTTCTTTAGACAGAGCAGATTTGAAACACTCTTTTTGTGGATTTTACAATTGGAGATTTCAAACGATTTGAGGCCTTTTGTATTAAAGGAAATATCTTCGTTTTAAAACTAGACAGAACCATTCTCAGAAACTACTTTGTGATGTGTGCGTTCAACTCACAGAGTTTCACCTTTCTTTTCATAGAGCAGTTTGGAAACACTCTGTTTGTTAAGTTTGCAAGAGGATATTTGGACCCCTTTGAGGCCTTCGTTGGAAACGGGATTTCTCAGTTAAATGCAAGAGAGATGAATTGCCAGTAACTTCTTTGTGTTGTGTGTATTCAACTACCAGAGTTGAACCTTCCTTTAGACAGAGCAGTTTTGAAACACTCTTTTTGTGGAATTTGCAAGTGGAGATTTCAAGCGATTTGAGGCCAATCTTAGAAATCGAAATATCTTTGTATAAAAACTAGACAGAATCATTCTCAGAAACCACTTTGTGATGTGTGCGTTCAACTCACAGAGTTTAACCTTTCTTTTCATAGAGCAGTTTGGTAACACTCTGTTAAGTTTGCAAGAGAATATTTGGACCACTTTGAGGACTTCGTTGGAAACGGTATTTCTCAGTTAAATGCTAGACAGATGAATTCCCAGTAACTTCTTTGCGTTGTGTGTATTCAACTCACAGAGTTGAACCTTCCTTTAGACAGAGCAGTTTTGAAACACTCTTTTTGTGGAATTTGCAAGTGTAGATTTCAAGCGATTTGAGGCCAATCTTAGAAATCGAAATATCTTTGTATAAAAATTAGACCGAATCATTCTCAGAAACCACTTTGTGATGTGTGCGTTCAACTCACAGAGTTTAACCTTTCTTTTCATAGAGCAGTTTGGAAAGACTCTGTTTGTTAAGTTTGCAAGAGAATATTTTGACCACTTTGAGGACTTCGTTGGAAACGGATTTCTCAGTTGAATGCTAGACAGATGAATTCACAGTAACTTCTTTGCGTTGTGTGTATTCAACTCACAGAGTTGAACCTTCCTTTAGACAGAGCAGTTTTGAAACACTCTATTTGTGGAATTTGCAAGTGGAGATTTCAAGCGATTTGAGGCCAATCTTAGAAATCGAAATATCTTTGTATAAAAACTAGACAGAATCATTCTCAGAAAAAACTTTTTGATGTGTGCGTTCAACTCACAGAGTTTAACCTTTCTTTTCACAGAGCAGTTTGGAAACCCTCTGTTTCTTAAGTCTGCAAGGGGATATTTAGACCTCCTTGAGGCCTTCGTTGGAAACGGGATTTCTTCATATAAAGCTAGACAGATGAATTCTCAGTAACTTCTTTGTGTTGTGTGTATTCAACTCACAGAGTTGAACCTTTCTTTAGACAGAGCAGATTTGAAACACTCTTTTTGTGGATTTTACAATTGGAGATTTCAAACGATTTGGGGCCTTTTGTATTAAAGGAAATATCTTCGTTTTAAAACTAGACAGAACCATTCTCAGAAACTACTTTGTGATGTGTGCGTTCAACTCACAGAGTTTCACCTTTCTTTTCATAGAGCAGTTTGGAAACACTCTGTTTGTTAAGTTTGCAAGAGGATATTTGCACCCCTTTGAGGCCTTCGTTGGAAACGGGATTTCTCAGTTGAATGCTAGACAGATGAATTCCCATTAACTTCTTTGTGTTGTGTGTATTCAACTCACAGAGTTGAACCTTCCTTTAGACAGAGCAGTTTTGAAACACTCTTTTTGTGGAATTTGCAAGTGGAGATTTCAAGCGATTTGAGGCCAATCTTAGAAATCGAAATATCTTTGTATAAAAACTAGACAGAATCATTCTCAGAAACCACTTTGTGATGTGTGCGTTCAACTCACAGAGTTTAACCTTTCTTTTCATAGAGGCGTTTGGAAACACTCTGTTTGTTAAGTTTGCAAGAGAATATTTGGACCATTTTGAGGCCTTCGTTGGAAACGGGATTTTTCAGTTGAATGCTAGACAGATGAATTCCAAGTAACATCTTTGCGTTGTGTGTATTCAACTCACAGAGTTGAACCTTTCTTTAGACAGAGCAGATTTGAAACACTCTTTTTGGGGATTTTACAATTGGAGATTTCCAACGATTTGAGGCCTATTGTATTAAAGGAACTATTTTCGTTTAAAACTAGACAGAACCATTCTCAGAAACTACTTTGTGATGTGTGCGTTCAACTCACAGAGTTTCACCTTTCTTTTCATAGAGCAGTTTGGAAACACTCTGTTTGTGAAGTTTGCAAGAGGGTATTTGGAACCCTTTCAGGCCTTCGTTGGAAACGGGATTTCTCATTTAAATGCTAGACAGATGAATTCCCAGTAACTTCTTTGTGTTGTGTGTATTCAACTCACAGAGTTGAACCTTCCTTTCGACAGAGCAGTTTTGAAACACTCTTTTTGTGGAATTTGCAAGTGGAGATTTCAAGCGATTTGAGGCCAATCTTAGAAATCGAAATATCTTTGTATAAAAACTAGACAGAATCAATCTCAGAAAAAACTTTGTGATGTGTGCGTTCAACTCACAGAGTTTAACCTTTCTTTTCATAGAGCAGTTTGGAAACACTCTGTTTCTTAAGTCTGCAAGGGGATATTTAGACCTCCTTGAGGCCTTCGTTGGAAACGGGATTTCTTCATATAAAGCTAGACAGATGAATTCTCAGTAACTTCTTTGTGTTGTGTGTATTCAACTCACAGAGTGGAACCTTTCTTTAGACAGAGCAGATTTGAAACACTCTTTTTGTGGATTTTACAAGTGGAGATTTCAAGCAATTTCAGGCCAACTGTATTAAAGGAAATATCTTCGTTTTAAAACTAGACAGAAACATTCTCAGAAACTACTTTGTGATGTGTGCGTTCAACTCAGAATTTCACCTTTCTTTTCATAGAGCTGTTTGGAAACACTCTGTTTGTTAAGTGTGCAGGAGGATATTTGGACCCCTTTGAGGCCTTCGTTGGAAACGGGATTTCTCAGTTAAATGCTAGACAGATGAATTCCCAGTAACTTCTTTGTGTTGTGTGTATTCAACTCACAGAGTTGAACCTTCCTTTAGACAGAGCAGTTTTGAAACACTCTTTTTCTGGAATTTGCAAGTGGAGATTTCAAGCGATTTGAGGCCAATCTTAGAAATCGAAATATCTTTGTATAAAAACTAGACAGAATCATTCTCAGAAACCACTTTGTGATGTGTGCGTTCAACTCACAGAGTTTAACCTTTCTTTTCATAGAGCAGTTTGGTAACACTCTGTTAAGTTTGCAAGAGAATATTTGGACCACTTTGAGGACTTCGTTGGAAACGGTATTTCTCAGTTAAATGCTAGACAGATGAATTCCCAGTAACTTCTTTGCGTTGTGTGTATTCAACTCACAGAGTTGAACCTTCCTTTAGACAGAGCAGTTTTGAAACACTCTTTTTGTGGAATTTGCAAGTGTAGATTTCAAGCGATTTGAGGCCAATCTTAGAAATCGAAATATCTTTGTATAAAAATTAGACCGAATCATTCTCAGAAACCACTTTGTGATGTGTGCGTTCAACTCACAGAGTTTAACCTTTCTTTTCATAGAGCAGTTTGGAAACACTCTGTTTGTTAAGTTTGCAAGAGAATATTTGGACCACTTTGAGGACTTCGTTGGAAACGGGATTTCTCAGTTGAATGCTAGACAGATGAATTCCCAGTAACTTCTTTGCGTTGTGTGTATTCAACTCACAGAGTTGAACTTTCCTTTAGACAGAGCAGTTTTGAAACACTCTATTTGTGGAATTTGCAAGTGGAGATTTCAAGCGATTTGAGGCCAATCTTAGAAATCGAAATATCTTTGTATAAAAACTAGACAGAATCATTCTCAGAAAAAACTTTTTGATGTGTGCGTTCAACTCACAGAGTTTAACCTTTCTTTTCACAGAGCAGTTTGGAAACACTCTGTTTCTTAAGTCTGCAAGGGGATATTTAGACCTCCTTGAGGCCTTCGTTGGAAACGGGATTTCTTCATATAAAGCTAGACAGACGAATTCTCAGTAACTTCTTTGTGTTGTGTGTATTCAACTCACAGAGTTGAACCTTTCTTTAGACAGAGCAGATTTGAAACACTCTTTTTGTGGATTTTACAATTGGAGATTTCAAACGATTTGAGGCCTTTTGTATTAAAGGAAATATCTTCGTTTTAAAACTAGACAGAACCATTCTCAGAAACTACTTTGTGATGTGTGCGTTCAACTCACAGAGTTTCACCTTTCTTTTCATAGAGCAGTTTGGAAACACTCTGTTTGTTAAGTTTGCAAGAGGATATTTGCACCCCTTTGAGGCCTTCGTTGGAAACGGGATTTCTCAGTTGAATGCTAGACAGATGAATTCCCAGTAACTTCTTTGTGTTGTGTGTATTCAACTCACAGAGTTGAACCTTCCTTTAGACAGAGCAGTTTTGAAACACTCTTTTTGTGGAATCTGCAAGTGGAGATTTCAAGCGATTTGAGGCCAATCTTAGAAATCGAAATATCTTTGTATAAAAACTAGACAGAATCATTCTCAGAAACCACTTTGTGATGTGTGCGTTCAACTCACAGAGTTTAACCTTTCTTTTCATAGAGCAGTTTGGAAACACTCTCTTTGTTAAGTTTGCAAGAGAATATTTGGACCATTTTGAGGCCTTCGTTGGAAACGGGATTTCTCAGTTGAATGCTAGACAGATGAATTCCCAGTAAAATCTTTGCATTGTGTGTATTCAACTCACAGAGTTGAACCTTCCTTTAGACAGAGCAGTTTTGAAACACTCTTTTTGTGGAATTTGCAAGTGGAGATTTCAAGCGATTTGAGGCCAATCTTAGAAATCGAAATATCTTTGTATAAAAACTAGACAGAATCATTCTCAGAAAAAACTTTGTGATGTGTGCGTTCAACTCACAGAGTTTAACGTTTCTTTTCACAGAGCAGTTTGGAAACACTCTGTTTCTTAAGTCTGCAAGGGGATATTTAGACCTCCTTGAGGCCTTCGTTGGAAACGGGATTTCTTCATATAAAGCTAGACAGATGAATTCTCAGTAACTTCTTTGTGTTGTGTGTATTCAACTCACAGAGTTGAACCTTTCTTTAGACAGAGCAGATTTGAAACACTCTTTTTGTGGATTTTACAATTGGAGATTTCAAACGATTTGAGGCCTTTTGTATTAAAGGAAATATCTTCGTTTTAAAACTAGACAGAACCATTCTCAGAAACTACTTTGTGATGTGTGCGTTCAACTCACAGAGTTTCACCTTTCTTTTCATAGAGCAGTTTGGAAACACTCTGTTTGTTAAGTTTGCAAGAGGATATTTGGACCCCTTTGAGGCCTTCGTTGGAAACGGGATTTCTCAGTTAAATGCAAGAGAGATGAATTGCCAGTAACTTCTTTGTGTTGTGTGTATTCAACTACCAGAGTTGAACCTTCCTTTAGACAGAGCAGTTTTGAAACACTCTTTTTGTGGAATTTGCAAGTGGAGATTTCAAGCGATTTGAGGCCAATCTTAGAAATCGAAATATCTTTGTATAAAAACTAGACAGAATCATTCTCAGAAACCACTTTGTGATGTGTGCGTTCAACTCACAGAGTTTAACCTTTCTTTTCATAGAGCAGTTTGGTAACACTCTGTTAAGTTTGCAAGAGAATATTTGGACCACTTTGAGGACTTCGTTGGAAACGGTATTTCTCAGTTAAATGCTAGACAGATGAATTCCCAGTAACTTCTTTGCGTTGTGTGTATTCAACTCACAGAGTTGAACCTTCCTTTAGACAGAGCAGTTTTGAAACACTCTTTTTGTGGAATTTGCAAGTGTAGATTTCAAGCGATTTGAGGCCAATCTTAGAAATCGAAATATCTTTGTATAAAAATTAGACCGAATCATTCTCAGAAACCACTTTGTGATGTGTGCGTTCAACTCACAGAGTTTAACCTTTCTTTTCATAGAGCAGTTTGGAAACACTCTGTTTGTTAAGTTTGCAAGAGAATATTTGGACCACTTTGAGGACTTCGTTGGAAACGGGATTTCTCAGTTGAATGCTAGACAGATGAATTCCCAGTAACTTCTTTGCGTTGTGTGTATTCAACTCACAGAGTTGAACTTTCCTTTAGACAGAGCAGTTTTGAAACACTCTATTTGTGGAATTTGCAAGTGGAGATTTCAAGCGATTTGAGGCCAATCTTAGAAATCGAAATATCTTTGTATAAAAACTAGACAGAATCATTCTCAGAAAAAACTTTTTGATGTGTGCGTTCAACTCACAGTGTTTAACCTTTCTTTTCACAGAGCAGTTTGGAAACACTCTGTTTCTTAAGTCTGCAAGGGGATATTTAGACCTCCTTGAGGCCTTCGTTGGAAACGGGATTTCTTCATATAAAGCTAGACAGACGAATTCTCAGTAACTTCTTTGTGTTGTGTGTATTCAACTCACAGAGTTGAACCTTTCTTTAGACAGAGCAGATTTGAAACACTCTTTTTGTGGATTTTACAATTGGAGATTTCAAACGATTTGAGGCCTTTTGTATTAAAGGAAATATCTTCGTTTTAAAACTAGACAGAACCATTCTCAGAAACTACTTTGTGATGTGTGCGTTCAACTCACAGAGTTTCACCTTTCTTTTCATAGAGCAGTTTGGAAACACTCTGTTTGTTAAGTTTGCAAGAGGATATTTGCACCCCTTTGAGGCCTTCGTTGGAAACGGGATTTCTCAGTTGAATGCTAGACAGATGAATTCCCAGTAACTTCTTTGTGTTGTGTGTATTCAACTCACAGCGTTGAACCTTCCTTTAGACAGAGCAGTTTTGAAACACTCTTTTTGTGGAATTTGCAAGTGGAGATTTCAAGCGATTTGAGGCCAATCTTAGAAATCGAAATATCTTTGTATAAAAACTAGACAGAATCATTCTCAGAAACCACTTTGTGATGTGTGCGTTCAACTCACAGAGTTTAACCTTTCTTTTCATAGAGCAGTTTGGAAACACTCTCTTTGTTAAGTTTGCAAGAGAATATTTGGACCATTTTGAGGCCTTCGTTGGAAACGGGATTTCTCAGTTGAATGCTAGACAGATGAATTCCCAGTAAAATCTTTGCATTGTGTGTATTCAACTCACAGAGTTGAACCTTCCTTTAGACAGAGCAGTTTTGAAACACTCTTTTTGTGGAATTTGCAAGTGGAGATTTCAAGCGATTTGAGGCCAATCTTAGAAATCGAAATATCTTTGTATAAAAACTAGACAGAATCATTCTCAGAAAAAACTTTGTGATGTGTGCGTTCAACTCACAGAGTTTAACGTTTCTTTTCACAGAGCAGTTTGGAAACACTCTGTTTCTTAAGTCTGCAAGGGGATATTTAGACCTCCTTGAGGCCTTCGTTGGAAACGGGATTTCTTCATATAAAGCTAGACAGATGAATTCTCAGTAACTTCTTTGTGTTGTGTGTATTCAACTCACAGAGTTGAACCTTTCTTTAGACAGAGCAGATTTGAAACACTCTTTTTGTGGATTTTACAATTGGAGATTTCAAACGATTTGAGGCCTTTTGTATTAAAGGAAATATCTTCGTTTTAAAACTAGACAGAACCATTCTCAGAAACTACTTTGTGATGTGTGCGTTCAACTCACAGAGTTTCACCTTTCTTTTCATAGAGCAGTTTGGAAACACTCTGTTTGTTAAGTTTGCAAGAGGATATTTGGACCCCTTTGAGGCCTTCGTTGGAAACGGGATTTCTCAGTTAAATGCAAGAGAGATGAATTGCCAGTAACTTCTTTGTGTTGTGTGTATTCAACTACCAGAGTTGAACCTTCCTTTAGACAGAGCAGTTTTGAAACACTCTTTTTGTGGAATTTGCAAGTGGAGATTTCAAGCGATTTGAGGCCAATCTTAGAAATCGAAATATCTTTGTATAAAAACTAGACAGAATCAATCTGAGAAAAAACTTTGTGGTGTGTGCGTTCAACTCACAGAGTTTAACCTTTCTTTTCATAGAGCAGTTTGGAAACACTCTGTTTCTTAAGTCTGCAAGGGGATATTTAGACCTCCTTGAGGCCTACGTTGGAAACGGGATTTCGTCATATAAAGCTAGACAGATGAATTCTCAGTAACTTCTTTGTGTTGTGTGTATTCAACTCACAGAGTGGAACCTTTCTTTAGACAGAGCAGATTTGAAACACTCTTTTTGTGGATTTTACAAGTGGAGATTTCAAGCAATTTCAGGCCAACTGTATTAAAGGAAATATCTTCGTTTTAAAACTTGACAGAACCATTCTCAGAAACTACTTTGTGATGTGTGCGTTCAACTCAGAGTTTCACCTTTCTTTTCATAGAGCGGTTTGGAAACACTCTGTTTGTTAAGTGTGCAGGAGGATATTTGGACCCCTTTGAGGCCTTCGTTGGAAACGGGATTTCTCAGTTAAATGCTAGACAGATGAATTCCCAGTAACTTCTTTGTGTTGTGTGTATTCAACTCACAGAGTTGAACCTTCCTTTAGACAGAGCAGTTTTGAAACACTCTTTTTGTGGAATTTGCAAGTGGAGATTTCAAGCGATTTGAGGCCAAACTTAGAAATCGAAATATCTTTGTATAAAAACTAGACAGAATCATTCTCAGAAACCACTTTGTGATGTGTGCGTTTAACTCACAGAGTTTAACCTTTCTTTTCATAGAGCAGTTTGGAAACACTCTGTTTGTTAAGTTTGCAAGAGAATATTTGGACCACTTTGAGGACTTCGTTGGAAACGGGATTTCTCAGTTAAATGCTAGACAGATGAATTCCCAGTAACTTCTTTGCGTTGTGTGTATTCAACTCACAGAGTTGAACCTTCCTTTAGACAGAGCAGTTTTGAAACACTCTTTTTGTGGAATTTGCAAGTGTAGATTTCAAGCGATTTGAGGCCAATCTTAGAAATCGAAATATCTTTGTATAAAAATTAGACCGAATCATTCTCAGAAACCACTTTGTGATGTGTGCGTTCAACTCACAGAGTTTAACCTTTCTTTTCATAGAGCAGTTTGGAAAGACTCTGTTTGTTAAGTTTGCAAGAGAATATTTTGACCACTTTGAGGACTTCGTTGGAAACGGGAATTCTCAGTTGAATGCTAGACAGATGAATTCCCAGTAACTTCTTTGCGTTGTGTGTATTCAACTCACAGAGTTGAACCTTCCTTTAGACAGAGCAGTTTTGAAACACTCTATTTGTGGAATTTGCAAGTGGAGATTTCAAGCGATTTGAGGCCAATCTTAGAAATCGAAATATCTTTGTATAAAAACTAGACAGAATCATTCTCAGAAAAAACTTTTTGATGTGTGCGTTCAACTCACAGAGTTTAACCTTTCTTTTCACAGAGCAGTTTGGAAACACTCTGTTTCTTAAGTCTGCAAGGGGATATTTAGACCTCCTTGAGGCCTTCGTTGGAAACGGGATTTCTTCATATAAAGCTAGACAGATGAATTCTCAGTAACTTCTTTGTGTTGTGTGTATTCAACTCACAGAGTTGAACCTTTCTTTAGACAGAGCAGATTTGAAACACTCTTTTTGTGGATTTTACAATTGGAGATTTCAAACGATTTGAGGCCTTTTGTATTAAAGGAAATATCTTCGTTTTAAAACTAGACAGAACCATTCTCAGAAACTACTTTGTGATGTGTGCGTTCAACTCACAGAGTTTCACCTTTCTTTTCATAGAGCAGTTTGGAAACACTCTGTTTGTTAAGTTTGCAAGAGGATATTTGCACCCCTTTGAGGCCTTCGTTGTAAACGGGATTTCTCAGTTGAATGCTAGACAGATGAATTCCCAGTAACTTCTTTGTGTTGTGTGTATTCAACTCACAGAGTTGAACCTTCCTTTAGACAGAGCAGTTTTGAAACACTCTTTTTGTGGAATTTGCAAGTGGAGATTTCAAGCGATTTGAGGCCAATCTTAGAAATCGAAATATCTTTGTATAAAAACTAGACAGAATCATTCTCAGAAACCACTTTGTGATGTGTGCGTTCAACTCACAGAGTTTAACCTTTCTTTTCATAGAGGAGTTTGGAAACACTCTGTTTGTTAAGTTTGCAAGAGAATATTTGGACCATTTTGAGGCCTTCGTTGGAAACGGGATTTCTCAGTTGAATGCTAGACAGATGAATTCCCAGTAACATCTTTGCGTTGTGTGTGTTCAACTCACAGAGTTGAACCTTCCTTTAGACAGAGCAGTTTTGAAACACTCTTTTTGTGGAATTTGCAAGTGGAGATTTCACGCGATTTGAGGCCAATCTTAGAAATCGAAATATCTTTGTATAAAAACTAGACAGAATCATTCTCAGAAAAAACTTTGTGATGTGTGCGTTCAACTCACAGAGTTTAACGTTTCTTTTCACAGAGCAGTTTGGAAACACTCTGTTTCTTAAGTCTGCAAGGGGATATTTAGACCTCCTTGAGGCCTTCGTTGGAAACGGGATTTCTTCATATAAAGCTAGACAGATGAATTCTCAGTAACTTCTTTGTGTTGTGTGTATTCAACTCACAGAGTTGAACCTTTCTTTAGACAGAGCAGATTTGAAACACTCTTTTTGTGGATTTTACAATTGGAGATTTCAAACGATTTGAGGCCTTTTGTATTAAAGGAAATATCTTCGTTTTAAAACTAGACAGAACCATTCTCAGAAACTACTTTGTGATGTGTGCGTTCAACTCACAGAGTTTCACCTTTCTTTTCATAGAGCAGTTTGGAAACACTCTGTTTGTTAAGTTTGCAAGAGGATATTTGCACCCCTTTGAGGCCTTCGTTGGAAACGGGATTTCTCAGTTGAATGCTAGACAGATGAATTCCCAGTAACTTCTTTGTGTTGTGTGTATTCAACTCACAGAGTTGAACCTTCCTTTAGACAGAGCAGTTTTGAAACACTCTTTTTGTGGAATTTGCAAGTGGAGATTTCAAGCGATTTGAGGCCAATCTTAGAAATCGAAATATCTTTGTATAAAAACTAGACAGAATCATTCTCAGAAACCACTTTGTGATGTGTGCGTTCAACTCACAGAGTTTAACCTTTCTTTTCATAGAGCAGTTTGGAAACAATCTCTTTGTTAAGTTTGCAAGAGAATATTTGGACCATTTTGAGGCCTTCGTTGGAAACGGGATTTCTCAGTTGAATGCTAGACAGATGAATTCCCAGTAAAATCTTTGCATTGTGTGTATTCAACTCACAGAGTTGAACCTTCCTTTAGACAGAGCAGTTTTGAAACACTCTTTTTGTGGAATTTGCAAGTGGAGATTTCAAGCGATTTGAGGCCAATCTTAGAAATCGAAATATCTTTGTATAAAAACTAGACAGAATCAATCTGAGAAAAAACTTTGTGGTGTGTGCGTTCAACTCACAGAGTTTAACCTTTCTTTTCATAGAGCAGTTTGGAAACACTCTGTTTCTTAAGTCTGCAAGGGGATATTTAGACCTCCTTGAGGCCTACGTTGGAAACGGGATTTCGTCATATAAAGCTAGACAGATGAATTCTCAGTAACTTCTTTGTGTTGTGTGTATTCAACTCACAGAGTGGAACCTTTCTTTAGACAGAGCAGATTTGAAACACTCTTTTTGTGGATTTTACAAGTGGAGATTTCAAGCAATTTCAGGCCAACTGTATTAAAGGAAATATCTTCGTTTTAAAACTTGACAGAACCATTCTCAGAAACTACTTTGTGATGTGTGCGTTCAACTCAGAGTTTCACCTTTCTTTTCATAGAGCTGTTTGGAAACACTCTGTTTGTTAAGTGTGCAGGAGGATATTTGGACCCCTTTGAGGCCTTCGTTGGAAACGGGATTTCTCAGTTAAATGCTAGACAGATGAATTCCCAGTAACTTCTTTGTGTTGTGTGTATTCAACTCACAGAGTTGAACCTTCCTTTAGACAGAGCAGTTTTGAAACACTCTTTTTGTGGAATTTGCAAGTGGAGATTTCAAGCGATTTGAGGCCAAACTTAGAAATCGAAATATCTTTGTATAAAAACTAGACAGAATCATTCTCAGAAACCACTTTGTGATGTGTGCGTTCAACTCACAGAGTTTAACCTTTCTTTTCATAGAGCAGTTTGGAAACACTCTGTTTGTTAAGTTTGCAAGAGAATATTTGGACCACTTTGAGGACTTCGTTGGAAACGGGATTTCTCAGTTAAATGCTAGACAGATGAATTCCCAGTAACTTCTTTGCGTTGTGTGTATTCAACTCACAGAGTTGAACCTTCCTTTAGACAGAGCAGTTTTGAAACACTCTTTTTGTGTAATTTGCAAGTGTAGATTTCAAGCGATTTGAGGCCAATCTTAGAAATCGAAATACCTTTGTATAAAAATTAGACCGAATCATTCTCAGAAACCACTTTGTGATGTGTGCGTTCAACTCACAGAGTTTAACCTTTCTTTTCATAGAGCAGTTTGGAAAGACTCTGTTTGTTAAGTTTGCAAGAGAATATTTTGACCACTTTGAGGACTTCGTTGGAAACGGGATTTCTCAGTTGAATGCTAGACAGATGAATTCACAGTAACTTCTTTGCGTTGTGTGTATTCAACTCACAGAGTTGAACCTTCCTTTAGACAGAGCAGTTTTGAAACACTCTATTTGTGGAATTTGCAAGTGGAGATTTCAAGCGATTTGAGGCCAATCTTAGAAATCGAAATATCTTTGTATAAAAACTAGACAGAATCATTCTCAGAAAAAACTTTTTGATGTGTGCGTTCAACTCACAGAGTTTAACCTTTCTTTTCACAGAGCAGTTTGGAAACACTCTGTTTCTTAAGTCTGCAAGGGGATATTTAGACCTCCTTGAGGCCTTCGTTGGAAACGGGATTTCTTCATATAAAGCTAGACAGATGAATTCTCAGTAACTTCTTTGTGTTGTGTGTATTCAACTCACAGAGTTGAACCTTTCTTTAGACAGAGCAGATTTGAAACACTCTTTTTGTGGATTTTACAATTGGAGATTTCAAACGATTTGAGGCCTTTTGTATTAAAGGAAATATCTTCGTTTTAAAACTAGACAGAACCATTCTCAGAAACTACTTTGTGATGTGTGCGTTCAACTCACAGAGTTTAACCTTTCTTTTCATAGAGGAGTTTGGAAACACTCTGTTTGTTAAGTTTGCAAGAGAATATTTGGACCATTTTGAGGCCTTCGTTGGAAACGGGATTTCTCAGTTGAATGCTAGACAGATGAATTCCCAGTAACATCTTTGCGTTGTGTGTGTTCAACTCACAGAGTTGAACCTTCCTTTAGACAGAGCAGTTTTGAAACACTCTTTTTGTGGAATTTGCAAGTGGAGATTTCACGCGATTTGAGGCCAATCTTAGAAATCGAAATATCTTTGTATAAAAACTAGACAGAATCATTCTCAGAAAAAACTTTGTGATGTGTGCGTTCAACTCACAGAGTTTAACGTTTCTTTTCACAGAGCAGTTTGGAAACACTCTGTTTCTTAAGTCTGCAAGGGGATATTTAGACCTCCTTGAGGCCTTCGTTGGAAACGGGATTTCTTCATATAAAGCTAGACAGATGAATTCTCAGTAACTTCTTTGTGTTGTGTGTATTCAACTCACAGAGTTGAACCTTTCTTTAGACAGAGCAGATTTGAAACACTCTTTTTGTGGATTTTACAATTGGAGATTTCAAACGATTTGAGGCCTTTTGTATTAAAGGAAATATCTTCGTTTTAAAACTAGACAGAACCATTCTCAGAAACTACTTTGTGATGTGTGCGTTCAACTCACAGAGTTTCACCTTTCTTTTCATAGAGCAGTTTGGAAACACTCTGTTTGTTAAGTTTGCAAGAGGATATTTGCACCCCTTTGAGGCCTTCGTTGGAAACGGGATTTCTCAGTTGAATGCTAGACAGATGAATTCCCAGTAACTTCTTTGTGTTGTGTGTATTCAACTCACAGAGTTGAACCTTCCTTTAGACAGAGCAGTTTTGAAACACTCTTTTTGTGGAATTTGCAAGTGGAGATTTCAAGCGATTTGAGGCCAATCTTAGAAATCGAAATATCTTTGTATAAAAACTAGACAGAATCATTCTCAGAAACCACTTTGTGATGTGTGCGTTCAACTCACAGAGTTTAACCTTTCTTTTCATAGAGCAGTTTGGAAACAATCTCTTTGTTAAGTTTGCAAGAGAATATTTGGACCATTTTGAGGCCTTCGTTGGAAACGGGATTTCTCAGTTGAATGCTAGACAGATGAATTCCCAGTAAAATCTTTGCATTGTGTGTATTCAACTCACAGAGTTGAACCTTCCTTTAGACAGAGCAGTTTTGAAACACTCTTTTTGTGGAATTTGCAAGTGGAGATTTCAAGCGATTTGAGGCCAATCTTAGAAATCGAAATATCTTTGTATAAAAACTAGACAGAATCAATCTGAGAAAAAACTTTGTGGTGTGTGCGTTCAACTCACAGAGTTTAACCTTTCTTTTCATAGAGCAGTTTGGAAACACTCTGTTTCTTAAGTCTGCAAGGGGATATTTAGACCTCCTTGAGGCCTACGTTGGAAACGGGATTTCGTCATATAAAGCTAGACAGATGAATTCTCAGTAACTTCTTTGTGTTGTGTGTATTCAACTCACAGAGTGGAACCTTTCTTTAGACAGAGCAGATTTGAAACACTCTTTTTGTGGATTTTACAAGTGGAGATTTCAAGCAATTTCAGGCCAACTGTATTAAAGGAAATATCTTCGTTTTAAAACTTGACAGAACCATTCTCAGAAACTACTTTGTGATGTGTGCGTTCAACTCAGAGTTTCACCTTTCTTTTCATAGAGCTGTTTGGAAACACTCTGTTTGTTAAGTGTGCAGGAGGATATTTGGACCCCTTTGAGGCCTTCGTTGGAAACGGGATTTCTCAGTTAAATGCTAGACAGATGAATTCCCAGTAACTTCTTTGTGTTGTGTGTATTCAACTCACAGAGTTGAACCTTCCTTTAGACAGAGCAGTTTTGAAACACTCTTTTTGTGGAATTTGCAAGTGGAGATTTCAAGCGATTTGAGGCCAAACTTAGAAATCGAAATATCTTTGTATAAAAACTAGACAGAATCATTCTCAGAAACCGCTTTGTGATGTGTGCGTTCAACTCACAGAGTTTAACCTTTCTTTTCATAGAGCAGTTTGGAAACACTCTGTTTGTTAAGTTTGCAAGAGAATATTTGGACCACTTTGAGGACTTCGTTGGAAACGGGATTTCTCAGTTAAATGCTAGACAGATGAATTCCCAGTAACTTCTTTGCGTTGTGTGTATTCAACTCACAGAGTTGAACCTTCCTTTAGACAGAGCAGTTTTGAAACACTCTTTTTGTGGAATTTGCAAGTGTAGATTTCAAGCGATTTGAGGCCAATCTTAGAAATCGAAATACCTTTGTATAAAAATTAGACCGAATCATTCTCAGAAACCACTTTGTGATGTGTGCGTTCAACTCACAGAGTTTAACCTTTCTTTTCATAGAGCAGTTTGGAAAGACTCTGTTTGTTAAGTTTGCAAGAGAATATTTTGACCACTTTGAGGACTTCGTTGGAAACGGGATTTCTCAGTTGAATGCTAGACAGATGAATTCACAGTAACTTCTTTGCGTTGTGTGTATTCAACTCACAGAGTTGAACCTTCCTTTAGACAGAGCAGTTTTGAAACACTCTATTTGTGGAATTTGCAAGTGGAGATTTCAAGCGATTTGAGGCCAATCTTAGAAATCGAAATATCTTTGTATAAAAACTAGACAGAATCATTCTCAGAAAAAACTTTTTGATGTGTGCGTTCAACTCACAGAGTTTAACCTTTCTTTTCACAGAGCAGTTTGGAAACACTCTGTTTCTTAAGTCTGCAAGGGGATATTTAGACCTCCTTGAGGCCTTCGTTGGAAACGGGATTTCTTCATATAAAGCTAGACAGATGAATTCTCAGTAACTTCTTTGTGTTGTGTGTATTCAACTCACAGAGTTGAACCTTTCTTTAGACAGAGCAGATTTGAAACACTCTTTTTGTGGATTTTACAATTGGAGATTTCAAACGATTTGAGGCCTTTTGTATTAAAGGAAATATCTTCGTTTTAAAACTAGACAGAACCATTCTCAGAAACTACTTTGTGATGTGTGCGTTCAACTCACAGAGTTTAACCTTTCTTTTCATAGAGGAGTTTGGAAACACTCTGTTTGTTAAGTTTGCAAGAGAATATTTGGACCATTTTGAGGCCTTCGTTGGAAACGGGATTTCTCAGTTGAATGCTAGACAGATGAATTCCCAGTAACATCTTTGCGTTGTGTGTGTTCAACTCACAGAGTTGAACCTTCCTTTAGACAGAGCAGTTTTGAAACACTCTTTTTGTGGAATTTGCAAGTGGAGATTTCACGCGATTTGAGGCCAATCTTAGAAATCGAAATATCTTTGTATAAAAACTAGACAGAATCATTCTCAGAAAAAACTTTGTGATGTGTGCGTTCAACTCACAGAGTTTAACGTTTCTTTTCACAGAGCAGTTTGGAAACACTCTGTTTCTTAAGTCTGCAAGGGGATATTTAGACCTCCTTGAGGCCTTCGTTGGAAACGGGATTTCTTCATATAAAGCTAGACAGATGAATTCTCAGTAACTTCTTTGTGTTGTGTGTATTCAACTCACAGAGTTGAACCTTTCTTTAGACAGAGCAGATTTGAAACACTCTTTTTGTGGATTTTACAATTGGAGATTTCAAACGATTTGAGGCCTTTTGTATTAAAGGAAATATCTTCGTTTTAAAACTAGACAGAACCATTCTCAGAAACTACTTTGTGATGTGTGCGTTCAACTCACAGAGTTTCACCTTTCTTTTCATAGAGCAGTTTGGAAACACTCTGTTTGTTAAGTTTGCAAGAGGATATTTGCACCCCTTTGAGGCCTTCGTTGGAAACGGGATTTCTCAGTTGAATGCTAGACAGATGAATTCCCAGTAACTTCTTTGTGTTGTGTGTATTCAACTCACAGAGTTGAACCTTCCTTTAGACAGAGCAGTTTTGAAACACTCTTTTTGTGGAATTTGCAAGTGGAGATTTCAAGCGATTTGAGGCCAATCTTAGAAATCGAAATATCTTTGTATAAAAACTAGACAGAATCATTCTCAGAAACCACTTTGTGATGTGTGCGTTCAACTCACAGAGTTTAACCTTTCTTTTCATAGAGCAGTTTGGAAACAATCTCTTTGTTAAGTTTGCAAGAGAATATTTGGACCATTTTGAGGCCTTCGTTGGAAACGGGATTTCTCAGTTGAATGCTAGACAGATGAATTCCCAGTAAAATCTTTGCATTGTGTGTATTCAACTCACAGAGTTGAACCTTCCTTTAGACAGAGCAGTTTTGAAACACTCTTTTTGTGGAATTTGCAAGTGGAGATTTCAAGCGATTTGAGGCCAATCTTAGAAATCGAAATATCTTTGTATAAAAACTAGACAGAATCAATCTGAGAAAAAACTTTGTGGTGTGTGCGTTCAACTCACAGAGTTTAACCTTTCTTTTCATAGAGCAGTTTGGAAACACTCTGTTTCTTAAGTCTGCAAGGGGATATTTAGACCTCCTTGAGGCCTACGTTGGAAACGGGATTTCGTCATATAAAGCTAGACAGATGAATTCTCAGTAACTTCTTTGTGTTGTGTGTATTCAACTCACAGAGTGGAACCTTTCTTTAGACAGAGCAGATTTGAAACACTCTTTTTGTGGATTTTACAAGTGGAGATTTCAAGCAATTTCAGGCCAACTGTATTAAAGGAAATATCTTCGTTTTAAAACTTGACAGAACCATTCTCAGAAACTACTTTGTGATGTGTGCGTTCAACTCAGAGTTTCACCTTTCTTTTCATAGAGCTGTTTGGAAACACTCTGTTTGTTAAGTGTGCAGGAGGATATTTGGACCCCTTTGAGGCCTTCGTTGGAAACGGGATTTCTCAGTTAAATGCTAGACAGATGAATTCCCAGTAACTTCTTTGTGTTGTGTGTATTCAACTCACAGAGTTGAACCTTCCTTTAGACAGAGCAGTTTTGAAACACTCTTTTTGTGGAATTTGCAAGTGGAGATTTCAAGCGATTTGAGGCCAAACTTAGAAATCGAAATATCTTTGTATAAAAACTAGACAGAATCATTCTCAGAAACCGCTTTGTGATGTGTGCGTTCAACTCACAGAGTTTAACCTTTCTTTTCATAGAGCAGTTTGGAAACACTCTGTTTGTTAAGTTTGCAAGAGAATATTTGGACCACTTTGAGGACTTCGTTGGAAACGGGATTTCTCAGTTAAATGCTAGACAGATGAATTCCCAGTAACTTCTTTGCGTTGTGTGTATTCAACTCACAGAGTTGAACCTTCCTTTAGACAGAGCAGTTTTGAAACACTCTTTTTGTGGAATTTGCAAGTGTAGATTTCAAGCGATTTGAGGCCAATCTTAGAAATCGAAATACCTTTGTATAAAAATTAGACCGAATCATTCTCAGAAACCACTTTGTGATGTGTGCGTTCAACTCACAGAGTTTAACCTTTCTTTTCATAGAGCAGTTTGGAAAGACTCTGTTTGTTAAGTTTGCAAGAGAATATTTTGACCACTTTGAGGACTTCGTTGGAAACGGGATTTCTCAGTTGAATGCTAGACAGATGAATTCACAGTAACTTCTTTGCGTTGTGTGTATTCAACTCACAGAGTTGAACCTTCCTTTAGACAGAGCAGTTTTGAAACACTCTATTTGTGGAATTTGCAAGTGGAGATTTCAAGCGATTTGAGGCCAATCTTAGAAATCGAAATATCTTTGTATAAAAACTAGACAGAATCATTCTCAGAAAAAACTTTTTGATGTGTGCGTTCAACTCACAGAGTTTAACCTTTCTTTTCACAGAGCAGTTTGGAAACACTCTGTTTCTTAAGTCTGCAAGGGGATATTTAGACCTCCTTGAGGCCTTCGTTGGAAACGGGATTTCTTCATATAAAGCTAGACAGATGAATTCTCAGTAACTTCTTTGTGTTGTGTGTATTCAACTCACAGAGTTGAACCTTTCTTTAGACAGAGCAGATTTGAAACACTCTTTTTGTGGATTTTACAATTGGAGATTTCAAACGATTTGAGGCCTTTTGTATTAAAGGAAATATCTTCGTTTTAAAACTAGACAGAACCATTCTCAGAAACTACTTTGTGATGTGTGCGTTCAACTCACAGAGTTTCACCTTTCTTTTCATAGAGCAGTTTGGAAACACTCTGTTTGTTAAGTTTGCAAGAGGATATTTGCACCCCTTTGAGGCCTTCGTTGTAAACGGGATTTCTCAGTTGAATGCTAGACAGATGAATTCCCAGTAACTTCTTTGTGTTGTGTGTATTCAACTCACAGAGTTGAACCTTCCTTTAGACAGAGCAGTTTTGAAACACTCTTTTTGTGGAATTTGCAAGTGGAGATTTCAAGCGATTTGAGGCCAATCTTAGAAATCGAAATATCTTTGTATAAAAACTAGACAGAATCATTCTCAGAAACCACTTTGTGATGTGTGCGTTCAACTCACAGAGTTTAACCTTTCTTTTCATAGAGGAGTTTGGAAACACTCTGTTTGTTAAGTTTGCAAGAGAATATTTGGACCATTTTGAGGCCTTCGTTGGAAACGGGATTTCTCAGTTGAATGCTAGACAGATGAATTCCCAGTAACATCTTTGCGTTGTGTGTGTTCAACTCACAGAGTTGAACCTTCCTTTAGACAGAGCAGTTTTGAAACACTCTTTTTGTGGAATTTGCAAGTGGAGATTTCAAGCGATTTGAGGCCAATCTTAGAAATCGAAATATCTTTGTATAAAAACTAGACAGAATCATTCTCAGAAAAAACTTTGTGATGTGTGCGTTCAACTCACAGAGTTTAACGTTTCTTTTCACAGAGCAGTTTGGAAACACTCTGTTTCTTAAGTCTGCAAGGGGATATTTAGACCTCCTTGAGGCCTTCGTTGGAAACGGGATTTCTTCATATAAAGCTAGACAGATGAATTCTCAGTAACTTCTTTGTGTTGTGTGTATTCAACTCACAGAGTTGAACCTTTCTTTAGACAGAGCAGATTTGAAACACTCTTTTTGTGGATTTTACAATTGGAGATTTCAAACGATTTGAGGCCTTTTGTATTAAAGGAAATATCTTCGTTTTAAAACTAGACAGAACCATTCTCAGAAACTACTTTGTGATGTGTGCGTTCAACTCACAGAGTTTCACCTTTCTTTTCATAGAGCAGTTTGGAAACACTCTGTTTGTTAAGTTTGCAAGACGATATTTGGAACCCTTTGAGGCCTTCGTTGGAAACGGGATTTCTCAGTTAAATGCTAGACAGATGAATTCCCAGTAACTTCTTTGTGTTGTGTGTATTCAACTCACAGAGTTGATCCTTCCTTTCGACAGAGAAGTTTTGAAACACTCTTTTTGTGGAATTTGCAAGTGGAGATTTCAAGCGATTTGAGGCCAATCTTAGAAATCGAAATATCTTTGTATAAAAACTAGACAGAATCATTCTCAGAAACCACTTTGTGATGTGTGCGTTCAACTCACAGAGTTTAACCTTTCTTTTCATAGAGCAGTTTGGAAACACTCTGTTTGTTAAGTTTGCAAGAGAATATTTGGACCACTTTGAGGCCTTCGTTGGAAACGGGATTTCTCAGCTAAATGCAAGACAGATGAATTCCCAGTAACTTCTTTGCGTTGTGTGTATTCAACTCACAGAGTTGAACCTTCCTTTAGACAGAGCAGTTTTGAAACACTCTTTTTGTGGAATTTGCAAGTGGAGATTTCAAGCGATTTGAGGCCAATCTTAGAAATCGAAATATCTTTGTATAAAAACTAGACAGAATCATTCTCACAAAAAACTTTGTGATGTGTGCGTTCAACTCACAGAGTTTAACCTTTCTTTTCATAGAGCAGTTTGGAAACACTCTGTTTCTTAAGTCTGCAAGGGGATATTTAGACCTCCTTGAGGCCTTCGTTGGAAACGGGGTTTCTTCATATAAAGCTAGACAGATGAATTCTCAGTAACTTCTTTGTGTTGTGTGTACTCAACTCACAGAGTGGAACCTTTCTTTAGACAGAGCAGATTTGAAACACTCTTTTTGTGGATTTCACAAGTGGAGATTTCAAGCGATTTGAGGCCAACTGTATTAAAGGAAATATCTTCGTTTTAAAACTAGACAGAACCATTCTCAGAAACTACTTTGTGATGTGTGCGTTCAACTCACAGAGTTTCACCTTTCTTTTCATAGAGCAGTTTGGAAACACTCTGTTTGTTAAGTTTGCAGGAGGATATTTGGACCCATTTGAGGCCTTCGTTGGAAACGGGATTTCTCAGTTAAATGCTAGACAGATGAATTCCCAGTAACTTCTATGTGTTGTGTGTATTCAACTCACAGAGTTGAACCTTCCTTTGGACAGAGCAGTTTTGAAACACTCTTTTTGTGGAATTTGCAAGTGGAGATTTCAAGCGATTTGAGGCCAATCTTAGAAATCGAAATATCTTTGTATAAAAACTAGACAGAATCATTCTCAGAAACCACTTTGTGATGTGTGCGTTCAACTCACAGAGTTTAACCTTTCTTTTCATAGAGCAGTTTGGAAACACTCTCTTTGTTAAGTTTGCAAGAGGATATTTGGACCATTTTGAGGCCTTCGTTGGAAACGGGATTTCTCAGTTGAATGCTAGACAGATGAATTCCCAGTAACATCTTTGTGTTGTGTGTATTCAACTCACAGAGTTGAAACTTCCTTTAGACAGAGCAGTTTTGAAACACTCTTTTTGTGGAATTTGCAAGTGGAGATTTCAAGCGATTTGAGGCCAATCTTAGAAATCGAAATATCTTTGTATAAAAACTAGACAGAATCATTCTCAGAAACCACTTTGTAATGTGTGCGTTCAACTCACAGAGTTTAACCTTTCTTTTCACAGAGCAGTTTGGAAACACTCTCTTTCTTATGTCTGTAAGGGGATATTTAGACCTCCTTGAGGCCTTCGTTGGAAACGGGATTTCTTCACATAAAGCTAGACAGATGAATTCTCAGTAACTTCTTTGTGTTGTGTGTACTCAACTCACAGAGTGGAACCTTTCTTTAGACAGAGCAGATTTGAAACACTCTTTTTGTGGATTTCACAAGTGGAGATTTCAAGCGATTTGAGGCCAACTGTATTAAAGGAAATATCTTCGTTTTAAAACTAGACAGAACCATTCTCAGAAACTACTTTGTGATGTGTGCGTTCAACTCACAGAGTTTCACCTTTCTTTTCATAGAGCAGTTTGGAAACACTCTGTTTGTTAAGTTTGCAAGAGAATATTTGGACCACTTTGAGGCCTTCGTTGGAAACGGGATTTCTTCGTATAAAGCTAGACAGATGATTTCTCAGTAACTTCTTTGTGTTGTGTGTATTCAACTCACAGAGTTGAACCTTTCTTTAGACAGAGCAGATTTGAAACACTCTTTTTGTGTATTTTACAATTGGAGATTTCAAACGATTTGAGTCCTATTGTATTAAAGGAACTATCTTCGTTTAAAACTAGACAGAACCATTCTCAGAAACTACTTTGTGATGTGTGCGTTCAACTCACAGAGTTTCAACTTTCTTTTCATAGAGCAGTTTGGAAACACTCTGTTTGTTAATTTTGCAAGAGAATATTTGGGCCACTTTGAGGCCTTCGTTGGAAACGGGATTTTTCAGTTGAATGCTAGACAGATGAATTCCAAGTAACATCTTTGCGTTGTCTGTATTCAACTCACAGAGTTGAACCTTTCTTTAGACAGAGCAGATTTGAAACACTCTTTTTGGGGATTTTACAATTGGAGATTTCCAACGATTTGAGGCCTATTGTATTAAAGGAACTATCTTCGTTTAAAACTAGACAGAACCATTCTCAGAAACTACTTTGTGATGTGTGCGTTCAACTCACAGAGTTTCACCTTTCTTTTCATAGAGCAGTTTGGAAACACTCTGTGAAGTTTGCAAGAGGGTATTTGGAACCCTTTCAGGCCTTCGTTGGAAACGGGATTTCTCATTTAAATGCTAGACAGATGAATTCCCAGTAACTTCTTTTTGTTGTGTGTATTCAACTCACAGAGTTGAACCTTCCTTTCGACAGAGCAGTTTTGAAACACTCTTTTTGTGGAATTTGCAAGTGGAGATTTCAAGCGATTTGAGGCCAATCTTAGAAATCGAAATATCTTTGTATAAAAACTAGACAGAATCAATCTCAGAAAAAACTTTGTGATGTGTGCGTTCAACTCACAGAGTTTAACCTTTCTTTTCATAGAGCAGTTTGGAAACACTCTGTTTCTTAAGTCTGCAAGGGGATATTTAGACCTCCTTGAGGCCTTCGTTGGAAACGGGATTTCTTCATATAAAGCTAGACAGATGAATTCTCAGTAACTTCTTTGTGTTGTGTGTATTCAACTCACAGAGTGGAACCTTTCTTTAGACAGAGCAGATTTGAAACACTCTTTTTGTGGATTTTACAAGTGGAGATTTCAAGCAATTTCAGGCCAACTGTATTAAAGGAAATATCTTCGTTTTAAAACTAGACAGAAACATTCTCAGAAACTACTTTGTGATGTGTGCGTTCAACTCAGAGTTTCACCTTTCTTTTCATAGAGCTGTTTGGAAACACTCTGTTTGTTAAGTGTGCAGGAGGATATTTGGACCCCTTTGAGGCCTTCGTTGGAAACGGGATTTCTCAGTTAAATGCTAGACAGATGAATTCCCAGTAACTTCTTTGTGTTGTGTGTATTCAACTCACAGAGTTGAACCTTCCTTTAGACAGAGCAGTTTTGAAACACTCTTTTTGTGGAATTTGCAAGTGGAGATTTCAAGCGATTTGAGGCCAATCTTAGAAATCGAAATATCTTTGTATAAAAACTAGACAGAATCATTCTCAGAAACCACTTTGTGATGTGTGCGTTCAACTCACAGAGTTTAACCTTTCTTTTCATAGAGCAGTTTGGTAACACTCTGTTAAGTTTGCAAGAGAATATTTGGACCACTTTGAGGACTTCGTTGGAAACGGTATTTCTCAGTTAAATGCTAGACAGATGAATTCCCAGTAACTTCTTTGCGTTGTGTGTATTCAACTCACAGAGTTGAACCTTCCTTTAGACAGAGCAGTTTTGAAACACTCTATTTGTGGAATTTGCAAGTGGAGATTTCAAGCGATTTGAGGCCAATCTTAGAAATCGAAATATCTTTGTATAAAAACTAGACAGAATCATTCTCAGAAAAAACTTTGTGATGTGTGCGTTCAACTCACAGAGTTTAACCTTTCTTTTCACAGAGCAGTTTGGAAACACTCTGTTTCTTAAGTCTGCAAGGGGATATTTAGACCTCCTTGAGGCCTTCGTTGGAAACGGGATTTCTTCATATAAAGCTAGACAGATGAATTCTCAGTAACTTCTTTGTGTTGTGTGTATTCAACTCACAGAGTTGAACCTTTCTTTAGACAGAGCAGATTTGAAACACTCTTTTTGTGGATTTTACAATTGGAGATTTCAAACGATTTGAGGCCTTTTGTATTAAAGGAAATATCTTCGTTTTAAAACTAGACAGAACCATTCTCAGAAACTACTTTGTGATGTGTGCGTTCAACTCACAGAGTTTCACCTTTCTTTTCATAGAGCAGTTTGGAAACACTCTGTTTGTTAAGTTTGCAAGAGGATATTTGCACCCCTTTGAGGACTTCGTTGGAAACGGGATTTCTCAGTTGAATGCTAGACAGATGAATTCCCAGTAACTTCTTTGTGTTGTGTGTATTCAACTCACAGAGTTGAACCTTCCTTTAGACAGAGCAGTTTTGAAACACTCTTTTTGTGGAATTTGCAAGTGGAGATTTCAAGCGATTTGAGGCCAATCTTAGAAATCGAAATATCTTTGTATTAAAACTAGACAGAATCATTCTCAGAAACCACTTTGTGATGTGTGCGTTCAACTCACAGAGTTTAACCTTTCTTTTCATAGAGGAGTTTGGAAACACTCTGTTTGTTAAGTTTGCAAGAGAATATTTGGACCATTTTGAGGCCTTCGTTGGAAACGGGATTTCTCAGTTGAATGCTAGACAGATGAATTCCCAGTAACATCTTTGCGTTGTGTGTGTTCAACTCACAGAGTTGAACCTTCCTTTAGACAGAGCAGTTTTGAAACACTCTTTTTGTGGAATTTGCAAGTGGAGATTTCAAGCGATTTGAGGCCAATCTTAGAAATCGAAATATCTTTGTATAAAAACTAGACAGAATCATTCTCAGAAAAAACTTTGTGATGTGTGCGTTCAACTCACAGAGTTTAACGTTTCTTTTCACAGAGCAGTTTGGAAACACTCTGTTTCTTAAGTCTGCAAGGGGATATTTAGACCTCCTTGAGGCCTTCGTTGGAAACGGGATTTCTTCATATAAAGCTAGACAGATGAATTCTCAGTAACTTCTTTGTGTTGTGTGTATTCAACTCACAGAGTTGAACCTTTCTTTAGACAGAGCAGATTTGAAACACTCTTTTTGTGGATTTTACAATTGGAGATTTCAAACGATTTGAGGCCTTTTGTATTAAAGGAAATATCTTCGTTTTAAAACTAGACAGAACCATTCTCAGAAACTACTTTGTGATGTGTGCGTTCAACTCACAGAGTTTCACCTTTCTTTTCATAGAGCAGTTTGGAAACACTCTGTTTGTTAAGTTTGCAAGAGGATATTTGCACCCCTTTGAGGCCTTCGTTGTAAACGGGATTTCTCAGTTGAATGCTAGACAGATGAATTCCCAGTAACTTCTTTGTGTTGTGTGTATTCAACTCACAGAGTTGAACCTTCCTTTAGACAGAGCAGTTTTGAAACACTCTTTTTGTGGAATTTGCAAGTGGAGATTTCAAGCGATTTGAGGCCAATCTTAGAAATCGAAATATCTTTGTATAAAAACTAGACAGAATCATTCTCAGAAACCACTTTGTGATGTGTGCGTTCAACTCACAGAGTTTAACCTTTCTTTTCATAGAGCAGTTTGGAAACACTCTCTTTGTTAAGTTTGCAAGAGAATATTTGGACCATTTTGAGGCCTTCGTTGGAAACGGGATTTCTCAGTTGAATGCTAGACAGATGAATTCCCAGTAAAATCTTTGCATTGTGTGTATTCAACTCACAGAGTTGAACCTTCCTTTAGACAGAGCAGTTTTGAAACACTCTTTTTGTGGAATTTGCAAGTGGAGATTTCAAGCGATTTGAGGCCAATCTTAGAAATCGAAATATCTTTGTATAAAAACTAGACAGAATCATTCTCAGAAAAAACTTTGTGATGTGTGCGTTCAACTCACAGAGTTTAACGTTTCTTTTCACAGAGCAGTTTGGAAACACTCTGTTTCTTAAGTCTGCAAGGGGATATTTAGACCTCCTTGAGGCCTTCGTTGGAAACGGGATTTCTTCATATAAAGCTAGACAGATGAATTCTCAGTAACTTCTTTGTGTTGTGTGTATTCAACTCACAGAGTTGAACCTTTCTTTAGACAGAGCAGATTTGAAACACTCTTTTTGTGGATTTTACAATTGGAGATTTCAAACGATTTGAGGCCTTTTGTATTAAAGGAAATATCTTCGTTTTAAAACTAGACAGAACCATTCTCAGAAACTACTTTGTGATGTGTGCGTTCAACTCACAGAGTTTCACCTTTCTTTTCATAGAGCAGTTTGGAAACACTCTGTTTGTTAAGTTTGCAAGAGGATATTTGGACCCCTTTGAGGCCTTAGTTGGAAACGGGATTTCTCAGTTAAATGCAAGAGAGATGAATTGCCAGTAACTTCTTTGTGTTGTGTATTCAACTACCAGAGTTGAACCTTCCTTTAGACAGAGCAGTTTTGAAACACTCTTTTTGTGGAATTTGCAAGTGGAGATTTCAAGCGATTTGAGGCCAATCTTAGAAATCGAAATATCTTTGTATAAAAACTAGACAGAATCAATCTGAGAAAAAACTTTGTGGTGTGTGCGTTCAACTCACAGAGTTTAACCTTTCTTTTCATAGAGCAGTTTGGAAACACTCTGTTTCTTAAGTCTGCAAGGGGATATTTAGACCTCCTTGAGGCCTACGTTGGAAACGGGATTTCGTCATATAAAGCTAGACAGATGAATTCTCAGTAACTTCTTTGTGTTGTGTGTATTCAACTCACAGAGTGGAACCTTTCTTTAGACAGAGCAGATTTGAAACACTCTTTTTGTGGATTTTACAAGTGGAGATTTCAAGCAATTTCAGGCCAACTGTATTAAAGGAAATATCTTCGTTTTAAAACTTGACAGAACCATTCTCAGAAACTACTTTGTGATGTGTGCGTTCAACTCAGAGTTTCACCTTTCTTTTCATAGAGCTGTTTGGAAACACTCTGTTTGTTAAGTGTGCAGGAGGATATTTGGACCCCTTTGAGGCCTTCGTTGGAAACGGGATTTCTCAGTTAAATGCTAGACAGATGAATTCCCAGTAACTTCTTTGTGTTGTGTGTATTCAACTCACAGAGTTGAACCTTCCTTTAGACAGAGCAGTTTTGAAACACTCTTTTTGTGGAATTTGCAAGTGGAGATTTCAAGCGATTTGAGGCCAAACTTAGAAATCGAAATATCTTTGTATAAAAACTAGACAGAATCATTCTCAGAAACCACTTTGTGATGTGTGCGTTCAACTCACAGAGTTTAACCTTTCTTTTCATAGAGCAGTTTGGAAACACTCTGTTTGTTAAGTTTGCAAGAGAATATTTGGACCACTTTGAGGACTTCGTTGGAAACGGGATTTCTCAGTTAAATGCTAGACAGATGAATTCCCAGTAACTTCTTTGCGTTGTGTGTATTCAACTCACAGAGTTGAACCTTCCTTTAGACAGAGCAGTTTTGAAACACTCTTTTTGTGTAATTTGCAAGTGTAGATTTCAAGCGATTTGAGGCCAATCTTAGAAATCGAAATACCTTTGTATAAAAATTAGACCGAATCATTCTCAGAAACCACTTTGTGATGTGTGCGTTCAACTCACAGAGTTTAACCTTTCTTTTCATAGAGCAGTTTGGAAAGACTCTGTTTGTTAAGTTTGCAAGAGAATATTTTGACCACTTTGAGGACTTCGTTGGAAACGGGATTTCTCAGTTGAATGCTAGACAGATGATTTCACAGTAACTTCTTTGCGTTGTGTGTATTCAACTCACAGAGTTGAACCTTCCTTTAGACAGAGCAGTTTTGAAACACTCTATTTGTGGAATTTGCAATTGGAGATTTCAAGCGATTTGAGGCCAATCTTAGAAATCGAAATATCTTTGTATAAAAACTAGACAGAATCATTCTCAGAAAAAACTTTGTGATGTGTGCGTTCAACTCACAGAGTTTAACCTTTCTTTTCACAGAGCAGTTTGGAAACACTCTGTTTCTTAAGTATGCAAGGGGATATTTAGACCTCCTTGAGGCCTTCGTTGGAAACGGGATTTCTTCATATAAAGCTAGACAGATGAATTCTCAGTAACTTCTTTGTGTTGTGTGTATTCAACTTACAGAGTTGAACCTTTCTTTAGACAGAGCAGATTTGAAACACTCTTTTTGTGGATTTTACAATTGGAGATTTCAAACGATTTGAGGCCTTTTGTATTAAAGGAAATATCTTCGTTTTAAAACTAGACAGAACCATTCTCAGAAACTACTTTGTGATGTGTGCGTTCAACTCACAGAGTTTCACCTTTCTTTTCATAGAGCAGTTTGGAAACACTCTGTTTGTTAAGTTTGCAAGAGGATATTTGCACCCCTTTGAGGCCTTCGTTGTAAACGGGATTTCTCAGTTGAATGCTAGACAGATGAATTCCCAGTAACTTCTTTGTGTTGTGTGTATTCAACTCACAGAGTTGAACCTTCCTTTAGACAGAGCAGTTTTGAAACACTCTTTTTGTGGAATTTGCAAGTGGAGATTTCAAGCGATTTGAGGCCAATCTTAGAAATCGAAATATCTTTGTATAAAAACTAGACAGAATCAATCTGAGAAAAAACTTTGTGGTGTGTGCGTTCAACTCACAGAGTTTAACCTTTCTTTTCATAGAGCAGTTTGGAAACACTCTGTTTCTTAAGTCTGCAAGGGGATATTTAGACCTCCTTGAGGCCTACGTTGGAAACGGGATTTCGTCATATAAAGCTAGACAGATGAATTCTCAGTAACTTCTTTGTGTTGTGTGTATTCAACTCACAGAGTGGAACCTTTCTTTAGACAGAGCAGATTTGAAACACTCTTTTTGTGGATTTTACAAGTGGAGATTTCAAGCAATTTCAGGCCAACTGTATTAAAGGAAATATCTTCGTTTTAAAACTTGACAGAACCATTCTCAGAAACTACTTTGTGATGTGTGCGTTCAACTCAGAGTTTCACCTTTCTTTTCATAGAGCTGTTTGGAAACACTCTGTTTGTTAAGTGTGCAGGAGGATATTTGGACCCCTTTGAGGCCTTCGTTGGAAACGGGATTTCTCAGTTAAATGCTAGACAGATGAATTCCCAGTAACTTCTTTGTGTTGTGTGTATTCAACTCACAGAGTTGAACCTTCCTTTAGACAGAGCAGTTTTGAAACACTCTTTTTGTGGAATTTGCAAGTGGAGATTTCAAGCGATTTGAGGCCAAACTTAGAAATCGAAATATCTTTGTATAAAAACTAGACAGAATCATTCTCAGAAACCACTTTGTGATGTGTGCGTTCAACTCACAGAGTTTAACCTTTCTTTTCATAGAGCAGTTTGGAAACACTCTGTTTGTTAAGTTTGCAAGAGAATATTTGGACCACTTTGAGGACTTCGTTGGAAACGGGATTTCTCAGTTAAATGCTAGACAGATGAATTCCCAGTAACTTCTTTGCGTTGTGTGTATTCAACTCACAGAGTTGAACCTTCCTTTAGACAGAGCAGTTTTGAAACACTCTTTTTGTGTAATTTGCAAGTGTAGATTTCAAGCGATTTGAGGCCAATCTTAGAAATCGAAATACCTTTGTATAAAAATTAGACCGAATCATTCTCAGAAACCACTTTGTGATGTGTGCGTTCAACTCACAGAGTTTAACCTTTCTTTTCATAGAGCAGTTTGGAAAGACTCTGTTTGTTAAGTTTGCAAGAGAATATTTTGACCACTTTGAGGACTTCGTTGGAAACGGGATTTCTCAGTTGAATGCTAGACAGATGATTTCACAGTAACTTCTTTGCGTTGTGTGTATTCAACTCACAGAGTTGAACCTTCCTTTAGACAGAGCAGTTTTGAAACACTCTATTTGTGGAATTTGCAAGTGGAGATTTCAAGCGATTTGAGGCCAATCTTAGAAATCGAAATATCTTTGTATAAAAACTAGACAGAATCATTCTCAGAAAAAACTTTCTGATGTGTGCGTTCAACTCACAGAGTTTAACCTTTCTTTTCACAGAGCAGTTTGGAAACACTCTGTTTCTTAAGTCTGCAAGGGGATATTTAGACCTCCTTGAGGCCTTCGTTGGAAACGGGATTTCTTCATATAAAGCTAGACAGATGAATTCTCAGTAACTTCTTTGTGTTGTGTGTATTCAACTTACAGAGTTGAACCTTTCTTTAGACAGAGCAGATTTGAAACACTCTTTTTGTGGATTTTACAATTGGAGATTTCAAACGATTTGAGGCCTTTTGTATTAAAGGAAATATCTTCGTTTTAAAACTAGACAGAACCATTCTCAGAAACTACTTTGTGATGTGTGCGTTCAACTCACAGAGTTTCACCTTTCTTTTCATAGAGCAGTTTGGAAACACTCTGTTTGTTAAGTTTGCAAGAGGATATTTGCACCCCTTTGAGGCCTTCGTTGTAAACGGGATTTCTCAGTTGAATGCTAGACAGATGAATTCCCAGTAACTTCTTTGTGTTGTGTGTATTCAACTCACAGAGTTGAACCTTCCTTTAGACAGAGCAGTTTTGAAACACTCTTTTTGTGGAATTTGCAAGTGGAGATTTCAAGCGATTTGAGGCCAATCTTAGAAATCGAAATATCTTTGTATAAAAACTAGACAGAATCATTCTCAGAAACCACTTTGTGATGTGTGCGTTCAACTCACAGAGTTTAACCTTTCTTTTCATAGAGGAGTTTGGAAACACTCTGTTTGTTAAGTTTGCAAGAGAATATTTGGACCATTTTGAGGCCTTCGTTGGAAACGGGATTTCTCAGTTGAATGCTAGACAGATGAATTCCCAGTAACATCTTTGCGTTGTGTGTGTTCAACTCACAGAGTTGAACCTTCCTTTAGACAGAGCAGTTTTGAAACACTCTTTTTGTGGAATTTGCAAGTGGAGATTTCAAGCGATTTGAGGCCAATCTTAGAAATCGAAATATCTTTGTATAAAAACTAGACAGAATCATTCTCAGAAAAAACTTTGTGATGTGTGCGTTCAACTCACAGAGTTTAACGTTTCTTTTCACAGAGCAGTTTGGAAACACTCTGTTTCTTAAGTCTGCAAGGGGATATTTAGACCTCCTTGAGGCCTTCGTTGGAAACGGGATTTCTTCATATAAAGCTAGACAGATGAATTCTCAGTAACTTCTTTGTGTTGTGTGTATTCAACTCACAGAGTTGAACCTTTCTTTAGACAGAGCAGATTTGAAACACTCTTTTTGTGGATTTTACAATTGGAGATTTCAAACGATTTGAGGCCTTTTGTATTAAAGGAAATATCTTCGTTTTAAAACTAGACAGAACCATTCTCAGAAACTACTTTGTGATGTGTGCGTTCAACTCACAGAGTTTCACCTTTCTTTTCATAGAGCAGTTTGGAAACACTCTGTTTGTTAAGTTTGCAAGAGGATATTTGGACCCCTTTGAGGCCTTCGTTGGAAACGGGATTTCTCAGTTAAATGCAAGAGAGATGAATTGCCAGTAACTTCTTTGTGTTGTGTGTATTCAACTCACAGAGTTGAACCTTCCTTTAGACAGAGCAGTTTTGAAACACTCTTTTTGTGGAATTTGCAAGTGGAGATTTCAAGCGATTTGAGGCCAATCTTAGAAATCGAAATAACTTTGTATAAAAACTAGACAGAATCATTCTCAGAAACCACTTTGTGATGTGTGCGTTCAACTCACAGAGTTTAACCTTTCTTTTCATAGAGCAGTTTGGAAACACTCTGTTTGTTAAGTTTGCAAGAGAATATTTGGACCACTTTGAGGAATACGTTGGAAACGGGATTTCTCAGTTAAATGCTAGACAGATGAATTCCCAGTAACTTCTTTGTGTTGTGTGTATTCAACTCACAGAGTTGAACCTTCCTTTAGACAGAGCAGTTTTGAAACACTCTTTTTGTGGAATTTGCAAGTGTAGATTTCAAGCGATTTGAGGCCAAAATTAGAAATCGAAATATCTTTGTATAAAAATTAGACCGAATCATTCTCAGAAACCACTTTGTGATGTGTGCGTTCAACTCACAGAGTTTAACCTTTCTTTTCATAGAGCAGTTTGGAAACACTCTGTTTGTTAAGTTTGCAAGAGAATATTTGGACCACTTTGAGGACTTCGTTGGAAACGGGATTTCTCAGTTGAATGCTAGACAGATGAATTCCCAGTAACTTCTTTGCGTTGTGTGTATTCAACTCACAGAGTTGAACTTTCCTTTAGACAGAGCAGTTTTGAAACACTCTTTTTGTGGAATTTGCAAGTGGAGATTTCAAGCGATTTGAGGCCAATCTTAGAAATCGAAATATCTTTGTATAAAAACTAGACAGAATCATTCTCAGAAAAAACTTTTTGATGTGTGCATTCAACTCACAGAGTTTAACCTTTCTTTTCACAGAGCAGTTTGGAAACACTCTGTTTCTTAAGTCTGCAAGGGGATATTTAGACCTCCTTGAGGCCTTCGTTGGAAACGGGATTTCTTCATATAAAGCTAGACAGATGAATTCTCAGTAACTTCTTTGTGTTGTGTGTATTCAACTCACAGAGTTGAACCTTTCTTTAGACAGAGCAGATTTGAAACACTCTTTTTGTGGATTTTACAATTGGAGATTTCAAACGATTTGAGGCCTTTTGTATTAAAGGAAATATCTTCGTTTCAAAACTAGACAGAACCATTCTCAGAAACTTCTTTGTGATGTGTGCGTTCAACTCACAGAGTTTCACCTTTCTTTTCATAGAGCAGTTTGGAAACACTCTGTTTGTTAAGTTTGCAAGAGGATATTTGCACCCCTTTGAGGCCTTCGTTGTAAACGGGATTTCTCAGTTGAATGCTAGACAGATGAATTCCCAGTAACTTCTTTGTGTTGTGTGTATTCAACTCACAGAGTTGAACCTTCCTTTAGACAGAGCAGTTTTGAAACACTCTTTTTGTGGAATTTGCAAGTGGAGATTTCAAGCGATTTGAGGCCAATCTTAGAAATCGAAATATCTTTGTATAAAAACTAGACAGAATCAATCTGAGAAAAAACTTTGTGGTGTGTGCGTTCAACTCACAGAGTTTAACCTTTCTTTTCATAGAGCAGTTTGGAAACACTCTGTTTCTTAAGTCTGCAAGGGGATATTTAGACCTCCTTGAGGCCTACGTTGGAAACGGGATTTCGTCATATAAAGCTAGACAGATGAATTCTCAGTAACTTCTTTGTGTTGTGTGTATTCAACTCACAGAGTGGAACCTTTCTTTAGACAGAGCAGATTTGAAACACTCTTTTTGTGGATTTTACAAGTGGAGATTTCAAGCAATTTCAGGCCAACTGTATTAAAGGAAATATCTTCGTTTTAAAACTTGACAGAACCATTCTCAGAAACTACTTTGTGATGTGTGCGTTCAACTCAGAGTTTCACCTTTCTTTTCATAGAGCTGTTTGGAAACACTCTGTTTGTTAAGTGTGCAGGAGGATATTTGGACCCCTTTGAGGCCTTCGTTGGAAACGGGATTTCTCAGTTAAATGCTAGACAGATGAATTCCCAGTAACTTCTTTGTGTTGTGTGTATTCAACTCACAGAGTTGAACCTTCCTTTAGACAGAGCAGTTTTGAAACACTCTTTTTGTGGAATTTGCAAGTGGAGATTTCAAGCGATTTGAGGCCAAACTTAGAAATCGAAATATCTTTGTATAAAAACTAGACAGAATCATTCTCAGAAACCACTTTGTGATGTGTGCGTTCAACTCACAGAGTTTAACCTTTCTTTTCATAGAGCAGTTTGGAAACACTCTGTTTGTTAAGTTTGCAAGAGAATATTTGGACCACTTTGAGGACTTCGTTGGAAACGGGATTTCTCAGTTAAATGCTAGACAGATGAATTCCCAGTAACTTCTTTGCGTTGTGTGTATTCAACTCACAGAGTTGAACCTTCCTTTAGACAGAGCAGTTTTGAAACACTCTTTTTGTGTAATTTGCAAGTGTAGATTTCAAGCGATTTGAGGCCAATCTTAGAAATCGAAATACCTTTGTATAAAAATTAGACCGAATCATTCTCAGAAACCACTTTGTGATGTGTGCGTTCAACTCACAGAGTTTAACCTTTCTTTTCATAGAGCAGTTTGGAAAGACTCTGTTTGTTAAGTTTGCAAGAGAATATTTTGACCACTTTGAGGACTTCGTTGGAAACGGGATTTCTCAGTTGAATGCTAGACAGATGATTTCACAGTAACTTCTTTGCGTTGTGTGTATTCAACTCACAGAGTTGAACCTTCCTTTAGACAGAGCAGTTTTGAAACACTCTATTTGTGGAATTTGCAATTGGAGATTTCAAGCGATTTGAGGCCAATCTTAGAAATCGAAATATCTTTGTATAAAAACTAGACAGAATCATTCTCAGAAAAAACTTTGTGATGTGTGCGTTCAACTCACAGAGTTTAACCTTTCTTTTCACAGAGCAGTTTGGAAACACTCTGTTTCTTAAGTATGCAAGGGGATATTTAGACCTCCTTGAGGCCTTCGTTGGAAACGGGATTTCTTCATATAAAGCTAGACAGATGAATTCTCAGTAACTTCTTTGTGTTGTGTGTATTCAACTTACAGAGTTGAACCTTTCTTTAGACAGAGCAGATTTGAAACACTCTTTTTGTGGATTTTACAATTGGAGATTTCAAACGATTTGAGGCCTTTTGTATTAAAGGAAATATCTTCGTTTTAAAACTAGACAGAACCATTCTCAGAAACTACTTTGTGATGTGTGCGTTCAACTCACAGAGTTTCACCTTTCTTTTCATAGAGCAGTTTGGAAACACTCTGTTTGTTAAGTTTGCAAGAGGATATTTGCACCCCTTTGAGGCCTTCGTTGTAAACGGGATTTCTCAGTTGAATGCTAGACAGATGAATTCCCAGTAACTTCTTTGTGTTGTGTGTATTCAACTCACAGAGTTGAACCTTCCTTTAGACAGAGCAGTTTTGAAACACTCTTTTTGTGGAATTTGCAAGTGGAGATTTCAAGCGATTTGAGGCCAATCTTAGAAATCGAAATATCTTTGTATAAAAACTAGACAGAATCAATCTGAGAAAAAACTTTGTGGTGTGTGCGTTCAACTCACAGAGTTTAACCTTTCTTTTCATAGAGCAGTTTGGAAACACTCTGTTTCTTAAGTCTGCAAGGGGATATTTAGACCTCCTTGAGGCCTACGTTGGAAACGGGATTTCGTCATATAAAGCTAGACAGATGAATTCTCAGTAACTTCTTTGTGTTGTGTGTATTCAACTCACAGAGTGGAACCTTTCTTTAGACAGAGCAGATTTGAAACACTCTTTTTGTGGATTTTACAAGTGGAGATTTCAAGCAATTTCAGGCCAACTGTATTAAAGGAAATATCTTCGTTTTAAAACTTGACAGAACCATTCTCAGAAACTACTTTGTGATGTGTGCGTTCAACTCAGAGTTTCACCTTTCTTTTCATAGAGCTGTTTGGAAACACTCTGTTTGTTAAGTGTGCAGGAGGATATTTGGACCCCTTTGAGGCCTTCGTTGGAAACGGGATTTCTCAGTTAAATGCTAGACAGATGAATTCCCAGTAACTTCTTTGTGTTGTGTGTATTCAACTCACAGAGTTGAACCTTCCTTTAGACAGAGCAGTTTTGAAACACTCTTTTTGTGGAATTTGCAAGTGGAGATTTCAAGCGATTTGAGGCCAAACTTAGAAATCGAAATATCTTTGTATAAAAACTAGACAGAATCATTCTCAGAAACCACTTTGTGATGTGTGCGTTCAACTCACAGAGTTTAACCTTTCTTTTCATAGAGCAGTTTGGAAACACTCTGTTTGTTAAGTTTGCAAGAGAATATTTGGACCACTTTGAGGACTTCGTTGGAAACGGGATTTCTCAGTTAAATGCTAGACAGATGAATTCCCAGTAACTTCTTTGCGTTGTGTGTATTCAACTCACAGAGTTGAACCTTCCTTTAGACAGAGCAGTTTTGAAACACTCTTTTTGTGTAATTTGCAAGTGTAGATTTCAAGCGATTTGAGGCCAATCTTAGAAATCGAAATACCTTTGTATAAAAATTAGACCGAATCATTCTCAGAAACCACTTTGTGATGTGTGCGTTCAACTCACAGAGTTTAACCTTTCTTTTCATAGAGCAGTTTGGAAAGACTCTGTTTGTTAAGTTTGCAAGAGAATATTTTGACCACTTTGAGGACTTCGTTGGAAACGGGATTTCTCAGTTGAATGCTAGACAGATGATTTCACAGTAACTTCTTTGCGTTGTGTGTATTCAACTCACAGAGTTGAACCTTCCTTTAGACAGAGCAGTTTTGAAACACTCTATTTGTGGAATTTGCAAGTGGAGATTTCAAGCGATTTGAGGCCAATCTTAGAAATCAAAATATCTTTGTATAAAAACTAGACAGAATCATTCTCAGAAAAAACTTTTTGATGTGTGCGTTCAACTCACAGAGTTTAACCTTTCTTTTCACAGAGCAGTTTGGAAACACTCTGTTTCTTAAGTCTGCAAGGGGATATTTAGACCTCCTTGAGGCCTTCGTTGGAAACGGGATTTCTTCATATAAAGCTAGACAGATGAATTCTCAGTAACTTCTTTGTGTTGTGTGTATTCAACTTACAGAGTTGAACCTTTCTTTAGACAGAGCAGATTTGAAACACTCTTTTTGTGGATTTTACAATTGGAGATTTCAAACGATTTGAGGCCTTTTGTATTAAAGGAAATATCTTCGTTTTAAAACTAGACAGAACCATTCTCAGAAACTACTTTGTGATGTGTGCGTTCAACTCACAGAGTTTCACCTTTCTTTTCATAGAGCAGTTTGGAAACACTCTGTTTGTTAAGTTTGCAAGAGGATATTTGCACCCCTTTGAGGCCTTCGTTGTAAACGGGATTTCTCAGTTGAATGCTAGACAGATGAATTCCCAGTAACTTCTTTGTGTTGTGTGTATTCAACTCACAGAGTTGAACCTTCCTTTAGACAGAGCAGTTTTGAAACACTCTTTTTGTGGAATTTGCAAGTGGAGATTTCAAGCGATTTGAGGCCAATCTTAGAAATCGAAATATCTTTGTATAAAAACTAGACAGAATCATTCTCAGAAACCACTTTGTGATGTGTGCGTTCAACTCACAGAGTTTAACCTTTCTTTTCATAGAGGAGTTTGGAAACACTCTGTTTGTTAAGTTTGCAAGAGAATATTTGGACCATTTTGAGGCCTTCGTTGGAAACGGGATTTCTCAGTTGAATGCTAGACAGATGAATTCCCAGTAACATCTTTGCGTTGTGTGTGTTCAACTCACAGAGTTGAACCTTCCTTTAGACAGAGCAGTTTTGAAACACTCTTTTTGTGGAATTTGCAAGTGGAGATTTCAAGCGATTTGAGGCCAATCTTAGAAATCGAAATATCTTTGTATAAAAACTAGACAGAATCATTCTCAGAAAAAACTTTGTGATGTGTGCGTTCAACTCACAGAGTTTAACGTTTCTTTTCACAGAGCAGTTTGGAAACACTCTGTTTCTTAAGTCTGCAAGGGGATATTTAGACCTCCTTGAGGCCTTCGTTGGAAACGGGATTTCTTCATATAAAGCTAGACAGATGAATTCTCAGTAACTTCTTTGTGTTGTGTGTATTCAACTCACAGAGTTGAACCTTTCTTTAGACAGAGCAGATTTGAAACACTCTTTTTGTGGATTTTACAATTGGAGATTTCAAACGATTTGAGGCCTTTTGTATTAAAGGAAATATCTTCGTTTTAAAACTAGACAGAACCATTCTCAGAAACTACTTTGTGATGTGTGCGTTCAACTCACAGAGTTTCACCTTTCTTTTCATAGAGCAGTTTGGAAACACTCTGTTTGTTAAGTTTGCAAGAGGATATTTGGACCCCTTTGAGGCCTTCGTTGGAAACGGGATTTCTCAGTTAAATGCAAGAGAGATGAATTGCCAGTAACTTCTTTGTGTTGTGTGTATTCAACTCACAGAGTTGAACCTTCCTTTAGACAGAGCAGTTTTGAAACACTCTTTTTGTGGAATTTGCAAGTGGAGATTTCAAGCGATTTGAGGCCAATCTTAGAAATCGAAATAACTTTGTATAAAAACTAGACAGAATCATTCTCAGAAACCACTTTGTGATGTGTGCGTTCAACTCACAGAGTTTAACCTTTCTTTTCATAGAGCAGTTTGGAAACACTCTGTTTGTTAAGTTTGCAAGAGAATATTTGGACCACTTTGAGGACTTCGTTGGAAACGGGATTTCTCAGTTAAATGCTAGACAGATGAATTCCCAGTAACTTCTTTGTGTTGTGTGTATTCAACTCACAGAGTTGAACCTTCCTTTAGACAGAGCAGTTTTGAAACACTCTTTTTGTGGAATTTGCAAGTGTAGATTTCAAGCGATTTGAGGCCAAAATTAGAAATCGAAATATCTTTGTATAAAAATTAGACCGAATCATTCTCAGAAACCACTTTGTGATGTGTGCGTTCAACTCACAGAGTTTAACCTTTGTTTTCATAGAGCAGTTTGGAAACACTCTGTTTGTTAAGTTTGCAAGAGAATATTTGGACCACTTTGAGGACTTCGTTGGAAACGGGATTTCTCAGTTGAATGCTAGACAGATGAATTCCCAGTAACTTCTTTGCGTTGTGTGTATTCAACTCACAGAGTTGAACTTTCCTTTAGACAGAGCAGTTTTGAAACACTCTTTTTGTGGAATTTGCAAGTGGAGATTTCAAGCGATTTGAGGCCAATCTTAGAAATCGAAATATCTTTGTATAAAAACTAGACAGAATCATTCTCAGAAAAAACTTTTTGATGTGTGCATTCAACTCACAGAGTTTAACCTTTCTTTTCACAGAGCAGTTTGGAAACACTCTGTTTCTTAAGTCTGCAAGGGGATATTTAGACCTCCTTGAGGCCTTCGTTGGAAACGGGATTTCTTCATATAAAGCTAGGCAGATGAATTCTCAGTAACTTCTTTGTGTTGTGTGTATTCAACTCACAGAGTTGAACCTTTCTTTAGACAGAGCAGATTTGAAACACTCTTTTTGTGGATTTTACAATTGGAGATTTCAAACGATTTGAGGCCTTTTGTATTAAAGGAAATATCTTCGTTTTAAAACTAGACAGAACCATTCTCAGAAACTTCTTTGTGATGTGTGCGTTCAACTCACAGAGTTTCACCTTTCTTTTCATAGAGCAGTTTGGAAACACTCTGTTTGTTAAGTTTGCAAGAGGATATTTGCACCCCTTTGAGGCCTTCGTTGTAAACGGGATTTCTCAGTTGAATGCTAGACAGATGAATTCCCAGTAACTTCCTTGTGTTGTGTGTATTCAACTCACAGAGTTGAACCTTCCTTTAGACAGAGCAGTTTTGAAACACTCTTTTTGTGGAATTTGCAAGTGGAGATTTCAAGCGATTTGAGGCCAATCTTAGAAATCGAAATATCTTTGTATAAAAACTAGACAGAATCAATCTGAGAAAAAACTTTGTGGTGTGTGCGTTCAACTCACAGAGTTTAACCTTTCTTTTCATAGAGCAGTTTGGAAACACTCTGTTTCTTAAGTCTGCAAGGGGATATTTAGACCTCCTTGAGGCCTACGTTGGAAACGGGATTTCGTCATATAAAGCTAGACAGATGAATTCTCAGTAACTTCTTTGTGTTGTGTGTATTCAACTCACAGAGTGGAACCTTTCTTTAGACAGAGCAGATTTGAAACACTCTTTTTGTGGATTTTACAAGTGGAGATTTCAAGCAATTTCAGGCCAACTGTATTAAAGGAAATATCTTCGTTTTAAAACTTGACAGAACCATTCTCAGAAACTACTTTGTGATGTGTGCGTTCAACTCAGAGTTTCACCTTTCTTTTCATAGAGCTGTTTGGAAACACTCTGTTTGTTAAGTGTGCAGGAGGATATTTGGACCCCTTTGAGGCCTTCGTTGGAAACGGGATTTCTCAGTTAAATGCTAGACAGATGAATTCCCAGTAACTTCTTTGTGTTGTGTGTATTCAACTCACAGAGTTGAACCTTCCTTTAGACAGAGCAGTTTTGAAACACTCTTTTTGTGGAATTTGCAAGTGGAGATTTCAAGCGATTTGAGGCCAAACTTAGAAATCGAAATATCTTTGTATAAAAACTAGACAGAATCATTCTCAGAAACCACTTTGTGATGTGTGCGTTCAACTCACAGAGTTTAACCTTTCTTTTCATAGAGCAGTTTGGAAACACTCTGTTTGTTAAGTTTGCAAGAGAATATTTGGACCACTTTGAGGACTTCGTTGGAAACGGGATTTCTCAGTTAAATGCTAGACAGATGAATTCCCAGTAACTTCTTTGCGTTGTGTGTATTCAACTCACAGAGTTGAACCTTCCTTTAGACAGAGCAGTTTTGAAACACTCTTTTTGTGTAATTTGCAAGTGTAGATTTCAAGCGATTTGAGGCCAATCTTAGAAATCGAAATACCTTTGTATAAAAATTAGACCGAATCATTCTCAGAAACCACTTTGTGATGTGTGCGTTCAACTCACAGAGTTTAACCTTTCTTTTCATAGAGCAGTTTTGAAAGACTCTGTTTGTTAAGTTTGCAAGAGAATATTTTGACCACTTTGAGGACTTCGTTGGAAACGGGATTTCTCAGTTGAATGCTAGACAGATGATTTCACAGTAACTTCTTTGCGTTGTGTGTATTCAACTCACAGAGTTGAACCTTCCTTTAGACAGAGCAGTTTTGAAACACTCTATTTGTGGAATTTGCAAGTGGAGATTTCAAGCGATTTGAGGCCAATCTTAGAAATCGAAATATCTTTGTATAAAAACTAGACAGAATCATTCTCAGAAAAAACTTTTTGATGTGTGCGTTCAACTCACAGAGTTTAACCTTTCTTTTCACAGAGCAGTTTGGAAACACTCTGTTTCTTAAGTCTGCAAGGGGATATTTAGACCTCCTTGAGGCCTTCGTTGGAAACGGGATTTCTTCATATAAAGCTAGACAGATGAATTCTCAGTAACTTCTTTGTGTTGTGTGTATTCAACTTACAGAGTTGAACCTTTCTTTAGACAGAGCAGATTTGAAACACTCTTTTTGTGGATTTTACAATTGGAGATTTCAAACGATTTGAGGCCTTTTGTATTAAAGGAAATATCTTCGTTTTAAAACTAGACAGAACCATTCTCAGAAACTACTTTGTGATGTGTGCGTTCAACTCACAGAGTTTCACCTTTCTTTTCATAGAGCAGTTTGGAAACACTCTGTTTGTTAAGTTTGCAAGAGGATATTTGCACCCCTTTGAGGCCTTCGTTGTAAACGGGATTTCTCAGTTGAATGCTAGACAGATGAATTCCCAGTAACTTCTTTGTGTTGTGTGTATTCAACTCACAGAGTTGAACCTTCCTTTAGACAGAGCAGTTTTGAAACACTCTTTTTGTGGAATTTGCAAGTGGAGATTTCAAGCGATTTGAGGCCAATCTTAGAAATCGAAATATCTTTGTATAAAAACTAGACAGAATCATTCTCAGAAACCACTTTGTGATGTGTGCGTTCAACTCACAGAGTTTAACCTTTCTTTTCATAGAGGAGTTTGGAAACACTCTGTTTGTTAAGTTTGCAAGAGAATATTTGGACCATTTTGAGGCCTTCGTTGGAAACGGGATTTCTCAGTTGAATGCTAGACAGATGAATTCCCAGTAACATCTTTGCGTTGTGTGTGTTCAACTCACAGAGTTGAACCTTCCTTTAGACAGAGCAGTTTTGAAACACTCTTTTTGTGGAATTTGCAAGTGGAGATTTCAAGCGATTTGAGGCCAATCTTAGAAATCGAAATATCTTTGTATAAAAACTAGACAGAATCATTCTCAGAAAAAACTTTGTGATGTGTGCGTTCAACTCACAGAGTTTAACCTTTCTTTTCACAGAGCAGTTTGGAAACACTCTGTTTCTTAAGTCTGCAAGGGGATATTTAGACCTCCTTGAGGCCTTCGTTGGAAACGGGATTTCTTCATATAAAGCTAGACAGATGAATTCTCAGTAACTTCTTTGTGTTGTGTGTATTCAACTCACAGAGTTGAACCTTTCTTTAGACAGAGCAGATTTGAAACACTCTTTTTGTGGATTTTACAATTGGAGATTTCAAACGATTTGAGGCCTTTTGTATTAAAGGAAATATCTTCGTTTTAAAACTAGACAGAACCATTCTCAGAAACTACTTTGTGATGTGTGCGTTCAACTCACAGAGTTTCACCTTTCTTTTCATAGAGCAGTTTGGAAACACTCTGTTTGTTAAGTTTGCAAGAGGATATTTGGACCCCTTTGAGGCCTTCGTTGGAAACGGGATTTCTCAGTTAAATGCAAGAGAGATGAATTGCCAGTAACTTCTTTGTGTTGTGTGTATTCAACTCACAGAGTTGAACCTTCCTTTAGACAGAGCAGTTTTGAAACACTCTTTTTGTGGAATTTGCAAGTGTAGATTTCAAGCGATTTGAGGCCAAAATTAGAAATCGAAATATCTTTGTATAAAAATTAGACCGAATCATTCTCAGAAACCACTTTGTGATGTGTGCGTTCAACTCACAGAGTTTAACCTTTCTTTTCATAGAGCAGTTTGGAAACACTCTGTTTGTTAAGTTTGCAAGAGAATATTTGGACCACTTTGAGGACTTCGTTGGAAACGGGATTTCTCAGTTGAATGCTAGACAGATGAATTCCCAGTAACTTCTTTGCGTTGTGTGTATTCAACTCACAGAGTTGAACTTTCCTTTAGACAGAGCAGTTTTGAAACACTCTTTTTGTGGAATTTGCAAGTGGAGATTTCAAGCGATTTGAGGCCAATCTTAGAAATCGAAATATCTTTGTATAAAAACTAGACAGAATCATTCTCAGAAAAAACTTTTTGATGTGTGCATTCAACTCACAGAGTTTAACCTTTCTTTTCACAGAGCAGTTTGGAAACACTCTGTTTCTTAAGTCTGCAAGGGGATATTTAGACCTCCTTGAGGCCTTCGTTGGAAACGGGATTTCTTCATATAAAGCTAGACAGATGAATTCTCAGTAACTTCTTTGTGTTGTGTGTATTCAACTCACAGAGTTGAACCTTTCTTTAGACAGAGCAGATTTGAAACACTCTTTTTGTGGATTTTACAATTGGAGATTTCAAACGATTTGAGGCCTTTTGTATTAAAGGAAATATCTTCGTTTTAAAACTAGACAGAACCATTCTCAGAAACTTCTTTGTGATGTGTGCGTTCAACTCACAGAGTTTCACCTTTCTTTTCATAGAGCAGTTTGGAAACACTCTGTTTGTTAAGTTTGCAAGAGGATATTTGCACCCCTTTGAGGCCTTCGTTGTAAACGGGATTTCTCAGTTGAATGCTAGACAGATGAATTCCCAGTAACTTCTTTGTGTTGTGTGTATTCAACTCACAGAGTTGAACCTTCCTTTAGACAGAGCAGTTTTGAAACACTCTTTTTGTGGAATTTGCAAGTGGAGATTTCAAGCGATCTGAGGCCAATCTTAGAAATCGAAATATCTTTGTATAAAAACTAGACAGAATCATTCTCAGAAACCACTTTGTGATGTGTGCGTTCAACTCACAGAGTTTAACCTTTCTTTTCATAGAGGAGTTTGGAAACACTCTGTTTGTTAAGTTTGCAAGAGAATATTTGGACCATTTTGAGGCCTTCGTTGGAAACGGGATTTCTCAGTTGAATGCTAGACAGATGAATTCCCAGTAACATCTTTGCGTTGTGTGTGTTCAACTCACAGAGTTGAACCTTCCTTTAGACAGAGCAGTTTTGAAACACTCTTTTTGTGGAATTTGCAAGTGGAGATTTCAAGCGATTTGAGGCCAATCTTAGAAATCGAAATATCTTTGTATAAAAACTAGAAAGAATCATTCTCAGAAAAAACTTTGTGATGTGTGCGTTCAACTCACAGAGTTTAACCTTTCTTTTCACAGAGCAGTTTGGAAACACTCTGTTTCTTAAGTCTGCAAGGGGATATTTAGACCTCCTTGAGGCCTTCGTTGGAAACGGGATTTCTTCATATAAAGCTAGACAGATGAATTCTCAGTAACTTCTTTGTGTTGTGTGTATTCAACTCACAGAGTTGAACCTTTCTTTAGACAGAGCAGATTTGAAACACTCTTTTTGTGGATTTTACAATTGGAGATTTCAAACGATTTGTGGCCTTTTGTATTAAAGGAAATATCTTCGTTTTAAAACTACACAGAACCATTCTCAGAAACTACTTTGTGATGTGTGCGTTCAACTCACAGAGTTTCACCTTTCTTTTCATAGAGCAGTTTGGAAACACTCTGTTTGTTAAGTTTGCAAGAGGATATTTGGACCCCTTTGAGGCCTTCGTTGGAAACGGGATTTCTCAGTTAAATGCTAGACAGATGAATTCCCAGTAACTTCTGTGCGTTGTGTGTATTCAACTCACAGAGTTGAACCTTCCTTTAGACAGAGCAGTTTTGAAACACTCTTTTTGTGGAATTTGCAAGTGGAGATTTCAAGCGATTTGAGGCCAATCTTAGAAATCGAAATATCTTTGTATAAAAACTAGACAGAATCATTCTCAGAAAAAACTTTGTGATGTGTGCGTTCAACTCACAGAGTTTAACGTTTCTTTTCACAGAGCAGTTTGGAAACACTCTGTTTCTTAAGTCTGCAAGGGGATATTTAGACCTCCTTGAGGCCTTCGTTGGAAACGGGATTTCTTCATATAAAGCTAGACAGATGAATTCTCAGTAACTTCTTTGTGTTGTGTGTATTCAACTCACAGAGTTGAACATTTCTTTAGACAGAGCAGATTTGAAACACTCTTTTTGTGGATTTTACAATTGGAGATTTCAAACGATTTGAGGCCTTTTGTATTAAAGGAAATATCTTCGTTTTAAAACTAGACAGAACCATTCTCAGAAACTACTTTGTGATGTGTGCGTTCAACTCACAGAGTTTCACCTTTCTTTTCATAGAGCAGTTTGGAAACACTCTGTTTGTTAAGTTTGCAAGAGGATATTTGGACCCCTTTGAGGCCTTCGTTGGAAACGGGATTTCTCAGTTAAATGCAAGAGAGATGAATTACCAGTAACTTCTTTGTGTTGTGTGTATTCAACTCACAGAGTTGAACCTTCCTTTAGACACAGCAGTTTTGAAACACTCTTTTTGTGGAATTTGCAAGTGGAGATTTCAAGCGATTTGAGGCCAATCTTAGAAATCGAAATAACTTTGTATAAAAACTAGACAGAATCATTCTCAGAAACCACTTTGTGATGTGTGCGTTCAACTCACAGAGTTTAACCTTTCTTTTCATAGAGCAGTTTGGAAACACTCTGTTTGTTAAGTTTGCAAGAGAATATTTGGACCACTTTGAGGACTTCGTTGGAAACGGGATTTCTCAGTTAAATGCTAGACAGATGAATTCCCAGTAACTTCTTTGCGTTGTGTGTATTCAACTCACAGAGTTGAACCTTCCTTTAGACAGAGCAGTTTTGAAACACTCTTTTTGTGGAATTTGCAAGTGTAGATTTCAAGCGATTTGAGGCCAAAATTAGAAATCGAAATATCTTTGTATAAAAATTAGACCGAATCATTCTCAGAAACCACTTTGTGATGTGTGCGTTCAACTCACAGAGTTTAAACTTTCTTTTCATAGAGCAGTTTGGAAACACTCTGTTTGTTAAGTTTGCAAGAGAATATTTGGACCACTTTGAGGACTTCGTTGGAAACGGGATTTCTCAGTTGAATGCTAGACAGATGAATTCCCAGTAACTTCTTTGCGTTGTGTGTATTCAACTCACAGAGTTGAACTTTCCTTTAGACAGAGCAGTTTTGAAACACTCTTTTTGTGGAATTTGCAAGTGGAGATTTCAAGCGATTTGAGGCCAATCTTAGAAATCGAAATATCTTTGTATAAAAACTAGACAGAATCATTCTCAGAAAAAACTTTTTGATGTGTGCATTCAACTCACAGAGTTTAACCTTTCTTTTCACAGAGCAGTTTGGAAACACTCTGTTTCTTAAGTCTGCAAGGGGATATTTAGACCTCCTTGAGGCCTTCGTTGGAAACGGGATTTCTTCATATAAAGCTAGACAGATGAATTCTCAGTAACTTCTTTGTGTTGTGTGTATTCAACTCACAGAGTTGAACCTTTCTTTAGACAGAGCAGATTTGAAACACTCTTTTTGTGGATTTTACAATTGGAGATTTCAAACGATTTGAGGCCTTTTGTATTAAAGGAAATATCTTCGTTTTAAAACTAGACAGAACCATTCTCAGAAACTTCTTTGTGATGTGTGCGTTCAACTCACAGAGTTTCACCTTTCTTTTCATAGAGCAGTTTGGAAACACTCTGTTTGTTAAGTTTGCAAGAGGATATTTGCACCCCTTTGAGGCCTTCGTTGTAAACGGGATTTCTCAGTTGAATGCTAGACAGATGAATTCCCAGTAACTTCTTTGTGTTGTGTGTATTCAACTCACAGAGTTGAACCTTCCTTTAGACAGAGCAGTTTTGAAACACTCTTTTTGTGGAATTTGCAAGTGGAGATTTCAAGCGATCTGAGGCCAATCTTAGAAATCGAAATATCTTTGTATAAAAACTAGACAGAATCATTCTCAGAAACCACTTTGTGATGTGTGCGTTCAACTCACAGAGTTTAACCTTTCTTTTCATAGAGGAGTTTGGAAACACTCTGTTTGTTAAGTTTGCAAGAGAATATTTGGACCATTTTGAGGCCTTCGTTGGAAACGGGATTTCTCAGTTGAATGCTAGACAGATGAATTCCCAGTAACATCTTTGCGTTGTGTGTGTTCAACTCACAGAGTTGAACCTTCCTTTAGACAGAGCAGTTTTGAAACACTCTTTTTGTGGAATTTGCAAGTGGAGATTTCAAGCGATTTGAGGCCAATCTTAGAAATCGAAATATCTTTGTATAAAAACTAGAAAGAATCATTCTCAGAAAAAACTTTGTGATGTGAGCGTTCAACTCACAGAGTTTAACCTTTCTTTTCACAGAGCAGTTTGGAAACACTCTGTTTCTTAAGTCTGCAAGGGGATATTTAGACCTCCTTGAGGCCTTCGTTGGAAACGGGATTTCTTCATATAAAGCTAGACAGATGAATTCTCAGTAACTTCTTTGTGTTGTGTGTATTCAACTCACAGAGTTGAACCTTTCTTTAGACAGAGCAGATTTGAAACACTCTTTTTGTGGATTTTACAATTGGAGATTTCAAACGATTTGAGGCCTTTTGTATTAAAGGAAATATCTTCGTTTTAAAACTAGACAGAACCATTCTCAGAAACTTCTTTGTGATGTGTGCGTTCAACTCACAGAGTTTCACCTTTCTTTTCATAGAGCAGTTTGGAAACACTCTGTTTGTTAAGTTTGCAAGAGGATATTTGCACCCCTTTGAGGCCTTCGTTGTAAACGGGATTTCTCAGTTGAATGCTAGACAGATGAATTCCCAGTAACTTCTTTGTGTTGTGTGTATTCAACTCACAGAGTTGAACCTTCCTTTAGACAGAGCAGTTTTGAAACACTCTTTTTGTGGAATTTGCAAGTGGAGATTTCAAGCGATTTGAGGCCAATCTTAGAAATCGAAATATCTTTGTATAAAAACTAGACAGAATCATTCTCAGAAACCACTTTGTGATGTGTGCGTTCAACTCACAGAGTTTAACCTTTCTTTTCATAGAGGAGTTTGGAAACACTCTGTTTGTTAAGTTTGCAAGAGAATATTTGGACCATTTTGAGGCCTTCGTTGTAAACGGGATTTCTCAGTTGAATGCTAGACAGATGAATTCCCAGTAACATCTTTGCGTTGTGTGTGTTCAACTCACAGAGTTGAACCTTCCTTTAGACAGAGCAGTTTTGAAACACTCTTTTTGTGGAATTTGCAAGTGGAGATTTCAAGCGATTTGAGGCCAATCTTAGAAATCGAAATATCTTTGTATAAAAACTAGACAGAATCATTCTCAGAAAAAACTTTGTGATGTGTGCGTTCAACTCACAGAGTTTAACCTTTCTTTTCACAGAGCAGTTTGGAAACACTCTGTTTCTTAAGTCTGCAAGGGGATATTTAGACCTCCTTGAGGCCTTCGTTGGAAACGGGATTTCTTCATATAAAGCTAGACAGATGAATTCTCAGTAACTTCTTTGTGTTGTGTGTATTCAACTCACAGAGTTGAACCTTTCTTTAGACAGAGCAGATTTGAAACACTCTTTTTGTGGATTTTACAATTGGAGATTTCAAACGATTTGTGGCCTTTTGTATTAAAGAAAATATCTTCGTTTTAAAACTACACAGAACCATTCTCAGAAACTACTTTGTGATGTGTGCGTTCAACTCACAGAGTTTCACCTTTCTTTTCATAGAGCAGTTTGGAAACACTCTGTTTGTTAAGTTTGCAAGAGGATATTTGGACCCCTTTGAGGCCTTCGTTGGAAACGGGATTTCTCAGTTAAATGCTAGACAGATGAATTCCCAGTAACTTCTTTGCGTTGTGTGTATTCAACTCACAGAGTTGAACCTTCCTTTAGACAGAGCAGTTTTGAAACACTCTTTTTGTGGAATTTGCAAGTGGAGATTTCAAGCGATTTGAGGCCAATCTTAGAAATCGAAATATCTTTGTATAAAAACTAGACAGAATCATTCTCAGAAAAAACTTTGTGATGTGTGCGTTCAACTCACAGAGTTTAACGTTTCTTTTCACAGAGCAGTTTGGAAACACTCTGTTTCTTAAGTCTGCAAGGGGATATTTAGACCTCCTTGAGGCCTTCGTTGGAAACGGGATTTCTTCATATAAAGCTAGACAGATGAATTCTCAGTAACTTCTTTGTGTTGTGTGTATTCAACTCACAGAGTTGAACATTTCTTTAGACAGAGCAGATTTGAAACACTCTTTTTGTGGATTTTACAATTGGAGATTTCAAACGATTTGAGGCCTTTTGTATTAAAGGAAATATCTTCGTTTTAAAACTAGACAGAACCATTCTCAGAAACTACTTTGTGATGTGTGCGTTCAACTCACAGAGTTTCACCTTTCTTTTCATAGAGCAGTTTGGAAACACTCTGTTTGTTAAGTTTGCAAGAGGATATTTGGACCCCTTTGAGGCCTTCGTTGGAAACGGGATTTCTCAGTTAAATGCAAGAGAGATGAATTGCCAGTAACTTCTTTGTGTTGTGTGTATTCAACTCACAGAGTTGAACCTTCCTTTAGACACAGCAGTTTTGAAACACTCTTTTTGTGGAATTTGCAAGTGGAGATTTCAAGCGATTTGAGGCCAATCTTAGAAATCGAAATAACTTTGTATAAAAACTAGACAGAATCATTCTCAGAAACCACTTTGTGATGTGTGCGTTCAACTCACAGAGTTTAACCTTTCTTTTCATAGAGCAGTTTGGAAACACTCTGTTTGTTAAGTTTGCAAGAGAATATTTGGACCACTTTGAGGACTTCGTTGGAAACGGGATTTCTCAGTTAAATGCTAGACAGATGAATTCCCAGTAACTTCTTTGCGTTGTGTGTATTCAACTCACAGAGTTGAACCTTCCTTTAGACAGAGCAGTTTTGAAACACTCTTTTTGTGGAATTTGCAAGTGTAGATTTCAAGCGATTTGAGGCCAAAATTAGAAATCGAAATATCTTTGTATAAAAATTAGACCGAATCATTCTCAGAAACCACTTTGTGATGTGTGCGTTCAACTCACAGAGTTTAAACTTTCTTTTCATAGAGCAGTTTGGAAACACTCTGTTTGTTAAGTTTGCAAGAGAATATTTGGACCACTTTGAGGACTTCGTTGGAAACGGGATTTCTCAGTTGAATGCTAGACAGATGAATTCCCAGTAACTTCTTTGCGTTGTGTGTATTCAACTCACAGAGTTGAACTTTCCTTTAGACAGAGCAGTTTTGAAACACTCTTTTTGTGGAATTTGCAAGTGGAGATTTCAAGCGATTTGAGGCCAATCTTAGAAATCGAAATATCTTTGTATAAAAACTAGACAGAATCATTCTCAGAAAAAACTTTGTGATGTGTGCGTTCAACTCACAGAGTTTAACGTTTCTTTTCACAGAGCAGTTTGGAAACACTCTGTTTCTTAAGTCTGCAAGGGGATATTTAGACCTCCTTGAGGCCTTCGTTGGAAACGGGATTTCTTCATATAAAGCTAGACAGATGAATTCTCAGTAACTTCTTTGTGTTGTGTGTATTCAACTCACAGAGTTGAACATTTCTTTAGACAGAGCAGATTTGAAACACTCTTTTTGTGGATTTTACAATTGGAGATTTCAAACGATTTGAGGCCTTTTGTATTAAAGGAAATATCTTCGTTTTAAAACTAGACAGAACCATTCTCAGAAACTACTTTGTGATGTGTGCGTTCAACTCACAGAGTTTCACCTTTCTTTTCATAGAGCAGTTTGGAAACACTCTGTTTGTTAAGTTTGCAAGAGGATATTTGGACCCCTTTGAGGCCTTCGTTGGAAACGGGATTTCTCAGTTAAATGCAAGAGAGATGAATTGCCAGTAACTTCTTTGTGTTGTGTGTATTCAACTCACAGAGTTGAACCTTCCTTTAGACACAGCAGTTTTGAAACACTCTTTTTGTGGAATTTGCAAGTGGAGATTTCAAGCGATTTGAGGCCAATCTTAGAAATCGAAATAACTTTGTATAAAAACTAGACAGAATCATTCTCAGAAACCACTTTGTGATGTGTGCGTTCAACTCACAGAGTTTAACCTTTCTTTTCATAGAGCAGTTTGGAAACACTCTGTTTGTTAAGTTTGCAAGAGAATATTTGGACCACTTTGAGGACTTCGTTGGAAACGGGATTTCTCAGTTAAATGCTAGACAGATGAATTCCCAGTAACTTCTTTGCGTTGTGTGTATTCAACTCACAGAGTTGAACCTTCCTTTAGACAGAGCAGTTTTGAAACACTCTTTTTGTGGAATTTGCAAGTGTAGATTTCAAGCGATTTGAGGCCAAAATTAGAAATCGAAATATCTTTGTATAAAAATTAGACCGAATCATTCTCAGAAACCACTTTGTGATGTGTGCGTTCAACTCACAGAGTTTAAACTTTCTTTTCATAGAGCAGTTTGGAAACACTCTGTTTGTTAAGTTTGCAAGAGAATATTTGGACCACTTTGAGGACTTCGTTGGAAACGGGATTTCTCAGTTGAATGCTAGACAGATGAATTCCCAGTAACTTCTTTGCGTTGTGTGTATTCAACTCACAGAGTTGAACTTTCCTTTAGACAGAGCAGTTTTGAAACACTCTTTTTGTGGAATTTGCAAGTGGAGATTTCAAGCGATTTGAGGCCAATCTTAGAAATCGAAATATCTTTGTATAAAAACTAGACAGAATCATTCTCAGAAAAAACTTTTTGATGTGTGCATTCAACTCACAGAGTTTAACCTTTCTTTTCACAGAGCAGTTTGGAAACACTCTGTTTCTTAAGTCTGCAAGGGGATATTTAGACCTCCTTGAGGCCTTCGTTGGAAACGGGATTTCTTCATATAAAGCTAGACAGATGAATTCTCAGTAACTTCTTTGTGTTGTGTGTATTCAACTCACAGAGTTGAACCTTTCTTTAGACAGAGCAGATTTGAAACACTCTTTTTGTGGATTTTACAATTGGAGATTTCAAACGATTTGAGGCCTTTTGTATTAAAGGAAATATCTTCGTTTTAAAACTAGACAGAACCATTCTCAGAAACTTCTTTGTGATGTGTGCGTTCAACTCACAGAGTTTCACCTTTCTTTTCATAGAGCAGTTTGGAAACACTCTGTTTGTTAAGTTTGCAAGAGGATATTTGCACCCCTTTGAGGCCTTCGTTGTAAACGGGATTTCTCAGTTGAATGCTAGACAGATGAATTCCCAGTAACTTCTTTGTGTTGTGTGTATTCAACTCACAGAGTTGAACCTTCCTTTAGACAGAGCAGTTTTGAAACACTCTTTTTGTGGAATTTGCAAGTGGAGATTTCAAGCGATCTGAGGCCAATCTTAGAAATCGAAATATCTTTGTATAAAAACTAGACAGAATCATTCTCAGAAACCACTTTGTGATGTGTGCGTTCAACTCACAGAGTTTAACCTTTCTTTTCATAGAGGAGTTTGGAAACACTCTGTTTGTTAAGTTTGCAAGAGAATATTTGGACCATTTTGAGGCCTTCGTTGGAAACGGGATTTCTCAGTTGAATGCTAGACAGATGAATTCCCAGTAACATCTTTGCGTTGTGTGTGTTCAACTCACAGAGTTGAACCTTCCTTTAGACAGAGCAGTTTTGAAACACTCTTTTTGTGGAATTTGCAAGTGGAGATTTCAAGCGATTTGAGGCCAATCTTAGAAATCGAAATATCTTTGTATAAAAACTAGAAAGAATCATTCTCAGAAAAAACTTTGTGATGTGAGCGTTCAACTCACAGAGTTTAACCTTTCTTTTCACAGAGCAGTTTGGAAACACTCTGTTTCTTAAGTCTGCAAGGGGATATTTAGACCTCCTTGAGGCCTTCGTTGGAAACGGGATTTCTTCATATAAAGCTAGACAGATGAATTCTCAGTAACTTCTTTGTGTTGTGTGTATTCAACTCACAGAGTTGAACCTTTCTTTAGACAGAGCAGATTTGAAACACTCTTTTTGTGGATTTTACAATTGGAGATTTCAAACGATTTGTGGCCTTTTGTATTAAAGGAAATATCTTCGTTTTAAAACTACACAGAACCATTCTCAGAAACTACTTTGTGATGTGTGCGTTCAACTCACAGAGTTTCACCTTTCTTTTCATAGAGCAGTTTGGAAACACTCTGTTTGTTAAGTTTGCAAGAGGATATTTGGACCCCTTTGAGGACTTCGTTGGAAATGGGATTTCTCAGTTGAATGCTAGACAGATGAATTCCCAGTAACTTCTTTGCGTTGTGTGTATTCAACTCACAGAGTTGAACTTTCCTTTAGACAGAGCAGTTTTGAAACACTCTTTTTGTGGAATTTGCAAGTGGAGATTTCAAGCGATTTGAGGCCAATCTTAGAAATCGAAATATCTTTGTATAAAAACTAGACAGAATCATTCTCAGAAAAAACTTTTTGATGTGTGCGTTCAACTCACAGAGTTTAACCTTTCTTTTCACAGAGCAGTTTGGAAACACTCTGTTTCTTAAGTCTGCAAGGGGATATTTAGACCTCCTTGAGGCCTTCGTTGGAAACGGGATTTCTTCATATAAAGCTAGACAGATGAATTCTCAGTAACTTCTTTGTGTTGTGTGTATTCAACTCACAGAGTTGAACCTTTCTTTAGACAGAGCAGATTTGAAACACTCTTTTTGTGGATTTTACAATTGGAGATTTCAAACGATTTGAGGCCTTTTGTATTAAAGGAAATATCTTCGTTTTAAAACTAGACAGAACCATTCTCAGAAACTACTTTGTGATGTGTGCGTTCAACTCACAGAGTTTCACCTTTCTTTTCATAGAGCAGTTTGGAAACACTCTGTTTGTTAAGTTTGCAAGAGGATATTTGCACCCCTTTGAGGCCTTCGTTGTAAACGGGATTTCTCAGTTGAATGCTAGACAGATGAATTCCCAGTAACTTCTTTGTGTTGTGTGTATTCAACTCACAGAGTTGAACCTTCCTTTAGACAGAGCAGTTTTGAAACACTCTTTTTGTGGAATTTGCAAGTGGAGATTTCAAGCGATTTGAGGCCAATCTTAGAAATCGAAATATCTTTGTATAAAAACTAGACAGAATCATTCTCAGAAACCACTTTGTGATGTGTGCGTTCAACTCACAGAGTTTAACCTTTCTTTTCATAGAGGAGTTTGGAAACACTCTGTTTGTTAAGTTTGCAAGAGAATATTTGGACCATTTTGAGGCCTTCGTTGGAAACGGGATTTCTCAGTTGAATGCTAGACAGATGAATTCCCAGTAACATCTTTGCATTGTGTGTGTTCAACTCACAGAGTTGAACCTTCCTTTAGACAGAGCAGTTTTGAAACACTCTTTTTGTGGAATTTGCAAGTGGAGATTTCAAGCGATTTGAGGCCAATCTTAGAAATCGAAATATCTTTGTATAAAAACTAGAAAGAATCATTCTCAGAAAAAACGTTGTGATGTGTGCGTTCAACTCACAGAGTTTAACCTTTCTTTTCACAGAGCAGTTTGGAAACACTCTGTTTCTTAAGTCTGCAAGGGGATATTTAGACCTCCTTGAGGCCTTCGTTGGAAACGGGATTTCTTCATATAAAGCTAGACAGATGAATTCTCAGTAACTTCTTTGTGTTGTGTGTATTCAACTCACAGAGTTGAACCTTTCTTTAGACAGAGCAGATTTGAAACACTCTTTTTGTGGATTTTACAATTGGAGATTTCAAACGATTTGTGGCCTTTTGTATTAAAGAAAATATCTTCGTTTTAAAACTACACAGAACCATTCTCAGAAACTACTTTGTGATGTGTGCGTTCAACTCACAGAGTTTCACCTTTCTTTTCATAGAGCAGTTTGGAAACACTCTGTTTGTTAAGTTTGCAAGAGGATATTTGGACCCCTTTGAGGCCTTCGTTGGAAACGGGATTTCTCAGTTAAATGCTAGACAGATGAATTCCCAGTAACATCTTTGCGTTGTGTGTGTTCAACTCACAGAGTTGAACCTTCCTTTAGACAGAGCAGTTTTGAAACACTCTTTTTGTGGAATTTGCAAGTGGAGATTTCAAGCGATTTGAGGCCAATCTTAGAAATCGAAATATCTTTGTATAAAAACTAGACAGAATCATTCTCAGAAAAAACTTTGTGATGTGTGCGTTCAACTCACAGAGTTTAAACTTTCTTTTCATAGAGGAGTTTGGAAACACTCTGTTTGTTAAGTTTGCAAGAGAATATTTGGACCATTTTGAGGCCTTCGTTGGAAACGGGATTTCTCAGTTGAATGCTAGACAGATGAATTCCCAGTAACATCTTTGCGTTGTGTGTGTTCAACTCACAGAGTTGAACCTTCCTTTAGACAGAGCAGTTTTGAAACACTCTTTTTGTGGAATTTGCAAGTGGAGATTTCAAGCGATTTGAGGCCAATCTTAGAAATCGAAATATCTTTGTATAAAAACTAGACAGAATCATTCTCAGAAAAAACTTTGTGATGTGTGCGTTCAACTCACAGAGTTTAACGTTTCTTTTCACAGAGCAGTTTGGAAACACTCTGTTTCTTAAGTCTGCAAGGGGATATTTAGACCTCCTTGAGGCCTTCGTTGGAAACGGGATTTCTTCATATAAAGCTAGACAGATGAATTCTCAGTAACTTCTTTGTGTTGTGTGTATTCAACTCACAGAGTTGAACCTTTCTTTAGACAGAGCAGATTTGAAACACTCTTTTTGTGGATTTTACAATTGGAGATTTCAAACGATTTGAGGCCTTTTGTATTAAAGGAAATATCTTCGTTTTAAAACTAGACAGAACCATTCTCAGAAACTACTTTGTGATGTGTGCGTTCAACTCACAGAGTTTCACCTTTCTTTTCATAGAGCAGTTTGGAAACACTCTGTTTGTTAAGTTTGCAAGAGGATATTTGGACCCCTTTGAGGCCTTCGTTGGAAACGGGATTTCTCAGTTAAATGCAAGAGAGATGAATTGCCAGTAACTTCTTTGTGTTGTGTGTATTCAACTCACAGAGTTGAACCTTCCTTTAGACACAGCAGTTTTGAAACACTCTTTTTGTGGAATTTGCAAGTGGAGATTTCAAGCGATTTGAGGCTAATCTTAGAAATCGAAATAACTTTGTATAAAAACTAGACAGAATCATTCTCAGAAACCACTTTGTGATGTGTGCGTTCAACTCACAGAGTTTAACCTTTCTTTTCATAGAGCAGTTTGGAAACACTCTGTTTGTTAAGTTTGCAAGAGAATATTTGGACCACTTTGAGGACTTCGTTGGAAACGGGATTTCTCAGTTAAATGCTAGACAGATGAATTCCCAGTAACTTCTTTGTGTTGTGTGTATTCAACTCACAGAGTTGAACCTTCCTTTAGACAGAGCAGTTTTGAAACACTCTTTTTGTGGAATTTGCAAGTGTAGATTTCAAGCGATTTGAGGCCAAAATTAGAAATCGAAATATCTTTGTATAAAAATTAGACCGAATCATTCTCAGAAACCACTTTGTGATGTGTGCGTTCAACTCACAGAGTTTAACCTTTCTTTTCATAGAGCAGTTTGGAAACACTCTGTTTGTTAAGTTTGCAAGAGAATATTTGGACCACTTTGAGGACTTCGTTGGAAACGGGATTTCTCAGTTGAATGCTAGACAGATGAATTCCCAGTAACTTCTTTGCGTTGTGTGTATTCAACTCACAGAGTTGAACTTTCCTTTAGACAGAGCAGTTTTGAAACACTCTTTTTGTGGAATTTGCAAGTGGAGATTTCAAGCGATTTGAGGCCAATCTTAGAAATCGAAATATCTTTGTATAAAAACTAGACAGAATCATTCTCAGAAAAAACTTTTTGATGTGTGCATTCAACTCACAGAGTTTAACCTTTCTTTTCACAGAGCAGTTTGGAAACACTCTGTTTCTTAAGTCTGCAAGGGGATATTTAGACCTCCTTGAGGCCTTCGTTGGAAACGGGATTTCTTCATATAAAGCTAGACAGATGAATTCTCAGTAACTTCTTTGTGTTGTGTGTATTCAACTCACAGAGTTGAACCTTTCTTTAGACAGAGCAGATTTGAAACACTCTTTTTGTGGATTTTACAATTGGAGATTTCAAACGATTTGAGGCCTTTTGTATTAAAGGAAATATCTTCGTTTTAAAACTAGACAGAACCATTCTCAGAAACTTCTTTGTGATGTGTGCGTTCAACTCACAGAGTTTCACCTTTCTTTTCATAGAGCAGTTTGGAAACACTCTGTTTGTTAAGTTTGCAAGAGGATATTTGCACCCCTTTGAGGCCTTCGTTGTAAACGGGATTTCTCAGTTGAATGCTAGACAGATGAATTCCCAGTAACTTCCTTGTGTTGTGTGTATTCAACTCACAGAGTTGAACCTTCCTTTAGACAGAGCAGTTTTGAAACACTCTTTTTGTGGAATTTGCAAGTGGAGATTTCAAGCGATTTGAGGCCAATCTTAGAAATCGAAATATCTTTGTATAAAAACTAGACAGAATCAATCTGAGAAAAAACTTTGTGGTGTGTGCGTTCAACTCACAGAGTTTAACCTTTCTTTTCATAGAGCAGTTTGGAAACACTCTGTTTCTTAAGTCTGCAAGGGGATATTTAGACCTCCTTGAGGCCTACGTTGGAAACGGGATTTCGTCATATAAAGCTAGACAGATGAATTCTCAGTAACTTCTTTGTGTTGTGTGTATTCAACTCACAGAGTGGAACCTTTCTTTAGACAGAGCAGATTTGAAACACTCTTTTTGTGGATTTTACAAGTGGAGATTTCAAGCAATTTCAGGCCAACTGTATTAAAGGAAATATCTTCGTTTTAAAACTTGACAGAACCATTCTCAGAAACTACTTTGTGATGTGTGCGTTCAACTCAGAGTTTCACCTTTCTTTTCATAGAGCTGTTTGGAAACACTCTGTTTGTTAAGTGTGCAGGAGGATATTTGGACCCCTTTGAGGCCTTCGTTGGAAACGGGATTTCTCAGTTAAATGCTAGACAGATGAATTCCCAGTAACTTCTTTGTGTTGTGTGTATTCAACTCACAGAGTTGAACCTTCCTTTAGACAGAGCAGTTTTGAAACACTCTTTTTGTGGAATTTGCAAGTGGAGATTTCAAGCGATTTGAGGCCAAACTTAGAAATCGAAATATCTTTGTATAAAAACTAGACAGAATCATTCTCAGAAACCACTTTGTGATGTGTGCGTTCAACTCACAGAGTTTAACCTTTCTTTTCATAGAGCAGTTTGGAAACACTCTGTTTGTTAAGTTTGCAAGAGAATATTTGGACCACTTTGAGGACTTCGTTGGAAACGGGATTTCTCAGTTAAATGCTAGACAGATGAATTCCCAGTAACTTCTTTGCGTTGTGTGTATTCAACTCACAGAGTTGAACCTTCCTTTAGACAGAGCAGTTTTGAAACACTCTTTTTGTGTAATTTGCAAGTGTAGATTTCAAGCGATTTGAGGCCAATCTTAGAAATCGAAATACCTTTGTATAAAAATTAGACCGAATCATTCTCAGAAACCACTTTGTGATGTGTGCGTTCAACTCACAGAGTTTAACCTTTCTTTTCATAGAGCAGTTTTGAAAGACTCTGTTTGTTAAGTTTGCAAGAGAATATTTTGACCACTTTGAGGACTTCGTTGGAAACGGGATTTCTCAGTTGAATGCTAGACAGATGATTTCACAGTAACTTCTTTGCGTTGTGTGTATTCAACTCACAGAGTTGAACCTTCCTTTAGACAGAGCAGTTTTGAAACACTCTATTTGTGGAATTTGCAAGTGGAGATTTCAAGCGATTTGAGGCCAATCTTAGAAATCGAAATATCTTTGTATAAAAACTAGACAGAATCATTCTCAGAAAAAACTTTTTGATGTGTGCGTTCAACTCACAGAGTTTAACCTTTCTTTTCACAGAGCAGTTTGGAAACACTCTGTTTCTTAAGTCTGCAAGGGGATATTTAGACCTCCTTGAGGCCTTCGTTGGAAACGGGATTTCTTCATATAAAGCTAGACAGATGAATTCTCAGTAACTTCTTTGTGTTGTGTGTATTCAACTTACAGAGTTGAACCTTTCTTTAGACAGAGCAGATTTGAAACACTCTTTTTGTGGATTTTACAATTGGAGATTTCAAACGATTTGAGGCCTTTTGTATTAAAGGAAATATCTTCGTTTTAAAACTAGACAGAACCATTCTCAGAAACTACTTTGTGATGTGTGCGTTCAACTCACAGAGTTTCACCTTTCTTTTCATAGAGCAGTTTGGAAACACTCTGTTTGTTAAGTTTGCAAGAGGATATTTGCACCCCTTTGAGGCCTTCGTTGTAAACGGGATTTCTCAGTTGAATGCTAGACAGATGAATTCCCAGTAACTTCTTTGTGTTGTGTGTATTCAACTCACAGAGTTGAACCTTCCTTTAGACAGAGCAGTTTTGAAACACTCTTTTTGTGGAATTTGCAAGTGGAGATTTCAAGCGATTTGAGGCCAATCTTAGAAATCGAAATATCTTTGTATAAAAACTAGACAGAATCATTCTCAGAAACCACTTTGTGATGTGTGCGTTCAACTCACAGAGTTTAACCTTTCTTTTCATAGAGGAGTTTGGAAACACTCTGTTTGTTAAGTTTGCAAGAGAATATTTGGACCATTTTGAGGCCTTCGTTGGAAACGGGATTTCTCAGTTGAATGCTAGACAGATGAATTCCCAGTAACATCTTTGCGTTGTGTGTGTTCAACTCACAGAGTTGAACCTTCCTTTAGACAGAGCAGTTTTGAAACACTCTTTTTGTGGAATTTGCAAGTGGAGATTTCAAGCGATTTGAGGCCAATCTTAGAAATCGAAATATCTTTGTATAAAAACTAGACAGAATCATTCTCAGAAAAAACTTTGTGATGTGTGCGTTCAACTCACAGAGTTTAACGTTTCTTTTCACAGAGCAGTTTGGAAACACTCTGTTTCTTAAGTCTGCAAGGGGATATTTAGACCTCCTTGAGGCCTTCGTTGGAAACGGGATTTCTTCATATAAAGCTAGACAGATGAATTCTCAGTAACTTCTTTGTGTTGTGTGTATTCAACTCACAGAGTTGAACCTTTCTTTAGACAGAGCAGATTTGAAACACTCTTTTTGTGGATTTTACAATTGGAGATTTCAAACGATTTGAGGCCTTTTGTATTAAAGGAAATATCTTCGTTTTAAAACTAGACAGAACCATTCTCAGAAACTACTTTGTGATGTGTGCGTTCAACTCACAGAGTTTCACCTTTCTTTTCATAGAGCAGTTTGGAAACACTCTGTTTGTTAAGTTTGCAAGAGGATATTTGGACCCCTTTGAGGCCTTCTTTGGAAACGGGATTTCTCAGTTAAATGCAAGAGAGATGAATTGCCAGTAACTTCTTTGTGTTGTGTGTATTCAACTCACAGAGTTGAACCTTCCTTTAGACAGAGCAGTTTTGAAACACTCTTTTTGTGGAATTTGCAAGTGTAGATTTCAAGCGATTTGAGGCCAAAATTAGAAATCGAAATATCTTTGTATAAAAATTAGACCGAATCATTCTCAGAAACCACTTTGTGATGTGTGCGTTCAACTCACAGAGTTTAACCTTTCTTTTCATAGAGCAGTTTGGAAACACTCTGTTTGTTAAGTTTGCAAGAGAATATTTGGACAACTTTGAGGACTTCGTTGGAAACGGGATTTCTCAGTTGAATGCTAGACAGATGAATTCCCAGTAACTTCTTTGCGTTGTGTGTATTCAACTCACAGAGTTGAACTTTCCTTTAGACAGAGCAGTTTTGAAACACTCTTTTTGTGGAATTTGCAAGTGGAGATTTCAAGCGATTTGAGGCCAATCTTAGAAATCGAAATATCTTTGTATAAAAACTAGACAGAATCATTCTCAGAAAAAACTTTTTGATGTGTGCATTCAACTCACAGAGTTTAACCTTTCTTTTCACAGAGCAGTTTGGAAACACTCTGTTTCTTAAGTCTGCAAGGGGATATTTAGACCTCCTTGAGGCCTTCGTTGGAAACGGGATTTCTTCATATAAAGCTAGACAGATGAATTCTCAGTAACTTCTTTGTGTTGTGTGTATTCAACTCACAGAGTTGAACCTTTCTTTAGACAGAGCAGATTTGAAACACTCTTTTTGTGGATTTTACAATTGGAGATTTCAAACGATTTGAGGCCTTTTGTATTAAAGGAAATATCTTCGTTTTAAAACTAGACAGAACCATTCTCAGAAACTTCTTTGTGATGTGTGCGTTCAACTCACAGAGTTTCACCTTTCTTTTCATAGAGCAGTTTGGAAACACTCTGTTTGTTAAGTTTGCAAGAGGATATTTGCACCCCTTTGAGGCCTTCGTTGTAAACGGGATTTCTCAGTTGAATGCTAGACAGATGAATTCCCAGTAACTTCTTTGTGTTGTGTGTATTCAACTCACAGAGTTGAACCTTCCTTTAGACAGAGCAGTTTTGAAACACTCTTTTTGTGGAATTTGCAAGTGGAGATTTCAAGCGATCTGAGGCCAATCTTAGAAATCGAAATATCTTTGTATAAAAACTAGACAGAATCATTCTCAGAAACCACTTTGTGATGTGTGCGTTCAACTCACAGAGTTTAACCTTTCTTTTCATAGAGGAGTTTGGAAACACTCTGTTTGTTAAGTTTGCAAGAGAATATTTGGACCATTTTGAGGCCTTCGTTGGAAACGGGATTTCTCAGTTGAATGCTAGACAGATGAATTCCCAGTAACATCTTTGCGTTGTGTGTGTTCAACTCACAGAGTTGAACCTTCCTTTAGACAGAGCAGTTTTGAAACACTCTTTTTGTGGAATTTGCAAGTGGAGATTTCAAGCGATTTGAGGCCAATCTTAGAAATCGAAATATCTTTGTATAAAAACTAGAAAGAATCATTCTCAGAAAAAACTTTGTGATGTGTGCGTTCAACTCACAGAGTTTAACCTTTCTTTTCACAGAGCAGTTTGGAAACACTCTGTTTCTTAAGTCTGCAAGGGGATATTTAGACCTCCTTGAGGCCTTCGTTGGAAACGGGATTTCTTCATATAAAGCTAGACAGATGAATTCTCAGTAACTTCTTTGTGTTGTGTGTATTCAACTCACAGAGTTGAACCTTTCTTTAGACAGAGCAGATTTGAAACACTCTTTTTGTGGATTTTACAATTGGAGATTTCAAACGATTTGTGGCCTTTTGTATTAAAGGAAATATCTTCGTTTTAAAACTACACAGAACCATTCTCAGAAACTACTTTGTGATGTGTGCGTTCAACTCACAGAGTTTCACCTTTCTTTTCATAGAGCAGTTTGGAAACACTCTGTTTGTTAAGTTTGCAAGAGGATATTTGGACCCCTTTGAGGCCTTCGTTGGAAACGGGATTTCTCAGTTAAATGCTAGACAGATGAATTCCCAGTAACTTCTTTGCGTTGTGTGTATTCAACTCACAGAGTTGAACCTTCCTTTAGACAGAGCAGTTTTGAAACACTCTTTTTGTGGAATTTGCAAGTGGAGATTTCAAGCGATTTGAGGCCAATCTTAGAAATCGAAATATCTTTGTATAAAAACTAGACAGAATCATTCTCAGAAAAAACTTTGTGATGTGTGCGTTCAACTCACAGAGTTTAACGTTTCTTTTCACAGAGCAGTTTGGAAACACTCTCTTTCTTATGTCTGCAAGGGGATATTTAGACCTCCTTGAGGCCTTCGTTGGAAACGGGATTTCTTCACATAAAGCTAGACAGATGAATTCTCAGTAACTTCTTTGTGTTGTGTGTACTCAACTCACAGAGTGGAACCTTTCTTTAGACAGAGCAGATTTGAAACACTCTTTTTGTGGATTTCACAAGTGGAGATTTCAAGCGATTTGAGGCCAACTGTATTAAAGGAAATATATTCGTTTTAAAACTAGACAGAACCATTCTCAGAAACTACTTTGTGATGTGTGCGTTCAACTCACAGAGTTTCACCTTTCTTTTCATAGAGCAGTTTGGAAACACTCTGTTTGTTAAGTTTGCAAGAGAATATTTGGACCACTTTGAGGCCTTCGTTGGAAACGGGATTTCTTCGTATAAAGCTAGACAGATGATTTCTCAGTAACTTCTTTGTGTTGTGTGTATTCAACTCACAGAGTTGAACCTTTCTTTAGACAGAGCAGATTTGAAACACTCTTTTTGTGTATTTTACAATTGGAGATTTCAAACGATTTGAGTCCTATTGTATTAAAGGAACTATCTTCGTTTAAAACTAGACAGAACCATTCTCAGAAACTACTTTGTGATGTGTGCGTTCAACTCACAGAGTTTCACCTTTCTTTTCATAGAGCAGTTTGGAAACACTCTGTTTGTTAAGTTTGCAAGACGATATTTGGAACCCTTTGAGGCCTTCGTTGGAAACGGGATTTCTCAGTTAAATGCTAGACAGATGAATTCCCAGTAACTTCTTTGTGTTGTGTGTATTCAACTCACAGAGTTGATCCTTCCTTTCGACAGAGAAGTTTTGAAACACTCTTTTTGTGGAATTTGCAAGTGGAGATTTCAAGCGATTTGAGGCCAATCTTAGAAATCGAAATATCTTTGTATAAAAACTAGACAGAATCATTCTCAGAAACCACTTTGTGATGTGTGCGTTCAACTCACAGAGTTTAACCTTTCTTTTCATAGAGCAGTTTGGAAACACTCTGTTTGTTAAGTTTGCAAGAGAATATTTGGACCACTTTGAGGCCTTCGTTGGAAACGGGATTTCTCAGCTAAATGCAAGACAGATGAATTCCCAGTAACTTCTTTGCGTTGTGTGTATTCAACTCACAGAGTTGAACCTTCCTTTAGACAGAGCAGTTTTGAAACACTCTTTTTGTGGAATTTGCAAGTGGAGATTTCAAGCGATTTGAGGCCAATCTTAGAAATCGAAATATCTTTGTATAAAATCTAGACAGAATCATTCTCACAAAAAACTTTGTGATGTGTGCGTTCAACTCACAGAGTTTAACCTTTCTTTTCATAGAGCAGTTTGGAAACACTCTGTTTCTTAAGTCTGCAAGGGGATATTTAGACCTCCTTGAGGCCTTCGTTGGAAACGGGGTTTCTTCATATAAAGCTAGACAGATGAATTCTCAGTAACTTCTTTGTGTTGTGTGTACTCAACTCACAGAGTGGAACCTTTCTTTAGACAGAGCAGATTTGAAACACTCCTTTTGTGGATTTCACAAGTGGAGATTTCAAGCGATTTGAGGCCAACTGTATTAAAGGAAATATCTTCGTTTTAAAACTAGACAGAACCATTCTCAGAAACTACTTTGTGATGTGTGCGTTCAACTCACAGAGTTTCACCTTTCTTTTCATAGAGCAGTTTGGAAACACTCTGTTTGTTAAGTTTGCAGGAGGATATTTGGACCCATTTGAGGCCTTCGTTGGAAACGGGATTTCTCAGTTAAATGCTAGACAGATGAATTCCCAGTAACTTCTATGTGTTGTGTGTATTCAACTCACAGAGTTGAACCTTCCTTTGGACAGAGCAGTTTTGAAACACTCTTTTTGTGGAATTTGCAAGTGGAGATTTCAAGCGATTTGAGGCCAATCTTAGAAATCGAAATATCTTTGTATAAAAACTAGACAGAATCATTCTCAGAAACCACTTTGTGATGTGTGCGTTCAACTCACAGAGTTTAACCTTTCTTTTCATAGAGCAGTTTGGAAACACTCTGTTTGTTAAGTTTGCAAGAGAATATTTGGACCACTTTGAGGCCTTCGTTGGAAACGGGATTTCTCAGCTAAATGCAAGAAAGATGAATTCCCAGTAACTACTTTGCGTTGTGTGTATTCAACTCACAGAGTTGAACCTTCCTTTAGACAGAGCAGTTTTGAAACACTCTTTTTGTGGAATTTGCAAGTGGAGATTTCAAGCGATTTGAGGCCAATCTTAGAAATCGAAATATCTTTGTATAAAAACTAGACAGAATCATTCTCAGAAAAAACTTTGTGATGTGTGCGTTCAACTCACAGTTTAACCTTTCTTTTCATAGAGCAGTTTGTAAACACTCTGTTTCTTAAGTCTGCAAGGGGATATTTAGACCTCCTTGAGGCCTTCGTTTGAAACGGGGTTTCTTCATATAAAGCTAGACAGATGAATTCTCAGTAACTTCTTTGTGTTGTGTGTATTCAACTCACAGAGTGGAACCTTTCTTTAGACAGAGCAGATTTGAAACACTCTTTTTGTGGATTTTACAAGTGGAGATTTCAAACGATTTGAGGCCTTTTGTATTAAAGGAAATATCTTCGTTTAAAACTAGACAGAACCATTCTCAGAAACTACTTTGTGATGTGTGCGTTCAACTCACAGAGTTTCACCTTTCTTTTCATAGAGCAGTTTGGAAACACTCTGTTTGTTAAATTTGCAAGAGGATATTTGGACCCCTTTGAGGCCTTCGTTGGAAACGGGATTTCTCAGTTAAATGCTAGACAGATGAATTCCCCGTAACTTCTTTGTGTTGTGTGTATTCAACTCACAGAGTTGAACCTTCCTTTAGACAGAGCAGTTTTGAAACACTCTTTTTGTGGAATTTGCAAGTGGAGATTTCAAGCGATTTGAGGCCAATCTTAGAAATCGAAATATCTTTGTATAAAAACTAGACAGAATCATTCTCAGAAACCACTTTGTGATGTGTGCGTTCAACTCACAGAGTTTAACCTTTCTTTTCATAGAGCAGTTTGGAAACACTCTGTTTGTTAAGTTTGCAAGAGAATATTTGGACCATTTTGAGGCCTTCGTTGGAAACGGGATTTCTCAGTTGAATGCTAGACAGATGAATTCCCAGTAACATCTTTGCGTTGTGTGTATTCAACTCACAGAGTTGAACCTTCCTTTAGACAGAGCAGTTTTGAAACACTCTTTTTGTGGAATTTGCAAGTGGAGATTTCAAGCGACTTGAGGCCAATCTTAGAAATCGAAATATCTTTGTATAAAAACTAGACAGAATCATTCTCAGAAAAAACTTTGTGATGTGTGCGTTCAACTCACAGAGTTTAACGTTTCTTTTCACAGAGCAGTTTGGAAACACTCTGTTTCTTAAGTCTGCAAGGGGATATTTAGACCTCCTTGAGGCCTTCGTTGGAAACGGGATTTCTTCATATAAAGCTAGACAGATGAATTCTCAGTAACTTCTTTGTGTTGTGTGTATTCAACTCACAGAGTTGAACCTTTCTTTAGACAGAGCAGATTTGAAACACTCTTTTTGTGGATTTTACAATTGGAGATTTCAAACGATTTGAGGCCTTTTGTATTAAAGGAAATATCTTCGTTTTAAAACTAGACAGAACCATTCTCAAAAACTACTTTGTGATGTGTGCGTTCAACTCACAGAGTTTCACCTTTCTTTTAATAGAGCAGTTTGGAAACACTCTGTTTGTTAAGTTTGCAAGAGGATATTTGGACCCCTTTGAGGCCTTCGTTGGAAACGGGATTTCTCAGTTAAATGCTAGACAGATGAATTCCCAGTAACTTCTTTGCGTTGTGTGTATTCAACTCACAGAGTTGAACCTTCCTTTAGACAGAGCAGTTTTGAAACACTCTTTTTGTGGAATTTGCAAGTGGAGATTTCAAGCGATTTGAGGCCAATCTTAGAAATCGAAATATCTTTGTATAAAAACTAGACAGAATCATTCTCAGAAAAAACTTTGTGATGTGTGCGTTCAACTCACAGAGTTTAAACTTTCTTTTCACAGAGCAGTTTGGAAACACTCTGTTTCTTAAGTCTGCAAGGGGATATTTAGACCTCCTTGAGGCCTTCGTTGGAAACGGGATTTCTTCATATAAAGCTAGACAGATGAATTCTCAGTAACTTCTTTGTGTTGTGTGTATTCAACTCACAGAGTTGAACCTTCCTTTAGACAGAGCAGTTTTGAAACTCTCTTTTTGTGGATTTTACAATTGGAGATTTCAAACGATTTGAGGCCTTTTGTATTAAAGGAAATATCTTCGTTTTAAAACTAGACAGAACCATTCTCAGAAACTACTTTGTGATGTGTGCGTTCAACTCACAGAGTTTCACCTTTCTTTTCATAGAGCAGTTTGGAAACACTCTGTTAAGTTTGCAAGAGGATATTTGGACCCCTTTGAGGCCTTCGTTAGAAACGAGATTTCTCAGTTAAATGCTAGACAGATGAATTCCCAGTAACTTCTTTGTGTTGTGTGTATTCAACTCACAGAGTTGAACCTTCCTTTAGACAGAGCAGTTTTGAAACACTCTTTTTGTGGAATTTGCAAGTGGAGATTTCAAGCGATTTGAGGCCAATCTTAGAAATCGAAATATCTTTGTATAAAAACTAGACAGAATCATTCTCAGAAACCACTTTGTGATGTGGGCGTTCAACTCACAGAGTTTAACGTTTCTTTTCACAGAGCAGTTTGGAAACACTCTGTTTCTTAAGTCTGCAAGGGGATATTTAGACCTCCTTGAGGCCTTCGTTGGAAACGGGATTTCTTCATATAAAGCTAGACAGATGAATTCTCAGTAACTTCTTTGTGTTGTGTGTATTCAACTCACAGAGTTGAACCTTTCTTTAGACAGAGCAGATTTGAAACACTCTTTTTGTGGATTTTAGAATTGGAGATTTCAAACAATTTGAGGCCTTTTGTATTAAAGGAAATATCTTCGTTTAAAACTAGACAGATACATTCTCAGAAACTACTTTGTGATGTGTGCGTTCAACTCACAGAGTTTCACCTTTCTTTTCATAGAGCAGTTTGGAAACACTCTGTTTGTTAAGTTTGCAAGAGGATATTTGGACCCCTTTGAGGCCTTCGTTGGAAACGGGATTTCTCAGTTAAATGCTAGACAGATGAATTCCCAGTAACTTCTTTGTGTTGTGTGTATTCAACTCACAGAGTTGAACCTTCCTTTAGACAGAGCAGTTTTGAAACACTCTTTTTGTGGAATTTGCAAGTGGAGATTTCAAGCGATTTGAGGCCAATCTTAGAAATCGAAATATCTTTGTATAAAAACTAGACAGAATCATTCTCAGAAACCACTTTGTGATGTGTGCGTTCAACTCACAGAGTTTAAACTTTCTTTTCATAGAGCAGTTTGGAAACACTCTGTTTGTTAAGTTTGCAAGAGAATATTTGGACCACTTTGAGGCCTTCGTTGGAAACGGGATTTCTCAGCTAAATGCAAGACAGATGAATTCCCAGTAACTTCTTTGCGTTGTGTGTATTCAACTCACAGAGTTGAACCTTCCTTTAGACAGAGCAGTTTTGAAACACTATTTTTGTGGAATTTGCAAGTGGAGATTTCAAGCGATTTGAGGCCAATCTTAGAAATCGAAATATCTTTGTATAAAAACTAGACAGAATCATTCTCAGAAAAAACTTTGTGATGTGTGCGTTCAACTCACAGTTTAACCTTTCTTTTCATAGAGCAGTTTGTAAACACTCTGTTTCTTAAGTCTGCAAGGGGATATTTAGACCTCCTTGAGGCCTTCGTTGGAAACGGGGTTTCTTCATATAAAGCTAGACAGATGAATTCTCAGTAACTTCTTTGTGTTGTGTGTATTCAACTCACAGAGTGGAACCTTTCTTTAGACAGAGCAGATTTGAAACACTCTTTTTGTGGATTTTACAAGTGGAGATTTCAAACGATTTGAGTCCTATTGTATTAAAGGAACTATCTTCGTTTAAAACTAGACAGAACCATCCTCAGAAACTACTTTGTGATGTGTGCGTTCAACTCACAGAGTTTCACCTTTCTTTTCATAGAGCAGTTTGGAAACACTCTGTTTGTGAAGTTTGCAAGAGGGTATTTGGAACCCTTTGAGGCCTTCGTTGGAAACGAGATTTCTCATTTAAATGCTAGACAGATGAATTCCCAGTAACTTCTTTGTGTTGTGTGTATTCAACTCACAGAGTTGAACCCTTCTTTTCATAGAGCAGTTTGGAAACACTCTGTTTGTTAAGTTTGCAAGAGGATATTTGGACCCCTTTGAGGCCTTCGTTGGAAACGGGATTTCTCAGTTAAATGCTAGACAGATGAATTCCCAGTAACTTCTTTGTGTTGTGTGTATTCAACTCACAGAGTTGAACCTTCCTTTAGACAGAGCAGTTTTGAAACACTCTTTTTGTGGAATTTGCAAGTGGAGATTTCAAGCGATTTGAGGCCAATCTTAGAAATTGAAATATCTTTGTATAAAAACTAGACAGAATCATTCTCAGAAACCACTTTGTGATGTGTGCGTTCAACTCACAGAGTTTAACCTTTCTTTTCATAGAGCAGTTTGGAAACACTCTGTTTGTTAAGTTTGCAAGAGAATATTTGGACCATTTTGAGGCCTTCGTTGGAAACGGGATTTCTCAGTTGAATGCTAGACAGATGAATTCCCAGTAACATCTTTGCGTTGTGTGTATTCAACTCACAGAGTTGAACCTTCCTTTAGACAGAGCAGTTTTGAAACACTCTTTTTGTGGAATTTGCAAGTGGAGATTTCAAGCGATTTGAGGCCAATCTTAGAAATCGAAATATCTTTGTATAAAAACTGGACAGAATCATTCTCAGAAAAAACTTTGTGATGTGTGCGTTCAACTCACAGAGTTTAACCTTTCTTTTCACAGAGCAGTTTGGAAACACTCTGTTTCTTAAGTCTGCAAGGGGATATTTAGACGTCCTTGAGGCCTTCGTTGGAAACGGGATTTCTTCATATAAAGCTAGACAGATGAATTCTCAGTAACTTCTTTGTGTTGTGTGTATTCAACTCACAGAGTTGAACCTTTCTTTAGACAGAGCAGATTTGAAACACTCTTTTTGTGGATTTTACAATTGGAGATTTCAAACGATTTGAGGCCTTTTGTATTAAAGGAAATATGTTCGTTTTAAAACTACACAGAACCATTCTCAGAAACTACTTTTTGATGTGTGCGTTCAGCTCACAGAGTTTCACCTTTCTTTTCATAGAGCAGTTTGGAAACACTCTGTTTGTTAAGTTTCAAGAGGATATTTGGACCCCTTTGAGGCCTTCGTTGGAAACGGGATTTCTCAGTTAAATGCTAGACAGATGAATTCCCAGTAACTTCTTTGTGTTGTGTGTATTCAACTCACAGAGTTGAACCTTCCTTTAGACAGAGCAGTTTTGAAACACTCTTTTTGTGGAATTTGCAAGTGGAGATTTCAAGCGATTTGAGGCCAATCTTAGAAATCGAAATATCTTTGTATAAAAACTAGACAGAATCATTCTCAGAAACCACTTTGTGATGTGTGCGTTCAACTCACAGAGTTTAACCTTTCTTTTCATAGAGCAGTTTGGAAACACTCTGTTTGTTAAGTTTGCAAGAGAATATTTGGACCATTTTGAGGCCTTCGTTGGAAACGGGATTTCTCAGTTGAATGCTAGACAGATGAATTCCCAGTAACATCTTTGCGTTGTGTGTATTCAACTCACAGAGTTGAACCTTCCTTTAGACAGAGCAGTTTTGAAACACTCTTTTTGTGGAATTTGCAAGTGGAGATTTCAAGCGATTTGAGGCCAATCTTAGAAATCGAAATATCTTTGTATAAAAACTAGACAGAATCATTCTCAGAAAAAACTTTGTGATGTGTGCGTTCAACTCACAGAGTTTAACGTTTCTTTTCACAGAGCAGTTTGGAAACACTCTGTTTCTTAAGTCTGCAAGGGGATATTTAGACCTCCTTGAGGCCTTCGTTGGAAACGGGATTTCTTCATATAAAGCTAGACAGATGAATTCTCAGTAACTTCTTTGTGTTGTGTGTATTCAACTCACAGAGTTGAACCTTTCTTTAGACAGAGCAGATTTGAAACACTCTTTTTGTGGATTTTACAATTGGAGATTTCAAACGATTTGAGGCCTTTTGTATTAAAGGAAATATCTTCGTTTTAAAACTAGACAGAACCATTCTCAAAAACTACTTTGTGATGTGTGCGTTCAACTCACAGAGTTTCACCTTTCTTTTAATAGAGCAGTTTGGAAACACTCTGTTTGTTAAGTTTGCAAGAGGATATTTGGACCCCTTTGAGGCCTTCGTTGGAAACGGGATTTCTCAGTTAAATGCTAGACAGATGAATTCCCAGTAACTTCTTTGCGTTGTGTGTATTCAACTCACAGAGTTGAACCTTCCTTTAGACAGAGCAGTTTTGAAACACTCTTTTTGTGGAATTTGCAAGTGGAGATTTCAAGCGATTTGAGGCCAATCTTAGAAAATGAAATATCTTTGTATAAAAACTAGACAGAATCATTCTCAGAAAAAACTTTGTGATGTGTGCGTTCAACTCACAGAGTTTAAACTTTCTTTTCACAGAGCAGTTTGGAAACACTCTGTTTCTTAAGTCTGCAAGGGGATATTTAGACCTCCTTGAGGCCTTCGTTGGAAACGGGATTTCTTCATATAAAGCTAGACAGATGAATTCTCAGTAACTTCTTTGTGTTGTGTGTATTCAACTCACAGAGTTGAACCTTCCTTTAGACAGAGCAGTTTTGAAACTCTCTTTTTGTGGATTTTACAATTGGAGATTTCAAATGATTTGAGGCCTTTTGTATTAAAGGAAATATCTTCGTTTTAAAACTAGACAGAACCATTCTCAGAAACTACTTTGTGATGTGTGCGTTCAACTCACAGAGTTTCACCTTTCTTTTCATAGAGCAGTTTGGAAACACTCTGTTTGTTAAGTTTGCAAGAGGATATTTGGACCCCTTTGAGGCCTTCGTTAGAAACGAGATTTCTCAGTTAAATGCTAGACAGATGAATTCCCAGTAACTTCTTTGTGTTGTGTGTATTCAACTCACAGAGTTGAACCTTCCTTTAGACAGAGCAGTTTTGAAACACTCTTTTTGTGGAATTTGCAAGTGGAGATTTCAAGCGATTTGAGGCCAATCTTAGAAATCGAAATATCTTTGTATAAAAACTAGACAGAATCATTCTCAGAAACCACTTTGTGATGTGGGCGTTCAACTCACAGAGTTTAACGTTTCTTTTCACAGAGCAGTTTGGAAACACTCTGTTTCTTAAGTCTGCAAGGGGATATTTAGACCTCCTTGAGGCCTTCGTTGGAAACGGGATTTCTTCATATAAAGCTAGACAGATGAATTCTCAGTAACTTCTTTGTGTTGTGTGTATTCAACTCACAGAGTTGAACCTTTCTTTAGACAGAGCAGATTTGAAACACTCTTTTTGTGGATTTTAGAATTGGAGATTTCAAACAATTTGAGGCCTTTTGTATTAAAGGAAATATCTTCGTTTAAAACTAGACAGATACATTCTCAGAAACTACTTTGTGATGTGTGCGTTCAACTCACAGAGTTTCACCTTTCTTTTCATAGAGCAGTTTGGAAACACTCTGTTTGTTAAGTTTGCAAGAGGATATTTGGACCCCTTTGAGGCCTTCGTTGGAAACGGGATTTCTCAGTTAAATGCTAGACAGATGAATTCCCAGTAACTTCTTTGTGTTGTGTGTATTCAACTCACAGAGTTGAACCTTCCTTTAGACAGAGCAGTTTTGAAACACTCTTTTTGTGGAATTTGCAAGTGGAGATTTCAAGCGATTTGAGGCCAATCTTAGAAATCGAAATATCTTTGTATAAAAACTAGACAGAATCATTCTCAGAAACCACTTTGTGATGTGTGCGTTCAACTCACAGAGTTTAACCTTTCTTTTCATAGAGCAGTTTGGAAACACTCTGTTTGTTAAGTTTGCAAGAGAATATTTGGACCACTTTGAGGCCTCCGTTGGAAACGGGATTTCTCAGCTAAATGCAAGACAGATGAATTCCCAGTAACTTCTTTGCGTTGTGTGTATTCAACTCACAGAGTTGAACCTTCCTTTAGACAGAGCAGTTTTGAAACACTATTTTTGTGGAATTTGCAAGTGGAGATTTCAAGCGATTTGAGGCCAATCTTAGAAATCGAAATATCTTTGTATAAAAACTAGACAGAATCATTCTCAGAAAAAACTTTGTGATGTGTGCGTTCAACTCACAGTTTAACCTTTCTTTTCATAGAGCAGTTTGTAAACACTCTGTTTCTTAAGTCTGCAAGGGGATATTTAGACCTCCTTGAGGCCTTCGTTGGAAACGGGGTTTCTTCATATAAAGCTAGACAGATGAATTCTCAGTAACTTCTTTGTGTTGTGTGTATTCAACTCACAGAGTGGAACCTTTCTTTAGACAGAGCAGATTTGAAACACTCTTTTTGTGGATTTTACAAGTGGAGATTTCAAACGATTTGAGTCCTATTGTATTAAAGGAACTATCTTCGTTTAAAACTAGACAGAACCATCCTCAGAAACTACTTTGTGATGTGTGCGTTCAACTCACAGAGTTTCACCTTTCTTTTCATAGAGCAGTTTGGAAACACTCTGTTTGTGAAGTTTGCAAGAGGGTATTTGGAACCCTTTGAGGCCTTCGTTGGAAACGAGATTTCTCATTTAAATGCTAGACAGATGAATTCCCAGTAACTTCTTTGTGTTGTGTGTATTCAACTCACAGAGTTGAACCTTTCTTTTCATAGAGCAGTTTGGAAACACTCTGTTTGTTAAGTTTGCAAGAGGATATTTGGACCCCTTTGAGGCCTTCGTTGGAAACGGGATTTCTCAGTTAAATGCTAGACAGATGAATTCCCAGTAACTTCTTTGTGTTGTGTGTATTCAACTCACAGAGTTGAACCTTCCTTTAGACAGAGCAGTTTTGAAACACTCTTTTTGTGGAATTTGCAAGTGGAGATTTCAAGCGATTTGAGGCCAATCTTAGAAATTGAAATATCTTTGTATAAAAACTAGACAGAATCATTCTCAGAAACCACTTTGTGATGTGTGCGTTCAACTCACAGAGTTTAACCTTTCTTTTCATAGAGCAGTTTGGAAACACTCTGTTTGTTAAGTTTGCAAGAGAATATTTGGACCATTTTGAGGCCTTCGTTGGAAACGGGATTTCTCAGTTGAATGCTAGACAGATGAATTCCCAGTAACATCTTTGCGTTGTGTGTATTCAACTCACAGAGTTGAACCTTCCTTTAGACAGAGCAGTTTTGAAACACTCTTTTTGTGGAATTTGCAAGTGGAGATTTCAAGCGATTTGAGGCCAATCTTAGAAATCGAAATATCTTTGTATAAAAACTGGACAGAATCATTCTCAGAAAAAACTTTGTGATGTGTGCGTTCAACTCACAGAGTTTAACCTTTCTTTTCACAGAGCAGTTTGGAAACACTCTGTTTCTTAAGTCTGCAAGGGGATATTTAGACGTCCTTGAGGCCTTCGTTGGAAACGGGATTTCTTCATATAAAGCTAGACAGATGAATTCTCAGTAACTTCTTTGTGTTGTGTGTATTCAACTCACAGAGTTGAACCTTTCTTTAGACAGAGCAGATTTGAAACACTCTTTTTGTGGATTTTACAATTGGAGATTTCAAACGATTTGAGGCCTTTTGTATTAAAGGAAATATGTTCGTTTTAAAACTACACAGAACCATTCTCAGAAACTACTTTTTGATGTGTGCGTTCAGCTCACAGAGTTTCACCTTTCTTTTCATAGAGCAGTTTGGAAACACTCTGTTTGTTAAGTTTCAAGAGGATATTTGGACCCCTTTGAGGCCTTCGTTGGAAACGGGATTTCTCAGTTAAATGCTAGACAGATGAATTCCCCGTAACTTCTTTGTGTTGTGTGTATTCAACTCACAGAGTTGAACCTTCCTTTAGACAGAGCAGTTTTGAAACACTCTTTTTGTGGAATTTGCAAGTGGAGATTTCAAGCGATTTGAGGCCAATCTTAGAAATCGAAATATCTTTGTATAAAAACTAGACAGAATCATTCTCAGAAACCACTTTGTGATGTGTGCGTTCAACTCACAGAGTTTAACCTTTCTTTTCATAGAGCAGTTTGGAAACACTCTGTTTGTTAAGTTTGCAAGAGAATATTTGGACCATTTTGAGGCCTTCGTTGGAAACGGGATTTCTCAGTTGAATGCTAGACAGATGAATTCCCAGTAACATCTTTGCGTTGTGTGTATTCAACTCACAGAGTTGAACCTTCCTTTAGACAGAGCAGTTTTGAAACACTCTTTTTGTGGAATTTGCAAGTGGAGATTTCAAGCGATTTGAGGCCAATCTTAGAAATCGAAATATCTTTGTATAAAAACTAGACAGAATCATTCTCAGAAAAAACTTTGTGATGTGTGCGTTCAACTCACAGAGTTTAACGTTTCTTTTCACAGAGCAGTTTGGAAACACTCTGTTTCTTAAGTCTGCAAGGGGATATTTAGACCTCCTTGAGGCCTTCGTTGGAAACGGGATTTCTTCATATAAAGCTAGACAGATGAATTCTCAGTAACTTCTTTGTGTTGTGTGTATTCAACTCACAGAGTTGAACCTTTCTTTAGACAGAGCAGATTTGAAACACTCTTTTTGTGGATTTTACAATTGGAGATTTCAAACGATTTGAGGCCTTTTGTATTAAAGGAAATATCTTCGTTTTAAAACTAGACAGAACCATTCTCAAAAACTACTTTGTGATGTGTGCGTTCAACTCACAGAGTTTCACCTTTCTTTTAATAGAGCAGTTTGGAAACACTCTGTTTGTTAAGTTTGCAAGAGGATATTTGGACCCCTTTGAGGCCTTCGTTGGAAACGGGATTTCTCAGTTAAATGCTAGACAGATGAATTCCCAGTAACTTCTTTGCGTTGTGTGTATTCAACTCACAGAGTTGAACCTTCCTTTAGACAGAGCAGTTTTGAAACACTCTTTTTGTGGAATTTGCAAGTGGAGATTTCAAGCGATTTGAGGCCAATCTTAGAAATCGAAATATCTTTGTATAAAAACTAGACAGAATCATTCTCAGAAAAAACTTTGTGATGTGTGCGTTCAACTCACAGAGTTTAAACTTTCTTTTCACAGAGCAGTTTGGAAACACTCTGTTTCTTAAGTCTGCAAGGGGATATTTAGACCTCCTTGAGGCCTTCGTTGGAAACGGGATTTCTTCATATAAAGCTAGACAGATGAATTCTCAGTAACTTCTTTGTGTTGTGTGTATTCAACTCACAGAGTTGAACCTTCCTTTAGACAGAGCAGTTTTGAAACTCTCTTTTTGTGGATTTTACAATTGGAGATTTCAAACGATTTGAGGCCTTTTGTATTAAAGGAAATATCTTCGTTTTAAAACTAGACAGAACCATTCTCAGAAACTACTTTGTGATGTGTGCGTTCAACTCACAGAGTTTCACCTTTCTTTTCATAGAGCAGTTTGGAAACACTCTGTTTGTTAAGTTTGCAAGAGGATATTTGGACCCCTTTGAGGCCTTCGTTAGAAACGAGATTTCTCAGTTAAATGCTAGACAGATGAATTCCCAGTAACTTCTTTGTGTTGTGTGTATTCAACTCACAGAGTTGAACCTTCCTTTAGACAGAGCAGTTTTGAAACACTCTTTTTGTGGAATTTGCAAGTGGAGATTTCAAGCGATTTGAGGCCAATCTTAGAAATCGAAATATCTTTGTATAAAAACTAGACAGAATCATTCTAAGAAATCACTTTGTGATGTGGGCGTTCAACTCACAGAGTTTAACCTTTCTTTTCATAGAGCAGTTTGGAAACACTCTGTTTGTTAAGTTTGCAAGAGAATATTTGGACCATTTTGAGGCCTTCGTTGGAAACGGGATTTCTCAGTTGAATGCTAGACAGATGAATTCCCAGTAACATCTTTGCGTTGTGTGTATTCAACTCACAGAGCTGAACTTTCCGTTAGACAGAGCAGTTTTGAAACACTCTTTTTGTGGAATTTGCAAGTGGAGATTTCAAGCGATTTGAGGCCAATCTTAGAAATCGAAATATCTTTGTATAAAAACTAGACAGAATCATTCTCAGAAACCACTTTGTGATGTGTGCGTTCAACTCACAGAGTTTAACCTTTCTTTTCATAGAGCAGTTTGGAAACACTCTCTTTGTTAAGTTTGCAAGAGGATATTTGGACCATTTTGAGGCCTTCGTTGGAAACGGGATTTCTCCGTTGAATGCTAGACAGATGAATTCCCAGTAACATCTTTGCGTTGTGTGTATTCAACTCACAGAGTTGAAACTTCCTTTAGACAGAGCAGTTTTGAAGCACTCTTTTTGTGGAATTTGCAAGTGGAGATTTCAAGCGATTTGAGGCCAATCTTAGAAATCGAAATATCTTTGTATAAAAACTAGACAGAATCATTCTCAGAAACCACTTTGTAATGTGTGCGTTCAACTCACAGAGTTTAACCTTTCTTTTCACAGAGCAGTTTGGAAACACTCTCTTTCTTATGTCTGCAAGGGGATATTTAGACCTCCTTGAGGCCTTCGTTGGAAACGGGATTTCTTCACATAAAGCTAGACAGATGAATTCTCAGTAACTTCTTTGTGTTGTGTGTACTCAACTCACAGAGTGGAACCTTTCTTTAGACAGAGCAGATTTGAAACACTCTTTTTGTGGATTTCACAAGTGGAGATTTCAAGCGATTTGAGGCCAACTGTATTAAAGGAAATATATTCGTTTTAAAACTAGACAGAACCATTCTCAGAAACTACTTTGTGATGTGTGCGTTCAACTCACAGAGTTTCACCTTTCTTTTCATAGAGCAGTTTGGAAACACTCTGTTTGTTAAGTTTGCAAGAGAATATTTGGACCACTTTGAGGCCTTCGTTGGAAACGGGATTTCTTCGTATAAAGCTAGACAGATGATTTCTCAGTAACTTCTTTGTGTTGTGTGTATTCAACTCACAGAGTTGAACCTTTCTTTAGACAGAGCAGATTTGAAACACTCTTTTTGTGTATTTTACAATTGGAGATTTCAAACGATTTGAGTCCTATTGTATTAAAGGAACTATCTTCGTTTAAAACTAGACAGAACCATTCTCAGAAACTACTTTGTGATGTGTGCGTTCAACTCACAGAGTTTCACCTTTCTTTTCATAGAGCAGTTTGGAAACACTCTGTTTGTTAAGTTTGCAAGACGATATTTGGAACCCTTTGAGGCCTTCGTTGGAAACGGGATTTCTCAGTTAAATGCTAGACAGATGAATTCCCAGTAACTTCTTTGTGTTGTGTGTATTCAACTCACAGAGTTGATCCTTCCTTTCGACAGAGAAGTTTTGAAACACTCTTTTTGTGGAATTTGCAAGTGGAGATTTCAAGCGATTTGAGGCCAATCTTAGAAATCGAAATATCTTTGTATAAAAACTAGACAGAATCATTCTCAGAAACCACTTTGTGATGTGTGCGTTCAACTCACAGAGTTTAACCTTTCTTTTCATAGAGCAGTTTGGAAACACTCTGTTTGTTAAGTTTGCAAGAGAATATTTGGACCACTTTGAGGCCTTCGTTGGAAACGGGATTTCTCAGCTAAATGCAAGACAGATGAATTCCCAGTAACTTCTTTGCGTTGTGTGTATTCAACTCACAGAGTTGAACCTTCCTTTAGACAGAGCAGTTTTGAAACACTCTTTTTGTGGAATTTGCAAGTGCAGATTTCAAGCGATTTGAGGCCAATCTTAGAAATCGAAATATCTTTGTATAAAAACTAGACAGAATCATTCTCACAAAAAACTTTGTGATGTGTGCGTTCAACTCACAGAGTTTAACCTTTCTTTTCATAGAGCAGTTTGGAAACACTCTGTTTCTTAAGTCTGCAAGGGGATATTTAGACCTCCTTGAGGCCTTCGTTGGAAACGGGGTTTCTTCATATAAAGCTAGACAGATGAATTCTCAGTAACTTCTTTGTGTTGTGTGTACTCAACTCACAGAGTGGAACCTTTCTTTAGACAGAGCAGATTTGAAACACTCCTTTTGTGGATTTCACAAGTGGAGATTTCAAGCGATTTGAGGCCAACTGTATTAAAGGAAATATCTTCGTTTTAAAACTAGACAGAACCATTCTCAGAAACTACTTTGTGATGTGTGCGTTCAACTCACAGAGTTTCACCTTTCTTTTCATAGAGCAGTTTGGAAACACTCTGTTTGTTAAGTTTGCAGGAGGATATTTGGACCCATTTGAGGCCTTCGTTGGAAACGGGATTTCTCAGTTAAATGCTAGACAGATGAATTCCCAGTAACTTCTATGTGTTGTGTGTATTCAACTCACAGAGTTGAACCTTCCTTTGGACAGAGCAGTTTTGAAACACTCTTTTTGTGGAATTTGCAAGTGGAGATTTCAAGCGATTTGAGGCCAATCTTAGAAATCGAAATATCTTTGTATAAAAACTAGACAGAATCATTCTCAGAAACCACTTTGTGATGTGTGCGTTCAACTCACAGAGTTTAACCTTTCTTTTCATAGAGCAGTTTGGAAACACTCTGTTTGTTAAGTTTGCAAGAGAATATTTGGACCACTTTGAGGCCTTCGTTGGAAACGGGATTTCTCAGCTAAATGCAAGACAGATGAATTCCCAGTAACTACTTTGCGTTGTGTGTATTCAACTCACAGAGTTGAACCTTCCTTTAGACAGAGCAGTTTTGAAACACTCTTTTTGTGGAATTTGCAAGTGGAGATTTCAAGCGATTTGAGGCCAATCTTAGAAATCGAAATATCTTTGTATAAAAACTAGACAGAATCATTCTCAGAAAAAACTTTGTGATGTGTGCGTTCAACTCACAGTTTAACCTTTCTTTTCATAGAGCAGTTTGTAAACACTCTGTTTCTTAAGTCTGCAAGGGGATATTTAGACCTCCTTGAGGCCTTCGTTTGAAACGGGGTTTCTTCATATAAAGCTAGACAGATGAATTCTCAGTAACTTCTTTGTGTTGTGTGTATTCAACTCACAGAGTGGAACCTTTCTTTAGACAGAGCAGATTTGAAACACTCTTTTTGTGGATTTTACAAGTGGAGATTTCAAACGATTTGAGGCCTTTTGTATTAAAGGAAATATCTTCGTTTAAAACTAGACAGAACCATTCTCAGAAACTACTTTGTGATGTGTGCGTTCAACTCACAGAGTTTCACCTTTCTTTTCATAGAGCAGTTTGGAAACACTCTGTTTGTTAAATTTGCAAGAGGATATTTGGACCCCTTTGAGGCCTTCGTTGGAAACGGGATTTCTCAGTTAAATGCTAGACAGATGAATTCCCCGTAACTTCTTTGTGTTGTGTGTATTCAACTCACAGAGTTGAACCTTCCTTTAGACAGAGCAGTTTTGAAACACTCTTTTTGTGGAATTTGCAAGTGGAGATTTCAAGCGATTTGAGGCCAATCTTAGAAATCGAAATATCTTTGTATAAAAACTAGACAGAATCATTCTCAGAAACCACTTTGTGATGTGTGCGTTCAACTCACAGAGTTTAACCTTTCTTTTCATAGAGCAGTTTGGAAACACTCTGTTTGTTAAGTTTGCAAGAGAATATTTGGACCATTTTGAGGCCTTCGTTGGAAACGGGATTTCTCAGTTGAATGCTAGACAGATGAATTCCCAGTAACATCTTTGCGTTGTGTGTATTCAACTCACAGAGTTGAACCTTCCTTTAGACAGAGCAGTTTTGAAACACTCTTTTTGTGGAATTTGCAAGTGGAGATTTCAAGCGACTTGAGGCCAATCTTAGAAATCGAAATATCTTTGTATAAAAACTAGACAGAATCATTCTCAGAAAAAACTTTGTGATGTGTCCGTTCAACTCACAGAGTTTAACGTTTCTTTTCACAGAGCAGTTTGGAAACACTCTGTTTCTTAAGTCTGCAAGGGGATATTTAGACCTCCTTGAGGCCTTCGTTGGAAACGGGATTTCTTCATATAAAGCTAGACAGATGAATTCTCAGTAACTTCTTTGTGTTGTGTGTATTCAACTCACAGAGTTGAACCTTTCTTTAGACAGAGCAGATTTGAAACACTCTTTTTGTGGATTTTACAATTGGAGATTTCAAACGATTTGAGGCCTTTTGTATTAAAGGAAATATCTTCGTTTTAAAACTAGACAGAACCATTCTCAAAAACTACTTTGTGATGTGTGCGTTCAACTCACAGAGTTTCACCTTTCTTTTAATAGAGCAGTTTGGAAACACTCTGTTTGTTAAGTTTGCAAGAGGATATTTGGACCCCTTTGAGGCCTTCGTTGGAAACGGGATTTCTCAGTTAAATGCTAGACAGATGAATTCCCAGTAACTTCTTTGCGTTGTGTGTATTCAACTCACAGAGTTGAACCTTCCTTTAGACAGAGCAGTTTTGAAACACTCTTTTTGTGGAATTTGCAAGTGGAGATTTCAAGCGATTTGAGGCCAATCTTAGAAATCGAAATATCTTTGTATAAAAACTAGACAGAATCATTCTCAGAAAAAACTTTGTGATGTGTGCGTTCAACTCACAGAGTTTAAACTTTCTTTTCACAGAGCAGTTTGGAAACACTCTGTTTCTTAAGTCTGCAAGGGGATATTTAGACCTCCTTGAGGCCTTCGTTGGAAACGGGATTTCTTCATATAAAGCTAGACAGATGAATTCTCAGTAACTTCTTTGTGTTGTGTGTATTCAACTCACAGAGTTGAACCTTCCTTTAGACAGAGCAGTTTTGAAACTCTCTTTTTGTGGATTTTACAATTGGAGATTTCAAACGATTTGAGGCCTTTTGTATTAAAGGAAATATCTTCGTTTTAAAACTAGACAGAACCATTCTCAGAAACTACTTTGTGATGTGTGCGTTCAACTCACAGAGTTTCACCTTTCTTTTCATAGAGCAGTTTGGAAACACTCTGTTTGTTAAGTTTGCAAGAGGATATTTGGACCCCTTTGAGGCCTTCGTTAGAAACGAGATTTCTCAGTTAAATGCTAGACAGATGAATTCCCAGTAACTTCTTTGTGTTGTGTGTATTCAACTCACAGAGTTGAACCTTCCTTTAGACAGAGCAGTTTTGAAACACTCTTTTTGTGGAATTTGCAAGTGGAGATTTCAAGCGATTTGAGGCCAATCTTAGAAATCGAAATATCTTTGTATAAAAACTAGACAGAATCATTCTCAGAAACCACTTTGTGATGTGGGCGTTCAACTCACAGAGTTTAACGTTTCTTTTCACAGAGCAGTTTGGAAACACTCTGTTTCTTAAGTCTGCAAGGGGATATTTAGACCTCCTTGAGGCCTTCGTTGGAAACGGGATTTCTTCATATAAAGCTAGACAGATGAATTCTCAGTAACTTCTTTGTGTTGTGTGTATTCAACTCACAGAGTTGAACCTTTCTTTAGACAGAGCAGATTTGAAACACTCTTTTTGTGGATTTTAGAATTGGAGATTTCAAACAATTTGAGGCCTTTTGTATTAAAGGAAATATCTTCGTTTAAAACTAGACAGATACATTCTCAGAAACTACTTTGTGATGTGTGCGTTCAACTCACAGAGTTTCACCTTTCTTTTCATAGAGCAGTTTGGAAACACTCTGTTTGTTAAGTTTGCAAGAGGATATTTGGACCCCTTTGAGGCCTTCGTTGGAAACGGGATTTCTCAGTTAAATGCTAGACAGATGAATTCCCAGTAACTTCTTTGTGTTGTGTGTATTCAACTCACAGAGTTGAACCTTCCTTTAGACAGAGCAGTTTTGAAACACTCTTTTTGTGGAATTTGCAAGTGGAGATTTCAAGCGATTTGAGGCCAATCTTAGAAATCGAAATATCTTTGTATAAAAACTAGACAGAATCATTCTCAGAAACCACTTTGTGATGTGTGCGTTCAACTCACAGAGTTTAAACTTTCTTTTCATAGAGCAGTTTGGAAACACTCTGTTTGTTAAGTTTGCAAGAGAATATTTGGACCACTTTGAGGCCTTCGTTGGAAACGGGATTTCTCAGCTAAATGCAAGACAGATGAATTCCCAGTAACTTCTTTGCGTTGTGTGTATTCAACTCACAGAGTTGAACCTTCCTTTAGACAGAGCAGTTTTGAAACACTATTTTTGTGGAATTTGCAAGTGGAGATTTCAAGCGATTTGAGGCCAATCTTAGAAATCGAAATATCTTTGTATAAAAACTAGACAGAATCATTCTCAGAAAAAACTTTGTGATGTGTGCGTTCAACTCACAGTTTAACCTTTCTTTTCATAGAGCAGTTTGTAAACACTCTGTTTCTTAAGTCTGCAAGGGGATATTTAGACCTCCTTGAGGCCTTCGTTGGAAACGGGGTTTCTTCATATAAAGCTAGACAGATGAATTCTCAGTAACTTCTTTGTGTTGTGTGTATTCAACTCACAGAGTGGAACCTTTCTTTAGACAGAGCAGATTTGAAACACTCTTTTTGTGGATTTTACAAGTGGAGATTTCAAACGATTTGAGTCCTATTGTATTAAAGGAACTATCTTCGTTTAAAACTAGACAGAACCATCCTCAGAAACTACTTTGTGATGTGTGCGTTCAACTCACAGAGTTTCACCTTTCTTTTCATAGAGCAGTTTGGAAACACTCTGTTTGTGAAGTTTGCAAGAGGGTATTTGGAACCCTTTGAGGCCTTCGTTGGAAACGAGATTTCTCATTTAAATGCTAGACAGATGAATTCCCAGTAACTTCTTTGTGTTGTGTGTATTCAACTCACAGAGTTGAACCTTTCTTTTCATAGAGCAGTTTGGAAACACTCTGTTTGTTAAGTTTGCAAGAGGATATTTGGACCCCTTTGAGGCCTTCGTTGGAAACGGGATTTCTCAGTTAAATGCTAGACAGATGAATTCCCAGTAACTTCTTTGTGTTGTGTGTATTCAACTCACAGAGTTGAACCTTCCTTTAGACAGAGCAGTTTTGAAACACTCTTTTTGTGGAATTTGCAAGTGGAGATTTCAAGCGATTTGAGGCCAATCTTAGAAATTGAAATATCTTTGTATAAAAACTAGACAGAATCATTCTCAGAAACCACTTTGTGATGTGTGCGTTCAACTCACAGAGTTTAACCTTTCTTTTCATAGAGCAGTTTGGAAACACTCTGTTTGTTAAGTTTGCAAGAGAATATTTGGACCATTTTGAGGCCTTCGTTGGAAACGGGATTTCTCAGTTGAATGCTAGACAGATGAATTCCCAGTAACATCTTTGCGTTGTGTGTATTCAACTCACAGAGTTGAACCTTCCTTTAGACAGAGCAGTTTTGAAACACTCTTTTTGTGGAATTTGCAAGTGGAGATTTCAAGCGATTTGAGGCCAATCTTAGAAATCGAAATATCTTTGTATAAAAACTGGACAGAATCATTCTCAGAAAAAACTTTGTGATGTGTGCGTTCAACTCACAGAGTTTAACCTTTCTTTTCACAGAGCAGTTTGGAAACACTCTGTTTCTTAAGTCTGCAAGGGGATATTTAGACGTCCTTGAGGCCTTCGTTGGAAACGGGATTTCTTCATATAAAGCTAGACAGATGAATTCTCAGTAACTTCTTTGTGTTGTGTGTATTCAACTCACAGAGTTGAACCTTTCTTTAGACAGAGCAGATTTGAAACACTCTTTTTGTGGATTTTACAATTGGAGATTTCAAACGATTTGAGGCCTTTTGTATTAAAGGAAATATGTTCGTTTTAAAACTACACAGAACCATTCTCAGAAACTACTTTTTGATGTGTGCGTTCAGCTCACAGAGTTTCACCTTTCTTTTCATAGAGCAGTTTGGAAACACTCTGTTTGTTAAGTTTCAAGAGGATATTTGGACCCCTTTGAGGCCTTCGTTGGAAACGGGATTTCTCAGTTAAATGCTAGACAGATGAATTCCCAGTAACTTCTTTGTGTTGTGTGTATTCAACTCACAGAGTTGAACCTTTCTTTAGACAGAGCAGTTTTGAAACACTCTTTTTGTGGAATTTGCAAGTGGAGATTTCAAGCGATTTGAGGCCAATCTTAGAAATCGAAATATCTTTGTATAAAAACTAGACAGAATCATTCTCAGAAACCACTTTGTGATGTGTGCGTTCAACTCACAGAGTTTAACCTTTCTTTTCATAGAGCAGTTTGGAAACACTCTGTTTGTTAAGTTTGCAAGAGAATATTTGGACCACTTTGAGGCCTTCGTTGGAAACGGGATTTCTCAGCTAAATGCAAGACAGATGAATTCCCAGTAACTTCTTTGCGTTGTGTGTATTCAACTCACAGAGTTGAACCTTCCTTTAGACAGAGCAGTTTTGAAACACTCTTTTTGTGGAATTTGCAAATGGAGATTTCAAGCGATTTGAGGCCAATCTTAGAAATCGAAATATCTTTGTATAAAAACTAGACAGAATCATTCTCAGAAAAAACTTTGTGATGTGTGCGTTCAACTCACAGAGTTTAACCTTTCTTTTCATAGAGCAGTTTGTAAACACTCTGTTTCTTAAGTCTGCAAGAGGATATTTAGACCTCCTTGAGGCCTTCGTTGGAAACGGGGTTTCTTCATATAAAGCTAGACAGATGAATTCTCAGTAACTTCTTTGTGTTGTGTGTATTCAACTCACAGAGTGGAACCTTTCTTTAGACAGAGCAGATTTGAAACACTCTTTTTGTGGATTTTACAAGTGGAGATTTCAAACGATTTGAGGCCTTTTGTATTAAAGGAAATATCTTCGTTTAAAACTAGACAGAACCATTCTCAGAAACTACTTTGTGATGTGTGCGTTCAACTCACAGAGTTTCACCTTTCTTTTCATAGAGCAGTTTGGAAACACTCTGTTTGTTAAGTTTGCAAGAGGATATTTGGACCCCTTTGAGGCCTTCGTTGGAAACGGGATTTCTCAGTTAAATGGTAGACAGATGAATTCCCAGTAACTTCTTTGTGTTGTGTGTATTCAACTCACAGAGTTGAACCTTCCTTTAGACAGAGCAGTTTTGAAACACTCTTTTTGTGGAATTTGCAAGTGGAGATTTCAAGCGATTTGAGGCCAATCTTAGAAATCGAAATATCTTTGTATAAAAACTAGACAGAATCATTCTCAGAAACCACTTTGTGATGTGTGCGTTCAACTCACAGAGTTTAACCTTTCTTTTCATAGAGCAGTTTGGAAACACTCTGTTTGTTAAGTTTGCAAGAGAATATTTGGACCATTTTGAGGCCTTCGTTGGAAACGGGATTTCTCAGTTGAATGCTAGACAGATGAATTCCCAGTAACATCTTTGCGTTGTGTGTATTCAACTCACAGAGTTGAAATTTCCGTTAGACAGAGCAGTTTTGAAACACTCTTTTTGTGGAATTTGCAAGTGGAGATTTCAAGCGATTTGAGGCCAATCTTAGAAATCGAAATATCTTTGTATAAAAACTAGACAGAATCATTCTCAGAAAAAACTTTTTGATGTGTGCGTTCAACTCACAGAGTTTAACCTTTCTTTTCACAGAGCAGTTTGCAAACACTCTGTTTCTTAAGTCTGCAAGGGGATATTTAGACCTCCTTGAGGCCTTCGTTGGAAACGGGATTTCTTCATATAAAGCTAGACAGATGAATTCTCAGTAACTTCTTTGTATTGTGTGTATTCAACTCACAGAGTTGAACCTTTCTTTAGACAGAGCAGATTTGAAACACTCTTTTTGTGGATTTTACAATTGGAGATTTCAAACGATTTGAGGCCTTTTGTATTAAAGGAAATATCTTCGTTTTAAAACTAGACAGAACCATTCTCAGAAACTACTTTGTGATGTGTGCGTTCAACTCACAGAGTTTCACCTTTCTTTTCATAGAGCAGTTTGGAAACACTCTGTTTGTTAAGTTTGCAAGAGGATATTTGCACCCCTTTGAGGCCTTCGTTGGAAACGGGATTTCTCAGTTGAATGCTAGACAGATGAATTCCCAGTAACTTCTTTGTGTTGTGTGTATTCAACTCACAGAGTTGAACCTTCCTTTAGACAGAGCAGTTTTGAAACACTCTTTTTGTGGAATTTGCAAGTGGAGATTTCAAGCGATTTGAGGCCAATCTTAGAAATCGAAATATCTTTGTATAAAAACTAGACAGAATCATTCTCAGAAAAAACTTTGTGATGTGTGCGTTCAACTCACAGAGTTTAACGTTTCTTTTCATAGAGCAGTTTGGAAACACTCTGTTTCTTGAGTCTGCAAGGGGATATTTAGACCTCCTTGAGGCCTTCGTTGGAAACGGGATTTCTTCATATAAAGCTAGACAGATGAATTCTCAGTAACTTCTTTGTGTTGTGTGTATTCAACTCACAGAGTGGAACCTTTCTTTAGACAGAGCAGATTTGAAACACTCTTTTTGTGGATTTTACAAGTGGAGATTTCAAACAATTTGAGGCCTTTTGTATTAAAGGAAATATCTTCGTTTAAAACTAGACAGATACATTCTCAGAAACTACTTTGTGATGTGTGCGTTCAACTCACAGAGTTTCACCTTTCTTTTCATAGAGCAGTTTGGAAACACTCTGTTTGTTAAGTTTGCAAGAGGATATTTGGACCCCTTTGAGGCCTTCGTTGGAAACGGGATTTCTCAGTTAAATGCTAGACAGATGAATTCCCAGTAACTTCTTTGTGTTGTGTGTATTCAACTCACAGAGTTGAACCTTCCTTTAGACAGAGCAGTTTTGAAACACTCTTTTTGTGGAATTTGCAAGTGGAGATTTCAAGCGATTTGAGGCCAATCTTAGAAATCGAAATATCTTTGTATAAAAACTAGACAGAATCATTCTCAGAAACCACTTTGTGATGTGTGCGTTCAACTCACAGAGTTTAACCTTTCTTTTCATAGAGCAGTTTGGAAACACTCTGTTTGTTAAGTTTGCAAGAGAATATTTGGACCACTTTGAGGCCTTCGTTGGAAACGGGATTTCTCAGCTAAATGCAAGACAGATGAATTCCCAGTAACTTCTTTGCGTTGTGTGTATTCAACTCACAGAGTTGAACCTTCCTTTAGACAGAGCAGTTTTGAAACACTCTTTTTGTGGAATTTGCAAGTGGAGATTTCAAGCGATTTGAGGCCAATCTTAGAAATCGAAATATCTTTGTATAAAAACTAGACAGAATCATTCTCAGAAAAAACTTTGTGATGTGTGCGTTCAACTCACAGTTTAACCTTTCTTTTCATAGAGCAGTTTGTAAACACTCTGTTTCTTAAGTCTGCAAGGGGATATTTAGACCTCCTTGAGGCCTTCGTTGGAAACGGGGTTTCTTCATATAAAGCTAGACAGATGAATTCTCAGTAACTTCTTTGTGTTGTGTGTATTCAACTCACAGAGTGGAACCTTTCTTTAGACAGAGCAGATTTGAAACACTCTTTTTGTGGATTTTACAAGTGGAGATTTCAAACGATTTGTGGCCTTTTGTATTAAAGGAAATATCTTCGTTTAAAACTAGACAGAACCATTCTCAGAAACTACTTTGTGATGTGTGCGTTCAACTCACAGAGTTTCACCTTTCTTTTCATAGAGCAGTTTGGAAACACTCTGTTTGTTAAATTTGCAAGAGGATATTTGGACCCCTTTGAGGCCTTCGTTGGAAACGGGATTTCTCAGTTAAATGCTAGACAGATGAATTCCCCGTAACTTCTTTGTGTTGTGTGTATTCAACTCACAGAGTTGAACCTTCCTTTAGACAGAGCAGTTTTGAAACACTCTTTTTGTGGAATTTGCAAGTGGAGATTTCAAGCGATTTGAGGCCAATCTTAGAAATCGAAATATCTTTGTATAAAAACTAGACAGAATCATTCTCAGAAACCACTTTGTGATGTGTGCGTTCAACTCACAGAGTTTAACCTTTCTTTTCATAGAGCAGTTTGGAAACACTCTGTTTGTTAAGTTTGCAAGAGAATATTTGGACCATTTTGAGGCCTTCGTTGGAAACGGGATTTCTCAGTTGAATGCTAGACAGATGAATTCCCAGTAACATCTTTGCGTTGTGTGTATTCAACTCACAGAGTTGAACCTTCCTTTAGACAGAGCAGTTTTGAAACACTCTTTTTGTGGAATTTGCAAGTGGAGATTTCAAGCGATTTGAGGCCAATCTTAGAAATCGAAATATCTTTGTATAAAAACTAGACAGAATCATTCTCAGAAAAAACTTTGTGATGTGTGCGTTCAACTCACAGAGTTTAACGTTTCTTTTCACAGAGCAGTTTGGAAACACTCTGTTTCTTAAGTCTGCAAGGGGATATTTAGACCTCCTTGAGGCCTTCGTTGGAAACGGGATTTCTTCATATAAAGCTAGACAGATGAATTCTCAGTAACTTCTTTGTGTTGTGTGTATTCAACTCACAGAGTTGAACCTTTCTTTAGACAGAGCAGATTTGAAACACTCTTTTTGTGGATTTTACAATTGGAGATTTCAAACGATTTGAGGCCTTTTGTATTAAAGGAAATATCTTCGTTTTAAAACTAGACAGAACCATTCTCAAAAACTACTTTGTGATGTGTGCGTTCAACTCACAGAGTTTCACCTTTCTTTTAATAGAGCAGTTTGGAAACACTCTGTTTGTTAAGTTTGCAAGAGGATATTTGGACCCCTTTGAGGCCTTCGTTGGAAACGGGATTTCTCAGTTAAATGCTAGACAGATGAATTCCCAGTAACTTCTTTGCGTTGTGTGTATTCAACTCACAGAGTTGAACCTTCCTTTAGACAGAGCAGTTTTGAAACACTCTTTTTGTGGAATTTGCAAGTGGAGATTTCAAGCGATTTGAGGCCAATCTTAGAAATCGAAATATCTTTGTATAAAAACTAGACAGAATCATTCTCAGAAAAAACTTTGTGATGTGTGCGTTCAACTCACAGAGTTTAAACTTTCTTTTCACAGAGCAGTTTGGAAACACTCTGTTTCTTAAGTCTGCAAGGGGATATTTAGACCTCCTTGAGGCCTTCGTTGGAAACGGGATTTCTTCATATAAAGCTAGACAGATGAATTCTCAGTAACTTCTTTGTGTTGTGTGTATTCAACTCACAGAGTTGAACCTTCCTTTAGACAGAGCAGTTTTGAAACTCTCTTTTTGTGGATTTTACAATTGGAGATTTCAAACGATTTGAGGCCTTTTGTATTAAAGGAAATATCTTCGTTTTAAAACTAGACAGAACCATTCTCAGAAACTACTTTGTGATGTGTGCGTTCAACTCACAGAGTTTCACCTTTCTTTTCATAGAGCAGTTTGGAAACACTCTGTTTGTTAAGTTTGCAAGAGGATATTTGGACCCCTTTGAGGCCTTCGTTAGAAACGAGATTTCTCAGTTAAATGCTAGACAGATGAATTCCCAGTAACTTCTTTGTGTTGTGTGTATTCAACTCACAGAGTTGAACCTTCCTTTAGACAGAGCAGTTTTGAAACACTCTTTTTGTGGAATTTGCAAGTGGAGATTTCAAGCGATTTGAGGCCAATCTTAGAAATCGAAATATCTTTGTATAAAAACTAGACAGAATCATTCTCAGAAACCACTTTGTGATGTGTGCGTTCAACTCACAGAGTTTAAACTTTCTTTTCATAGAGCAGTTTGGAAACACTCTGTTTGTTAAGTTTGCAAGAGAATATTTGGACCACTTTGAGGCCTTCGTTGGAAACGGGATTTCTCAGCTAAATGCAAGACAGATGAATTCCCAGTAACTTCTTTGCGTTGTGTGTATTCAACTCACAGAGTTGAACCTTCCTTTAGACAGAGCAGTTTTGAAACACTATTTTTGTGGAATTTGCAAGTGGAGATTTCAAGCGATTTGAGGCCAATCTTAGAAATCGAAATATCTTTGTATAAAAACTAGACAGAATCATTCTCAGAAAAAACTTTGTGATGTGTGCGTTCAACTCACAGTTTAACCTTTCTTTTCATAGAGCAGTTTGTAAACACTCTGTTTCTTAAGTCTGCAAGGGGATATTTAGACCTCCTTGAGGCCTTCGTTGGAAACGGGGTTTCTTCATATAAAGCTAGACAGATGAATTCTCAGTAACTTCTTTGTGTTGTGTGTATTCAACTCACAGAGTGGAAACTTTCTTTAGACAGAGCAGATTTGAAACACTCTTTTTGTGGATTTTACAAGTGGAGATTTCAAACGATTTGAGTCCTATTGTATTAAAGGAACTATCTTCGTTTAAAACTAGACAGAACCATCCTCAGAAACTACTTTGTGATGTGTGCGTTCAACTCACAGAGTTTCACCTTTCTTTTCATAGAGCAGTTTGGAAACACTCTGTTTGTGAAGTTTGCAAGAGGGTATTTGGAACCCTTTGAGGCCTTCGTTGGAAACGAGATTTCTCATTTAAATGCTAGACAGATGAATTCCCAGTAACTTCTTTGTGTTGTGTGTATTCAACTCACAGAGTTGAACCTTTCTTTTCATAGAGCAGTTTGGAAACACTCTGTTTGTTAAGTTTGCAAGAGGATATTTGGACCCCTTTGAGGCCTTCGTTGGAAACGGGATTTCTCAGTTAAATGCTAGACAGATGAATTCCCAGTAACTTCTTTGTGTTGTGTGTATTCAACTCACAGAGTTGAACCTTCCTTTAGACAGAGCAGTTTTGAAACACTCTTTTTGTGGAATTTGCAAGTGGAGATTTCAAGCGATTTGAGGCCAATCTTAGAAATTGAAATATCTTTGTATAAAAACTAGACAGAATCATTCTCAGAAACCACTTTGTGATGTGTGCGTTCAACTCACAGAGTTTAACCTTTCTTTTCATAGAGCAGTTTGGAAACACTCTGTTTGTTAAGTTTGCAAGAGAATATTTGGACCATTTTGAGGCCTTCGTTGGAAACGGGATTTCTCAGTTGAATGCTAGACAGATGAATTCCCAGTAACATCTTTGCGTTGTGTGTATTCAACTCACAGAGTTGAACCTTCCTTTAGACAGAGCAGTTTTGAAACACTCTTTTTGTGGAATTTGCAAGTGGAGATTTCAAGCGATTTGAGGCCAATCTTAGAAATCGAAATATCTTTGTATAAAAACTGGACAGAATCATTCTCAGAAAAAACTTTTTGATGTGTGCGTTCAACTCACAGAGTTTAACCTTTCTTTTCACAGAGCAGTTTGGAAACACTCTGTTTCTTAAGTCTGCAAGGGGATATTTAGACGTCCTTGAGGCCTTCGTTGGAAACGGGATTTCTTCATATAAAGCTAGACAGATGAATTCTCAGTAACTTCTTTGTGTTGTGTGTATTCAACTCACAGAGTTGAACCTTTCTTTAGACAGAGCAGATTTGAAACACTCTTTTTGTGGATTTTACAATTGGAGATTTCAAACGATTTGAGGCCTTTTGTATTAAAGGAAATATGTTCGTTTTAAAACTACACAGAACCATTCTCAGAAACTACTTTTTGATGTGTGCGTTCAGCTCACAGAGTTTCACCTTTCTTTTCATAGAGCAGTTTGGAAACACTCTGTTTGTTAAGTTTCAAGAGGATATTTGGACCCCTTTGAGGCCTTCGTTGGAAACGGGATTTCTCAGTTAAATGCTAGACAGATGAATTCCCAGTAACTTCTTTGTGTTGTGTGTATTCAACTCACAGAGTTGAACCTTTCTTTAGACAGAGCAGTTTTGAAACACTCTTTTTGTGGAATTTGCAAGTGGAGATTTCAAGCGATTTGAGGCCAATCTTAGAAATCGAAATATCTTTGTATAAAAACTAGACAGAATCATTCTCAGAAACCACTTTGTGATGTGTGCGTTCAACTCACAGAGTTTAACCTTTCTTTTCATAGAGCAGTTTGGAAACACTCTGTTTGTTAAGTTTGCAAGAGAATATTTGGACCACTTTGAGGCCTTCGTTGGAAACGGGATTTCTCAGCTAAATGCAAGACAGATGAATTCCCAGTAACTTCTTTGCGTTGTGTGTATTCAACTCACAGAGTTGAACCTTCCTTTAGACAGAGCAGTTTTGAAACACTCTTTTTGTGGAATTTGCAAATGGAGATTTCAAGCGATTTGAGGCCAATCTTAGAAATCGAAATATCTTTGTATAAAAACTAGACAGAATCATTCTCAGAAAAAACTTTGTGATGTGTGCGTTCAACTCACAGAGTTTAACCTTTCTTTTCATAGAGCAGTTTGTAAACACTCTGTTTCTTAAGTCTGCAAGGGGATATTTAGACCTCCTTGAGGCCTTCGTTGGAAACGGGGTTTCTTCATATAAAGCTAGACAGATGAATTCTCAGTAACTTCTTTGTGTTGTGTGTATTCAACTCACAGAGTGGAACCTTTCTTTAGACAGAGCAGATTTGAAACACTCTTTTTGTGGATTTTACAAGTGGAGATTTCAAACGATTTGAGGCCTTTTGTATTAAAGGAAATATCTTCGTTTAAAACTAGACAGAACCATTCTCAGAAACTACTTTGTGATGTGTGCGTTCAACTCACAGAGTTTCACCTTTCTTTTCATAGAGCAGTTTGGAAACACTCTGTTTGTTAAGTTTGCAAGAGGATATTTGGACCCCTTTGAGGCCTTCGTTGGAAACGGGATTTCTCAGTTAAATGGTAGACAGATGAATTCCCAGTAACTTCTTTGTGTTGTGTGTATTCAACTCACAGAGTTGAACCTTCCTTTAGACAGAGCAGTTTTGAAACACTCTTTTTGTGGAATTTGCAAGTGGAGATTTCAAGCGATTTGAGGCCAATCTTAGAAATCGAAATATCTTTGTATAAAAACTAGACAGAATCATTCTCAGAAACCACTTTGTGATGTGTGCGTTCAACTCACAGAGTTTAACCTTTCTTTTCATAGAGCAGTTTGGAAACACTCTGTTTGTTAAGTTTGCAAGAGAATATTTGGACCATTTTGAGGCCTTCGTTGGAAACGGGATTTCTCAGTTGAATGCTAGACAGATGAATTCCCAGTAACATCTTTGCGTTGTGTGTATTCAACTCACAGAGTTGAAATTTCCGTTAGACAGAGCAGTTTTGAAACACTCTTTTTGTGGAATTTGCAAGTGGAGATTTCAAGCGATTTGAGGCCAATCTTAGAAATCGAAATATCTTTGTATAAAAACTAGACAGAATCATTCTCAGAAAAAACTTTTTGATGTGTGCGTTCAACTCACAGAGTTTAACCTTTCTTTTCACAGAGCAGTTTGCAAACACTCTGTTTCTTAAGTCTGCAAGGGGATATTTAGACCTCCTTGAGGCCTTCGTTGGAAACGGGATTTCTTCATATAAAGCTAGACAGATGAATTCTCAGTAACTTCTTTGTATTGTGTGTATTCAACTCACAGAGTTGAACCTTTCTTTAGACAGAGCAGATTTGAAACACTCTTTTTGTGGATTTTACAATTGGAGATTTCAAACGATTTGAGGCCTTTTGTATTAAAGGAAATATCTTCGTTTTAAAACTAGACAGAACCATTCTCAGAAACTACTTTGTGATGTGTGCGTTCAACTCACAGAGTTTCACCTTTCTTTTCATAGAGCAGTTTGGAAACACTCTGTTTGTTAAGTTTGCAAGAGGATATTTGCACCCCTTTGAGGCCTTCGTTGGAAACGGGATTTCTCAGTTGAATGCTAGACAGATGAATTCCCAGTAACTTCTTTGTGTTGTGTGTATTCAACTCACAGAGTTGAACCTTCCTTTAGACAGAGCAGTTTTGAAACACTCTTTTTGTGGAATTTGCAAGTGGAGATTTCAAGCGATTTGAGGCCAATCTTAGAAATCGAAATATCTTTGTATAAAAACTAGACAGAATCATTCTCAGAAAAAACTTTGTGATGTGTGCGTTCAACTCACAGAGTTTAACGTTTCTTTTCATAGAGCAGTTTGGAAACACTCTGTTTCTTGAGTCTGCAAGGGGATATTTAGACCTCCTTGAGGCCTTCGTTGGAAACGGGATTTCTTCATATAAAGCTAGACAGATGAATTCTCAGTAACTTCTTTGTGTTGTGTGTATTCAACTCACAGAGTGGAACCTTTCTTTAGACAGAGCAGATTTGAAACACTCTTTTTGTGGATTTTACAAGTGGAGATTTCAAACAATTTGAGGCCTTTTGTATTAAAGGAAATATCTTCGTTTAAAACTAGACAGATACATTCTCAGAAACTACTTTGTGATGTGTGCGTTCAACTCACAGAGTTTCACCTTTCTTTTCATAGAGCAGTTTGGAAACACTCTGTTTGTTAAGTTTGCAAGAGGATATTTGGACCCCTTTGAGGCCTTCGTTGGAAACGGGATTTCTCAGTTAAATGCTAGACAGATGAATTCCCAGTAACTTCTTTGTGTTGTGTGTATTCAACTCACAGAGTTGAACCTTCCTTTAGACAGAGCAGTTTTGAAACACTCTTTTTGTGGAATTTGCAAGTGGAGATTTCAAGCGATTTGAGGCCAATCTTAGAAATCGAAATATCTTTGTATAAAAACTAGACAGAATCATTCTCAGAAACCACTTTGTGATGTGTGCGTTCAACTCACAGAGTTTAACCTTTCTTTTCATAGAGCAGTTTGGAAACACTCTGTTTGTTAAGTTTGCAAGAGAATATTTGGACCACTTTGAGGCCTTCGTTGGAAACGGGATTTCTCAGCTAAATGCAAGACAGATGAATTCCCAGTAACTTCTTTGCGTTGTGTGTATTCAACTCACAGAGTTGAACCTTCCTTTAGACAGAGCAGTTTTGAAACACTCTTTTTGTGGAATTTGCAAGTGGAGATTTCAAGCGATTTGAGGCCAATCTTAGAAATCGAAATATCTTTGTATAAAAAGTAGACAGAATCATTCTCAGAAAAAACTTTGTGATGTGTGCGTTCAACTCACAGTTTAACCTTTCTTTTCATAGAGCAGTTTGTAAACACTCTGTTTCTTAAGTCTGCAAGGGGATATTTAGACCTCCTTGAGGCCTTCGTTGGAAACGGGGTTTCTTCATATAAAGCTAGACAGATGAATTCTCAGTAACTTCTTTGTGTTGTGTGTATTCAACTCACAGAGTGGAACCTTTCTTTAGACAGAGCAGATTTGAAACACTCTTTTTGTGGATTTTACAAGTGGAGATTTCAAACGATTTGTGGCCTTTTGTATTAAAGGAAATATCTTCGTTTAAAACTAGACAGAACCATTCTCAGAAACTACTTTGTGATGTGTGCGTTCAACTCACAGAGTTTCACCTTTCTTTTCATAGAGCAGTTTGGAAACACTCTGTTTGTTAAATTTGCAAGAGGATATTTGGACCCCTTTGAGGCCTTCGTTGGAAACGGGATTTCTCAGTTAAATGCTAGACAGATGAATTCCCCGTAACTTCTTTGTGTTGTGTGTATTCAACTCACAGAGTTGAACCTTCCTTTAGACAGAGCAGTTTTGAAACACTCTTTTTGTGGAATTTGCAAGTGGAGATTTCAAGCGATTTGAGGCCAATCTTAGAAATCGAAATATCTTTGTATAAAAACTAGACAGAATCATTCTCAGAAACCACTTTGTGATGTGTGCGTTCAACTCACAGAGTTTAACCTTTCTTTTCATAGAGCAGTTTGGAAACACTCTGTTTGTTAAGTTTGCAAGAGAATATTTGGACCATTTTGAGGCCTTCGTTGGAAACGGGATTTCTCAGTTGAATGCTAGACAGATGAATTCCCAGTAACATCTTTGCGTTGTGTGTATTCAACTCACAGAGTTGAACCTTCCTTTAGACAGAGCAGTTTTGAAACACTCTTTTTGTGGAATTTGCAAGTGGAGATTTCAAGCGATTTGAGGCCAATCTTAGAAATCGAAATATCTTTGTATAAAAACTAGACAGAATCATTCTCAGAAAAAACTTTGTGATGTGTGCGTTCAACTCACAGAGTTTAACGTTTCTTTTCACAGAGCAGTTTGGAAACACTCTGTTTCTTAAGTCTGCAAGGGGATATTTAGACCTCCTTGAGGCCTTCGTTGGAAACGGGATTTCTTCATATAAAGCTAGACAGATGAATTCTCAGTAACTTCTTTGTGTTGTGTGTATTCAACTCACAGAGTTGAACCTTTCTTTAGACAGAGCAGATTTGAAACACTCTTTTTGTGGATTTTACAATTGGAGATTTCAAACGATTTGAGGCCTTTTGTATTAAAGGAAATATCTTCGTTTTAAAACTAGACAGAACCATTCTCAAAAACTACTTTGTGATGTGTGCGTTCAACTCACAGAGTTTCACCTTTCTTTTAATAGAGCAGTTTGGAAACACTCTGTTTGTTAAGTTTGCAAGAGGATATTTGGACCCCTTTGAGGCCTTCGTTGGAAACGGGATTTCTCAGTTAAATGCTAGACAGATGAATTCCCAGTAACTTCTTTGCGTTGTGTGTATTCAACTCACAGAGTTGAACCTTCCTTTAGACAGAGCAGTTTTGAAACACTCTTTTTGTGGAATTTGCAAGTGGAGATTTCAAGCGATTTGAGGCCAATCTTAGAAATCGAAATATCTTTGTATAAAAACTAGACAGAATCATTCTCAGAAAAAACTTTGTGATGTGTGCGTTCAACTCACAGAGTTTAAACTTTCTTTTCACAGAGCAGTTTGGAAACACTCTGTTTCTTAAGTCTGCAAGGGGATATTTAGACCTCCTTGAGGCCTTCGTTGGAAACGGGATTTCTTCATATAAAGCTAGACAGATGAATTCTCAGTAACTTCTTTGTGTTGTGTGTATTCAACTCACAGAGTTGAACCTTCCTTTAGACAGAGCAGTTTTGAAACTCTCTTTTTGTGGATTTTACAATTGGAGATTTCAAACGATTTGAGGCCTTTTGTATTAAAGGAAATATCTTCGTTTTAAAACTAGACAGAACCATTCTCAGAAACTACTTTGTGATGTGTG